>NC_141293.1:197500-377500 GCF_037954325.1 Fistularia commersonii | reverse complement strand
TGCTGCCGAGCAGCCACAGCTACACTCAAGATACAAGATACTCACATACACCATGAACCAAAAAATTGGATTTTCTGCCAATGACATTTGGAGCGTTTGTGTATTGTAACAATTCTGACAAAACACAAAGGAGAGAGAAAAAAAAGAAACCATTCAACGAGTCGAAAACCGTATGCCAGCACTTATGATGTTTGTGGAATCTAGAAGATTTACTATGTCACAGTACCAAATACAACGATCCAATAGCTCCTAAAAAGCCTCAGACTTGATCTTGTTTAACATTCACTTTTTTAATATTTCATCTAATTAAGCCCAGATTTAAAATTATTCACTGTTTAAAAGGCTATATTAATGCGAGGAGTTCTCTTATTGTATTGATTTATTTCATTGACCAGCTCCACTACAAGACAGCGACAGCATTATCTGCAAAAGCAATAGAAGACTTGAACAACAAGGAAGCCGTGTGTGTGTGTGTGTGTGTGTGTGTGTGTGTGTGTGTGTGTCCGCGAGTCAAAAGCAATTTGCCATTTTAATAAAGGCGCATCTTCAACAACTACAGAGATGAGACGGCGACTTACTTCAGTCTGATTTCTATCGGACATCAATATAACGGAGTAAGTGCGTGCATCGGGTTGATTTGATGCTAAAAAAAACGACATATGTTTTGAACTGCACGCTGTAATAAACTGTATGTTCTTTTGCAAGTCTAATTCTACTGTTTTTCTAACAAACAGCAATCCTCAGACGTAGGAGTCTGCGTGAATGAAAGTATGGTTCGGTCGACTGGCTTGCATGTCAACATCAGGGAGACAGAGAGCGGACTGACATGTCCAAACAGATAGCACGCAGTATGGTTCCTGATGGCTGACAGCAATTGTAGAGTGAGGTTTGTGGATGCACTTCAAACAGAAGCGGACCAAGAAACTCTCTTTCAAAGTTTATTGAAAAAAAAAAAAAGCGGGGTCTTAAAAGGAAAGGAAGCACTGGCTGGCCTGCACATGTACGTGCAAGCCAGCCAGCCTGGACAATAGCTATCCTGCTACAAAGATGTGACGGACTCGGCCCGCACAACAGCTGGTTAGTGTGCTTTAAAACATCTGGAGCGACGTGTGGACTCACAACATCATCGTGTGAAACGTTCATATGGATCCTGCGTACCATCAAAAACTAGATAATACTTCAGTGACACCCGTAGGGGAAATTCATTTGTCACAGCGGCGCAACAATAACAATAAATATGAATACACACAAGGATTAAAAATAGATGAACAGGATGAGAAAATCAAAGAGACGATTAGAAGTATGAAGGCAACAAGAAGGATGAAAACAGATCGCAGAATGAGGACATGACATGTGTGAATGAGTGAGGTCATGGGTTTGCAGATGCACCTCCGGCCCGGCAGAGTTGTGCGCTGTCCAGTCTGTTGTTGGAGAAACATAGACACGTATGCAGTCTCTGCTGCGTAAACAACAAAAAAAAAACCTGCCGCTACACAGAATTGGAAGAAGAAAAAAAAAAAAAAGAGTATTATCTGAGACAACCTATTTAACCATCATCATTTCTTCATCAAAGGCTGTGTCACTTCAATGTGAATGTCGGCGCACATGTAAATCAGGAGGAGGAGGAACTGCGTGCTTCAAAGCTGGAGCGCCTGCCCATGTGGATCAAATCTGGGAGAACAAGCGGAAAAGAGAAGCTTGTTCAAGGAGGTGGGTTGCGAACACGGCGGGGGAGGCGACCAAGCCGGGATGTGATGTGACTGCGGTTGCAAGGGAAGCGGGAGCACTGGGAGGAGGTTGACCCTCTGGAGAACGCCGGCATCTCGGGGGTGTCGGTTATCGCAAGAGAAAGGATGACACTTCCTTCAGGTTCTCGCAGATATGAGGGAGATCCAAAGCCTAGCCTTGGAAGGCAGACAGGAGCGTTTGGCATTTGGATCAGAACTTACTCCTTGTAATGTTGCTCAACAATGGGGGGAAAAAAAAAAAAAGACTTGTTTGGTCAGCACTTGTCTTTGTTTACAAATTCCTTTGTCTGTTATGGAGATGGATCATATTAAATATTTCTCTTCTCTTCCTTCGTCATAAGAGTACATTCTGAAAGCGCAAGCTTCATGTCGCCTCTTGGTTTAAACTGATGTCAGGTCATTCAGTTTGGGCTACGTTTGAAGACGTGCTCGCAACAGGGTGCCAATCAGTTCAATAGCCAAAGGTCCGAAGACACAGATAGCCAGTCTCGAGTGGCTTTGCAATCTCAAGATAATAAGCCATAATTTGTCTTTTGAGCCGAGCCGTGAAGGGATCGTCTAAATTTGCATTGAAATTCAGTGCGATCGTCTGTATTTGAGTCTCGGGGTGTGCAACTTAGGAGAAATACCTTATCACTCCATCACACAAATCAAGAAAATGTGTGTTAATATAAGCTCAATCAGTCCTTTTCTGTGGCGCTAAAGCCACGGCACAGAAATGAAGCGGACAAAAAAAAACAAGCAGTGAAGTAGACACAATTTCATGTGCTACTTATTGAGGCCCAGCTGGAAATCAGGCACAAACCATCCTGATCTTTGGCAGCATGAAGACTTTTTCCATCCATCTCGTCTGGATGGCGAAGATAGAGGTATTTGCAGCATCTGCCAACATGCCAAGCCTTCATGAAAACCTCAGAGGGCTCGGGGCTCAAACTGACGGAGAAGGAGGAATCTGCATTCTGGTCAAGGGATGAAAATGAAATCAAATCTCAAAATTGATTATAATCAGACGCTGAGTAAAGGCATCAGGTAAACAGTGGTGCTATGTAGAGTTCCATTGGTTCCCCAAACCTTTCTCTGGGATCCCTTTGTACGATCCCTGACGCGGTGTATTTAATTCTGGAGAGTAACTATACAAATCTTTTAAATGTGTGTGCATTTTTTCGACTTGTCTGAGACTTAAAATTGCTTTATCTGCTGTGAAGAGATCAAAGAATATAAACACATGTCACGTCATCTGAACGCTGAGGTCAAATTCAAGGAGGGATGCCGCGTGCCGTCAACATCGCTTCATTTTCAAAGCAGAAAGAGCAGTTTTGTGCTTCGCGGTGAAACGGATTCAAGTCCAGCGTCGAAATGAAAAGCCGTAATCACCGTATATTTGATACCGGGGCGTTTCTTTGTGGTTCCTCGACCGGCTTCAACTCATCCTCTTCAGGTAACCGACCGTCACAACTTGTTGTTATTCGCCTTGTTAAAGGTGGTTGTCGGTATCTCTGAAGGTCCTCAGTCATCCAGGTCGTGGGAAATCATTGTAGAATCTTGTCACGGCGACTTTTGACCTTTCCTCAGAGAGGCTTCCTCGGTTCTTCAGTTGCCACAACAAGATTTGACAACAGCAGCTGCAGGTCATTTTTAGTTAATAAAACCATGCAATGATTTATATTACCCTCTGTAGTTGCTGCCACTCGCTTCTCTCTTGTTCCACAGGTAACCTGGTTAGCTTAGCTTCCAAACTCTGTGCTAACACCACCGCAGACAAGGTCACACCTTGCGGTTGTATGGACCCAAATGGACCCAATAGCTCTGCAGCCCAGCACCGTAGTAGAACTGCATCACTACTTCTTTCTCAGTCCCTCAAATTACACCCGCAACTTTCAGGTCTCCAAAATCTCGATACCACTGACTGGGTGGTGAAATAGTAAAGGCTTTTACACGCCCGTGACGACTGCCAGAGGAATTGAGTGGTCATCTGTGAGCTGAATGACTAAGTCGGTCAGGAATTTGGCTAGTTGTTGGAGGTCCAGCAGCAGCCGGGCGCTGGCGATGAAACCGCCTTGATGGTTTTCCTGTAGTGACACAGCAGGTCAGGAGAAGTGTGGCGGCCATGGAATTGGGAAATAAATGGGGCGTGTGACTTGGAAGCCTCAGTCTCTGTACATGTAAATCAAGTGTCAAGCCGGAGGGGTTGAGGATTTTCCCCGGGAGATGTACAAGTAACAAAAGCACAATGTGAGGTAATAATTTAAAAATACATACATGAAGCGAGGGCCAAAAGTAAAGCCACAGCCGCCATCAAATACGCTGATCATCTGCTTGGTATTTCTGCAAACTCACTGCACTCACAGAGGCATAAAGGGAAGACCAGTATAAATGTAAAAAGATGTGCAAACAATCAGGAGGACATGTGAGCGCACAACAAACACTCGTCCCTCCAACAGCTCACTATATTAATGGATGTAGTTCTGTTTATTTGAGCCCGCTGACCTTCATTAGAAGGCGACTCTGAGCATCAGGAGATTATGGGAGTCGGAAGAAACTCATATCAATGGGTGGCAGAACATTTAAGTATTTGTGACATCAGAAAGACAAATTGAAAAGCATCTTGATTTGGTCAAATGATGCCATTTGTATCTCTTTAGTCCATTTGTCAACTTGGAAATCATATCAAACGCTGAAGCGACATCACGTACATTCAGGTAGTTCAACCCTTTAGGGTCAGGAGGGTCAGGAGGATCAGGAGGATCAGGTCACTTCTACGCCATCTGATATTTTGGTCAAACTGTTTTCGTGCGGGTCATGATAATGTGTTCTCGTGTGTCTTCGCACCAGAAACAAAGTGAAGTTTGGCCCGTACGGCCGCAATGCTGCGTCTGTGAGAATGTTAAGCCGTCAAGCCGCAGTACGGGTTCAGCGGTGTTCCTTCTGTTTACACACAATAGTACGGTCCAGCGGAAGAAGCCACCGGTGACCAGCACCGTCTCTCCAATCATGAGTGCAAAAACTATCTGGAACCATGATTTAAGTCTTCTCTACTTGAGGCTGCTCTGGAAACACAGGCATGTTTGCACAGCCCTTTTCATATTACTCGTGAAATCTGCTGTGAGGAAACACGGCGTGCTGAAATGCATCCATGGGAAGAGGAAGATCATGCTGTGGAGACGTGAGGGAAGAACCTGGCAGAGAGCAACGCCTCCATCAACAGTCTAAATGGGCCATTTGTCAGAGACAAATGGCCTCCTCTTTGAAATGCCAGGCAAGTTGGGTTTGGTGCCCTAATTTATATGTGTGAGAGGGCAAGCTTGAACAAACACACACACACACTCACACACACACACAAAATCTTGTCTTATCATGTCCAAAGCGGCAGAAGGCCCAGGCCAAGACAGACAGGTTCCTTTCACACAGTGAGTTTATTTTAGCCAGCTAAGTCCTGTTCTAATTTAACTGTTAGTGTTGTAACATTCAAAATATATTTATATGGATAATACTACAAGACCAATTGCAATTGAATTGAAAAATAAATAAATTTAAAAAAAAAAAAAAAACATCCAGATGATGTAAATCAAATTTTGCACAGAATAAAACATCTGCTTTGGACACTTTACTTGATTAAAACGAAACCTTCAGCCACCTATCCTTTTTATCCTTTTATTCTATTAATTCTTATGATTATGAATGTATGAATGGGAAGGCAGACAAACGCAGCCAGATTGAGTGGTGGTTCCTTCAGCTTTCTGGACCACACATTCTTTCCAGAAAGCACAAAATACTATTGGTTGGAATAAAGTGATCTTGGGAGCAGTTCTGATCATGCTGTTAGGACTCTGCATCCTTTAGTTATATATTATATGAAACAAAACATTCTAGAACTGCGCCTCTCCCAGGAAAGACAATAAATAAGTAAAACTGATGGAAATTATTACTATAATCTGACTGAGTTTTCTGACAACAGCACCTACTAAATTGTAATTTAATACCGATCAGAGTCGCATGCATTTCCTATGCTTGTTTCAGATGTCTGTTTATATGTGGCTTCATAATTCCGCGTTTGGAAGTCTTTTCATTTATCCAGCCTTAAAATCAAATTAGAGACTGCTATAAATTCCGATTCGTTCTGACACTCTTGAAACCACAGGACCACTGATGTTATTCACTTTGTTTTGGTCAAAACCATATCTGGCTCCTGGCAGCGGTCGCCGGCTCTGTCGTCTCTCTACTTCCTTACTTGGGCAGTTTCTGAATGGCCGGTCTGACTGTTCGCCGGTCTAGAAGAGTCAATAGCAGACAGCGGCAACCTTCACGACAACCTCTGAATGTTTATTATACGGCACATAAATCCATATGCTTCACAAATGATAGAATAACGCAGTCTCCCTGAGTTGTACACATCTGTGATCCCAAAACTAATGCCTACTGTTCTCCCTGTCTCTCACTATTCTTGGCCAAAAAAAAAAAAAAAAACAAAACACAGGCCTTTTGCTCTGCAGCTGCATCTGGTGAGGAAATTATTTTTACCTTTCCATTCATATTGAAGGTAGTACGTCTGGGAGCCCAGCTGGTCCAGTCACATCACTTCCTCACTAGTGACTCCCTGCATACTAAAGATGACGGAGAGGAAAAGGAAAGCTCACTTCCTCTCTGACAAACCCTTAATCTGTCCCATCTGGCCTGAGATGCCCGTAGCAACCGTTTTACTTGCGCTGCCGCAAATGCAGGAACCATAACATTCAATCGAAACGGAGTAACTTTAAACTGCTGGAAAGTGAAACGGAGGCTATTAGCGGCACCGTAGCTCGTGCTTGTAAAATGTTTTCACGCGGGCTTCGTACGAGCGGCTGCAGAAGCAAAGAAGCTGGACTTTGTCTGCTGGCATCGCTGTGGTCAGCCAGCAGAGGTGAGGTGGGAACCAAAACAACACCCGGGTCTGTGTGTTGTTTCGACACCTTTTCTTATTGTCTCAGGCGGCAGACGGAGCTACACCGCCAGAAGTGGGTCCGGCCTCAAACGTGCCTCTTCCGTTACACGCTCATCATGTTCCCGGTATTTTACAAGACGACCACTCTTCTACATTTGCAGAAACGAGGGCTGTTTTTGAAGCGCAAGTCTTCGGACATCTTTCAGGGCTATTCTTGTAATCTCAGCAAATTCATCAAGAGAAGCTCAGTATCCATTCCCCGTTGGAGACAATGCAGTCAGAAAAGTCTGAATCGTTTTTTTATCGTCCTGCAGCTGGAGCCCCGCTGATTTTTGAAAGTGACAACATTTGGAAGAAATAACCACTCAGGTCACAATCAGCCAGGGTCCTTCTCTATCCTCTTCAATAAAATGACACTGGTGCTGTGAGCAAAAGGTGATTTAGCATTCACAGCAAGGTTGGTCCTTGAGCAAAACGGCCCATTTATGTAATTGTCACGGATCATGCATTACTCCAGTGACATTTAACCCTCTCAGGCTCAAATTAAGTTGTAGTTGCAGGAAAAATCTGATATTTGGCTGTCGCAAATCTGCAACATCTGCCTGGAGAAGGTTAAGAAGCATCAAAATGGAATGGCGGCGGAGCGATATTCAACACATACCATCTGTACCCGTGCACGACAAACCTTTTACACCCGCACTGGTGTTGCATTCATCATCCCGCTGGTCAGATTCTGGAAGCTGCAAAATGCAGCTATGGTTCATGTCTCAAAAGTGATTGTTATCCCAAATGGTTGACTCCTCAGCCAGACATGCTACAGTGCAAAGCACTGAGAGATATTTGCAAGACACAAGCAATCATCTGGTCATTTACTCCGCAGGTAACGCCCACGTGGCGAGATTTCGTAAACCAGCATTCCAAAGTATACAAAAGACTGATTGACAGGAAGGAGCCTCCATTGCTTCCCGCCAACTCCAGCCAGAACAGGGAGTGAATTACTTTGTTTTTGCATCATTAGCTGGTTATTCAAACGCAGTTTTTCCCGTAAGGCAAGCGAGTCCCACTTCACGGATGAAAGTGGAAAAATCCCACATTGTGGTTTCTGTAAAGAATTTCAGATACGCACTGCAGCGCCTTCACTGAAACAAACACTATTAATTAGGGGTCCCGATGCTTATATCACTGACAGCACAGATCACTCAATGTGACCTGTTTCATGATCAAAAACACTATAAGGTCCACTGATGATAGACTGATGATTGATTTCTGATTAATGTTGAAGAGGATAGATAGATAGATGGATACATCTGGCTTTAGCTGGACACCCAGAGAGAAAATCTGAAGGCAGAAACTTGAACAGATATTCTTGAATTTTAGAAAGTGCAAGTTTCAGCTAGGTAGCGCAGATGTTTTTTTGAGATAACAATGTTCGAGCCGCACTGGGAAGCGGCGGCACGTAAAGACGAGAGCTGGAACGAGTACGAGCGTTTGTTGTTTCCACAAGGCCTCGCCTATTTACTCAATGTTGTTTTTTACAGGCGCTGCAGCAACTGTGACGGAGTTGAAGTTGGCCTGTTTCAGGTCATTTTCCTTGTTTTTTTGACGCCTCCGTCGTCACTGCCATCAATTAGACGATGTACAACTCCTTCCTCCCCAGTATTTTACAATATGAACAGGGATAAATACGCGAGTTCTATTTCTAGATAACATTTGCTTCCAGTAAGTGACTGGTCAGCGCCGCAGCCTCACAGCAGGGGATTCGTGGTTCAATTCCCGCAGGGGCCTTTCTGTTCTGTTTGGAGTTATCATGTTCTCTCCTTGTCTGCATGGGTTTTCACCCGCTTCTCCAATTAGCTTCCACAGTCCAAAAACATGCTGTGGGTTAATCACCCAAGCTTAACGGCCCAGACATTTGAATGAGAGTGAATGATTGTATGTCCCGATACAGTATGTGGCCTCGGCGGACCGGTCCCCGGTCCGGGGGAGCCCTCCTCTCGCCTCCCAGCAGCCCCAACCCCGATGCAACCCAGATAAGGGGTGTACACAGTCAAAGAAAATGTTGCAATGTGTCTTTGTCCAATACGGATGTAAAAGTAAACCACAACAACCAAAATAAATTAGATAAATCCCAAATAAAACCATAAAAAAACCCAAATAAAAAAAGATAGTCTCTTTAAAATGGGGTACTGCAGTCATTTGGTAAAGGTGGGGTATTCACGTTCAGATGGTTTCTGCTGTAGAAAAAATAAATATGATCTCAGTGTTGAAAATAATGGATTTGGTTCTAAATAAACAGACATTAAAATCAGCGGCTAATGGTTCTATGAATGTCGTTTTTTTCAGCGCACCGAATAATCGAGTTGAATATTCGTGACATTAATGTCATGCCAGGACTTGCAAACACACTTCAACCGACAAGAAGCAGGTTCCGGAAAGACGGCTATCTCACACTGGCAATACAGACCTCGGTGCTGATAACCCGTCCGATATGCACGACAGATTCAAATCACCTTTGGAAGCTGGCGTTCATGAATTAACTTGGAAAACTATTTTAAAGTGACTTATTCAGATCGCGGCATTTACGTAATCATGCCATGTGAGCAAAATCAGATGAACACCATCCAATCTCCGCCGGTTACCTCCTTCCTTTTACGGCGGCAGCCGAGCTGACGGATGAAGAACGAAGTTCAAGGCCTCGTGCCTCTTCTCTGCCCGAAGGCCAATCATTATCTATCTGTCAAAGGCGGAGCTTTGGCCTGGCCTGGCCTATATTTAGGAGACAAAGCCTCATCAGCCTAAGTACTGAATTCAATTTGAAGAGGCATCATTAATCTACACTCATAAATCATTAGGTTTATGCTAATGTTGGCTCGTCGCTCCTCTGAGCTCCGAGCAGTTTTCCATCCCCAACCTGGGCTTTAGACCCGTTTCTTCATATGGACTCCTTTTCAACAGTTCCAATAAGAGCGCGGGTCAAGTTGAAAAGCCTCTCTTGCCGAGGGGAACACACACCAGCTCTTGAGGTTTGAGCTTTAAATCCTCTCACTGAACTACTAGCTTTCTCACTTTGCTGCGGGCAATTAACAGCTGGGCCGGAACAACACATTTTACTATATGGAGGATGCCTTGGTACATTTTTTTTTGTTCCACACGCCGGTAGGGAACAATCTCTGACGAATGTCTGCAGTATCTCGCCGATGAGAGAGCAAAACAAGGAATAAAGGATACGCGCGACGTAGCACGACGACAGGAAACAATATCACGTCTTGTAACTCGTTCGGAGCCCTTATTTTACCAGCGTAGACTGGAGGATTCAATATATTCCAGCTGTATGCGTCCTGTTTGTTCAGGGACATTCCTGGCGACAATCCGCTCCCTGTGCTCAGCACACAGCCAGTCCTTGATATTTCAGCGTCCGTCTGGTGACCGGACAAGAGACATTCAGGCTATCTGAACACGGCTCGACGGCCCCCTCAAACAAGTGGACATTCATTTTTCTTCTAGCTGATTTTTAACAGCTGAAGCTGTAGGGGAAAGACGGGCCGCCGGGACGCCGTCTCGTTCGAATGCTTGCTATTGTGCGATCCACACGCACGGCAGAGGAAAGTAACTGCATACAAATACAGAAGTAAAAGTCCTTCGCCGCCATAGCTTGAGTATTAAGCTGCTGGTTATCAACTCAAGTCAGCCCTTCACCAAACCCAGGCAGCTACCAAAACACAGATACATTGTTTTAAGACTGTTCGTACTCGTTAGTCTATTCATCTGACAAGATAGAAGCAGCGCAGTGTCCTCATCCTGGTAGAATCTGAAGGGTGGAGGCGGCTACCTGAAGCTGTGATTGTGGCAGCGAACTGAGAAAGCAGAGGTGAAGGAGGCCATCATTTGGGAAATCAGGGCAAAAGTAGATGTGCTGATGTGCTGTGAATATAAATGCATGGGACAAAATAAGGGTGTTTCTTCTTGTCATCGTTGCTTTGTTGCGGTTAATGTTGAATGGCCGTCAAATGGAATTTTGGTCATTATAACCGCAAGTTGAGGTCTCGAGGAAGACCAAAGAGAAGATTTATGGACGTAGTGAGAGAGGATATGAAGGTAGCTGGTGTGAGAGAGGAGGACACAGAGAATATGGTTAGATGGAGAAAGTTGACTCGCTGTGGCGACCCCTAACGGGAAAAGCCGAAAGAAGAAGAAGAAGAAGAAGAAGATAACCGCAAGTTGCTTTTTTACAATGAGAATAACTTTTAAACATTTGCGTGAGCTGCTTAACTAACCTTATATTCTATGATTCCTTACTGCGGCCGACAGAGAGCAATCTTGTGCGAAGGCAAGTAGCAAGATAAGTCAAACTGTTTTAAACAGCATCAAAGAAAAAACTGAGCACTGAGACAAAATTGCAAAAATATTTTAGCGGTGAACATTCACGGGTGCCAGTTGTGATCAGAGCTGTGAATTGCCAGGCACAAATAAAAAGATAAAGCACCAAAAAGGGCAATAGGCATGTACAACAACCTGCAGTGTCAGCCTAATCTCAGGTTGACATTGGAGCTTTATCCTAAATTTCTGACACCAGATACTATAAATCATATCACACACCTTAAGATCCTGTACTTTTATATGGCCAATAAGCAACGACAGGCAATGGACTTTTAAGGGGAGTTCTGTATTTGAACCTTGATACATCAAATGAATGTTCTTTTCTGTCAGCCAGCATCATCTGTACGCCTCCATTACACACCCTGTAACCTGAAAAATAGGCTTTCCCAAAGACATTTCAAATGAAGCTGATGCCATTAAGATTGCCATTTGTCCATTTTCTATTTTTCAAATGGACCAATTCATAAACTAGAAAAGGCAATTGAAAGGTAAATGAGCAGAAAGGTCACTCTTCCTAAAAAAGAAAATCCTCCATTTGAGGCGGTTCCTGGAGACAATGTCTGAGCTTTGTAGCCTCCATGTTTATTATGAGTGAAAGTTGATGAATAACCAGCTTTGCTTGGACAGCTGAGTGAAACTATCAGTTAAGACTATTTAAACGGCTCAAACCAAAAACACTGAGACAACTTCAGATGAATACTTCTCAGTGTTCCTCACACTCGTAATAACACTGTTCTGAAAGCAATCACTCAAATTACTAATAACTTAAACAGCACACTGGTGAGTTTCACTTACATACAAGTGGTTTGATGGATATCAGTAGTGAACTCTACATTTGGAAAAAAAAAGGTCTGTTACTGCACTAACACGTATTCAGCCTAGATTCCCCCCAAAAGCTGTCTTGTAAAGTCCTACCGCCTGCTAGAAAGTACACCGCAGATACTGTAAACCTTTTCATAAGCTTCTTGATCCTTTTTCCCTGCACGAGTTTACATTCGGGAGCTTCCTTTGTTTATGGGAGAGGGGCGACAGCCAAAGAGAAAGAGGGACTCCAGGGGTGGGGCACTGACTTGACCTCAAAACACCACTCTGTGATTCAGGCATTTATCACTAGAACTTCAAGTGCGAGCGATAAATTCTGAAGCCTTCGTCATCCAGTCGGCCGTGCTGTCAGTCACCGGCTGGCCTACTTTGTCTGCAGTGTCTGCTTCGGCATGTGGCGCCATATGTAGCCAGCTTGGGCGCACATGGTTTGGGTGCCAATGCTGAGCTGACTGGATCCGGGCCAGCGCTGAAGTAATCTGTTTTCATAGCACTCTGTAAACCACTTAGGCACTAGGTGTTGTTAAGTCTTATGATCTGGGCTCTCATTAACCATCATTTTGGCAGCCGTTATGCCGCCATCACTGGTAAGAGTTCAGTTTTACGTCAAGCAGCGCCGAAGAAAATGACAGCTTCAAACGCTAGGAGGAGTCCTTTACCGGAACATCTATTTAGGATGAGGCCCATGTCATATTTATAAATGTCAGTATAAAAATGTGTCGTATCATACGCTGAGGCTACTTCAGGTGGGGAGGGCGAGAAAATATATCGGGCTGATATCCGCCTCCCGTCGATAAATCATCAGCCAATGTCTTCAGGTAAAACCTGTGGTTTCACACCAATAAAGTTACTTTGAGCTGACACCTAAAATAGTTAAAAATTAGTTTATCTGTGGTTACATACAACTTTTTGTTCTATAACATCATGGCTGAAGTCAAAGAACATAATTAAATGATGAACAAAGCCTTTATCAACATTTTCAAACTGATTTTCAAGGAATCGGCTGCTGAATCGCAGGTACATTTGCTGGCTTGTACGGCACCTTACCGTTGTCTCTTAGGAAGTTCTGGACGCTCCACTTGATGACTTCAGAGAAAGGAAGTCGTAGATATACGGACCAGAACTGGTCTACTGAACATTTGATTAAGAATACTGAAGGCTGCTAGTTTGAATTTGTCTTTGTGAGAAAGCACCCGGACTTCCAGCTGCAAGCATCCACCACTGGAATCCCGTCAATTAAATCTTATCTATCCACGTGTCTCCCACATGTCCTCGACGGTTTGAGAAAGCAAACATTGGCCAGAATCTAGTGCCGGTACAGCAGGTCATCCAATAATTACGCTCACCTGTCCCCACGGCAAAGTGTCCTTGAGCAAAACACAGTTCCCAGCTGGCCGCCTAGCATGCTACTTCTGCTATTATCCCTGTGGGTGAGCGTGATGAGCAGAGATATAGTTTAAGAGGCTTTGTCAACAAGGAGGGGACTAAACATCGCAAGTGTGGTGTCAATGACGGTCCTTTCCATAACCGCCCGCAGAAACTCCAGAGTGAAGTGAAGGTGTCTGCGGTGATCCTCGGTCGTCCAGGTCACGGTGAATTCTTGTCGAAATCTTCTTGTCTTGGCAACTGGAAAGATGAAGAATTCGTGTCCTGTTGCCAGGACAAGAAGATTTTGCCAGTGAAAAGTGAAAGTGTCTGTGGTGGTCCTCGGTCTAAAATCTTCTCTTGGCAAGTGGACTTGTTTTCTTCCCTCAAAGATGTTTCACCTCTGATCCTAAGAGGCTTCTTAGGTTCATCCGACTGAAGAAGCCTCTCGCAAGGGAAGAAATCAAGTCCAGTTGACACTAGAAGACCATTTGGGACAAGAAGTAGAACGTGATGTATCAAGTCAGCTTTCAATCAGAGGGTAAATGTGTTGGTTTGGACGTCAACACGATGGTCATCACATCTCTAACAACCTGGTATGGCAGTTCAAGATTTTAACCACTCAAAACCGCATCTGTTTTGTATAAGAATGGTTGAAAAGTCCATGCAGTGCATTGAACTAATAAAGAAATCTTCAAGGTGTGTGAGCTCAGTAAGTCCTGGCAAGGCTGCAAGTATGCGTCACACACATTGACTGTTAAACTTACTGTAAACACATTTTCATGAGTTCAACTCCTAAAATGTAAATGAAGTAACAAAAAAAGGGAGTGTTAGCCTTCATGCAATCTGAACAAAATCTCTGAGCCTTCTGCTTTGCGTCCATTTCTCTTTCAATGCATCTACTGGCCAGATCTGCTGGTCGGCGGCGCTCTGCTCGCACCCCTCCTGGCAAACAGACCGATGCAGGCGCCTGCCCGTTATCTCATCTGACAAACTTTGTCTTGTTTCAATAAGAAAACTTTCCAATAACATTTTAGCAGTGAAATGTGTATTCCAGCACATTATATATGCAATTAATATGAGACTCAAGAGTCTGATATTGCACTCTGCAAGAAATAAAGATGCACATACTCTTGAGGGGGGGAGAATAAGAAATACAAATAAAACTATAAAGTGTCGAAGTCAAGGCTATAAAGTGTTTTAAGGTCTTAAGTGCAGAGATTTGAAGATTCCCTGCAGCGGAAGGAAGAGGAATTAAAAAGTCTGATAGCCTCAGGTAGGAAAGACCTCCTGTGGCGTTCAGTGGAGCTCCAAAGATACGTCATGTCAATATCTGAATATTTAGTTAAACAGTAAATGTCAAATCCTTTGGATGCATCCGTGAGAGAAATGTTCGGGTGACCCCTTCAGTTTCTTATTTACCAATAATACAGGCTGTAATATTTGTAACTCTACCAACTGCATATAGCCTGATGTTCTCATAGCGATTCAGCGCACTGATTTATCTGCACTGTACCTGGACTGTGACCAATTCTACAGTCCAAGGTATGAGGCAGTGAAGTTAATAAAGTTATATCTGAGATTAAACGTCATACCTTATAACAAGTGGAACGAAGTCTAACATGCACTACTTATAATATCAAACAGGAAAGAACCCAAGCGTTCTGGGAGTCTGTGTTTTTTCAAGCTGCACCGAAACCAAACTGAACATTGATATATTTGGGGTAACGAAACACACTGAGTCATAAGATACCAAAATATGGCGGAGCCATCCAAAATGTTCACCGAGAGCAGAACGCAGAAGAGGCAGCATTGGGAAGGAAAAAAGAATTTGTTCAAGAAGCCCCCGTGCCAGAAGATGATATAATTTGTGGCTGCTCCCAACAACCAACTCCAAAAGCTGCGCAACAGCTGACGAAACCGTTTCACGATGTGCTGGAAATTTCCCATAACTGTTGGAGTTCTTAATTACCAAGGCCAAGAACTCATTTGAGACAGGTCTGCTGGAAGAGTCAAAAATACTAGCTTACAAACTTTGAGTGTTCAGTGGATCTTGAAAAACTCCCAGAGAACAACAGCTGTTGTTTCTGTTCCTTAGTGCTTGTAAAAGGGCAAAGACAGAGATATTTTCCCTTGCCTTTCAGTACATTTCACTCTTCTACCGTAGGCTGTTATAATTATGTATATTTCCTAAATGTACTGAAACCTCAGTTCATACTGCATGCCTGTTGGAACGTAACTCAAAGTCGCCTGCACAGAAAGTCCAAACGGCGATCGAGCCATTGTCCCTGGATAGGTTTGGAGAAATTTGATGCAGGGAGGCTCGCTTGCCTAATTTGCTTTCATCAGTTCAGGTGAGCATTCACCTCCCGTTTTAGGAAATTAAATGGAATGGCGGGTCAGATTTTCGGTCATTTTTCACAGTCGTTTGGTCAAGGGCAAAGTCAACGGCCCAGGGATCATCAGGGAAGCTTTTAATCCGGCGCTGTGCCCATTCTGAAAACAGGAGCCTCTGGCTGGTACAGGCCGGTGACGTCCACACAACTTAGTTGAGCTCACGACTTTGCGAAAGCATTCCTCGGGTTCGTCTAGCTTACAAGATCCCGCCTCGATCCCGAACCGATCACAAGACTTTTGATGGCGGGTTATTTCAACTTAGAACACACATGTTCCCGGTTTCTGTTTCGCTTTCATCGAAAGCGGTGTAAATACCTGGCGGGACTCCGCGACACTTTGGTGTCAAACGGATGAACTGAAAACGGAAGCATGAATGAGGAGAAACCGTCAGACTTAAAAACGGTGACGACATCGACACCCGCGGGTGTCAATACAACGCTTCGGCTTCCATCCATCTGCAGGAACGCTCTGCTCCGACTCCGACCTCTCAACTCTACAACCCGCCTCTTTGGATTTAATGGGCCAAAAGTTCATTTTAGCAATGTGTGTCACGTGTTCACCAAACCGTCTCAGCCTCATTGTTGTTTTATATATAAGTGTTAATCTGTTGGGGGTTCTCTCAGCGTCCAGGCCTGCACATCTCCCGGCCCCGTCCTCCGTCAAACGCTGCTCCGCGCTAATTAAAAGCACTCATTTACGTAAGGAATTGTGTAATATCCCATGAGCAGCTGAAGCACGGAGAAATCACATCACGACATTTACTAGCATAACCACCACGCTGACACTTCCCCAGACTGGCCATTTTCCAGTTTCTATGTTTTGTTCAATCATTTCTTGTTTGGAACTGAATATTTCCTCAAGCTGATCTTGATGTGGTGTTGATGTTGAGAAAATGTGTTGGATTTTTCTTTTTTTTTTTTTCAGGATTTAATGTCACTGTATTGAAGCTGACCTTGAAAATAAAACGCTCCCACCTGTTGGTTTCATGCGGCGTTTTGATGTCATTCTTGCACAAAAAGCCTGGTGTTTTTGTTACCTTGGGCCACCAGAATCCAGTTAGTTCATCATCCTTCCAATTTCAGCAACGTTTGAAAGAATTCCATTGAGGCTTCCCCAAGATATCACTTTCACAAGGCCACTGGCTTTACTGCCAAAATGTAAATCTCATTTGTTGACTCATGGTGAACACTTGCATCAAATTTGAAGAAATTCACTGGAAGCAGGACAGTTTGCCAGAGGGGGCAGCGCCGCTGGGTCACAGCTGTTAGCATCGCACAGCCATGAAAACTGGGTGACCGATAAGAATCGCTAACAAACAGTAGTTACCGCTCAGCTTTTACATTCTTGAACTAAAAACTGGACTTTTTCTTCCTTTTTAAAAATCACATTTTCAGATGTAATCATGTTCGTTGGAGGATCATTTGCGAGAAAACGAGGTCAAAAGGCAAATATCCTGGCAGACTCTAAATGGGTGTATTTACAATAATGGAGACCAACTGAGAAGGAATGGAACAGGCTGAAGTGAGAAGTCTGATATGACCTCAGACACAAGTACAGCTGGAGTCTTCTACCAAGCCATCATCTGGTGAGCACGAAGCTCGGCACTACCTTCTGCCCTTCACGGCCTACTACTCCTGGAAGTCAAGGGTTAGGCCAAAGGGCAGAACATCTTTTCCTGGTGAGAAGACGTCCAAATGCACCTTTTAAACAGTTCGTTTTTTCAGCAGTTAATTGTATTCCTTAGAGAGTCACGCCGAGGGTGGAGTCTGGACAAGATCGAACCAATAAAACATCAACTCTTCCAAGGAATGCGATGAAGGTTGTCCTTCTGTGCCACAGATTTGTATCAGTCCTGCATTTATCAGCAATTACAATAAGAGGGGTTTATTTTCGAGGTGACTGACAGTCTTCGATCACTTCTGAACATCGCACTTATTCTTAAAAATGGGAACGTCACTCCTCTTCTCCATTCCTCAGGCATCTTCTCACTCCAAGATCCTGTTGAATCATCTAGCCAGAACCTCGACCGCTGCCTCAGCCAGTCCCTTCCACACCTCCACAGGTTCATCCTCAGGACCAGCCGCCTTCCCTCTCTCCATCCTCTGCTTTCCTCACAACACTTTTATGAATCTCTGCTACTTTGTGGTCTCCAATAGTCACCTCTTCTCCTCTTGCCTGGCTTTCATTTTCCTCATTCATCAGCTCTCCACAGAACTCTTTCCATCTTCCCATCACTCTTGAAGCGACGGGCTGTGATGGTGCTTTAAAACGGGCCACAGCAGTATTGACATAGGTTTCATTTACAACTGCTGGTCTTAAAGTGGGGATCATGATTCCCCTACAGAAAAAATCCAAATTATGACTTAAAAGCAGGTATGCCTTGACCTAAGAGTCGCTGTACTCTTACGCAACTAGACTGATGAATCGACTGCTCCGACTACCGGCGCCGGGTCAAACCTTTCCCGATCTGCATGTTTCATTTAGCGAAGAAGAGAAAAGCCCTGGATTCTGCAAAGGGAACTCCACGCATGTGGAAATCCTTAGTGTAACACTGCATGGACAAAGCAATCCAGACACTTAATATCCCCCCGGAGGCCCCGGGCATGAGGAGTGGTCAAAATTAGACAAATTAAACGGGTATTTTTAATGCCGTACCAACACACACGTCACTTGATGAATGGACCTTGAAACCACCAGACAGTTTTCCAGTCAGAAACATCATTTTTCACATTCTTGCCGCTCTGAGTTGAATGGGGGACCATTAACAGAGATCTACCCAACCATCTGCGGGAGGAAAAACGGGGGAGCGCTTCTTCTTTGCCTCCCTCCGACCGTCTGTTTTTGACAGCGTCGCTGTGCGAATCAATAAGTCATCGGTCTCCCGCCCAACTTTCTAATTCCACAGTTATGAGATGTCTAAGACTGTCAGACGCTGCTTTCCCTGCTAGTGACTCTGGAGGAAGCATTCCACTGTAATGACATGGGAAGTCACAAGAAGGTCCTTACAAACACTCAAGCTGGAGAAAAAAGAAAAACGTCCTAAATTTGAGCCTCTTATTAGACGGACAAACCCAACAAGCTGGGATCTCCATGACCAGAAGACTTCCAGAGATGACAGATGCTCAGAAATGAAAGCACTTACTTTGCCCTACTTTGGTGAGAACATTAAATCTAGGTGGGTCAGGTGCAGTCAACCAAGATGTGAGATGATCACAAAGTGAGGTTTTTTTTCCATCAAGCAGGGTGTTTTGTCGTGGGACTTCATTATAAGATTGTTTTGACAGTGAGTAAAGATGATATATTAAATATGTAGCCTCATTCATGACAACTACAGCACCAAAAAGCAGACATGAATCTTCCAGAATCTCCTGAGAAGTCATGACTGATACAAACTAATAAGAAGTGATGTTTTTATTTGAAAAGGGGAACGGGTGAAATTGTGTTTTTCTCGACAATGAAAAATATAAAGAGCTCAGCTTGGTGGGCGAAGGAAATGGGGAAAAAAAAAAAATTTAGATGCACCAAAATTGCATTTTCATAAAATTCTCTACTAAAAACGTCAATAATCAAACATTTAAGCCCAGCTCTGTTCTTCGCTGGTCAAAAGAAATGCATATTTCTGTACACGTGCAACAGGAACAGTAAATTAAAATGATGCTTTTCCTGAATCCTCTCGCACGTCCACAAAGCAGATATTCAACAAACAAATGAATAAATACAAGCTTTGAGACATAACTGACAGTTGGGCGAAGTCATAACCACCATACGTCCAGTATGGACCTCCAGTCTGGTGTTCATGGCTGGTGTTCATGGAGGTCCATTCCAGTTTTTGGAACGCGCTAAAACTGTACCACATATCTGTGATATCTGCCGCTGAAAGGTTCCTAATGCATTCAGTCGTTTTCTGTAGCCTGAGCTACCGATGCAAACACAAAATTTGGACTTTAATGAGCCCGACTGAATGACGGACTCAAATAAAAGACAGATTTGCGAGACAAGTCTTGGTGGAGGGGCGCTGCACGGGCAAACAACAGCTTCTGTGACAGTTTACGCGAGCTCCGTTTGCTGAAAGCCCCTTTTACTCAGCAAAGTGGTGGCAGATGGGGGATCCTGACGCCCGACACAACACACCTCTCAGAGCCACGCTAAAACCACAAGCCGTGGTGGCACATTTTTTGAGGGGGTCACCGATCACCAAGATGAAGGAACGCCTCCCGTCGTGGCCCGGGCTGGACCTGTTAGAACCACTGAGACAAACTAAAAGTCTGTGAAAATTCTCGCTGTCTTAGCCGGTCGTGGAAGGTGGCGAAAATACAATTGGGCAGTTTGGCGCCAATGAGAGGCCACAGAGACAGAATCAGTGTCTTCTGAAGTATAGTTTACCGTGACTGTGGTGGACGCACTACTATGACAGTAGTGGCAGAGTGGCTTTCTGGTGCGTCTCTTCTTCGTAATGGAACAATCACTCTGCGTATCTAGCAGTGCAAAGATATTTTTCACTTCTTTCCAAACAATACAATTAACTGTTAGATCCCGTCACACCCAAGAGAAGATCGCGTTTTACAAGAAAAGAAAGTTGGTCCGCAGGGTTCTGTGTCGGTCTCTATGTTGCCCTCTCAGGCACGGCTGCGCTCGTCTGCCCGCTCAAACTGAATTATTCAAAGCAGAGGAGGCTGGAGAGTGACTTCTAGGTCACTATCATTACAATGGCTGGAGACTGGCTTAAAGTTAGCACTCCGAGAGGCGGGGAGTTAATTATTCATGACACCTGAGGATCTGCTCCGGTTCATTTGACCCGCAGATCAGGCTGCTATTCCTGGCGTAGTTTATCATAATCAACAGCTTCCTCAGACTCAGAGATCGAATCAACCACTGTTCAATGTGCGCCCTCTTAATATGTTTTCAATAAAACGACTGGGGGGGAAAAAATATATATACACATATAAATTAGCACTTTAATGTAGTTGTACTTCTAATGTAACTGTTCACATTTTCAAACAATTACCTTGAAATCTTTATCGTTCATGGTGTCATACTTTCAGCTGTGACCTGATATACACAACTGTGGACATAAATGACATAAATTATTATTACTACTGCTATTATTATGTGCAGGAGAAGTTCCTTTTTCTCCTCGACTAATCTGCAAATTTTATCGGAATCAGACTCATTTAGAGAACTAACATGTTTGATTTAGGTTGTTTCATTGTGTTTATGTTTGTGTGTGTGTTTTTTTTGTCCTTGAAATATATTAACATTTAACCCAAATGATTTAATCGAGATGGATGGTAGACTCCAAGGCAGACAGAAAAAATATTGACACTAACTGAACACTCAAGCACTAGTAAGTAAGTAAACATTTTCCTCACAGTGTGGACAGCAGTCAACGTGAGGACCTCAGACACAAGTGATGGAAACATCACGTATTCTCTGGGTGACTTCAAGTAGGAAAAGAGACAGGACTCTGGAAAATGAAGATATAGCCAGTGTCCGAGGTGGGAACACATCTTTTTCTTTAAATCAAAGTAATTTAAAGCGCTCATCTAGAGAGATTATGTAAAATGAAAAAACAGTCGGTGTCGAGGGTTTTGACAAAATGCTTTTCTTGAAATCAAAGTAGTTTAAAATGAGCATCCAGAGACATTAATGGCAAAAGTAAGAGAACGACACCCTTCCAGACAGAGATGGTCACGCTATTGTTTACTTCTGAGGATGAGAGTAGTTTCTTTTAGTTGCTCGGCGTTCAAGGTTTTATTTCATGTGATTTTTAAATGTTTGAGCACCCTTGTCTATAGGGAAATAAAGAACATTTTAGAAACTGTTCTCAATTTCGATTATCTTTATTTATGACATAATGCCCTTCTGTACATTCCCTTATGACTTCTAATAGGTTTTCCTTGCTTTCTTGACAACTTGTCCTCCAAATAAAATATAAAAGCTGCAATAAAACGTATTCCAAGGCGATGGGACGCGTGTATCTCGTGAAGCCCGCACAGCCCCGCAGAGCCCCGCACAGCAGGTCAGAGGTTATCTGCTGCTACCGCAACATCATGCTAACTTTTCTTAGCCGCTCTGTTATCTGGGAGATTTATCCGCCGTGCCTCTCCCCCTGCGCTCCTGGGCCCGGAGCCCACTCCCCTCTGATAAATCTGGGTTTAATCCAAGAGTATACCCCAAAGTGATTTATTAACCCGTGTGTGTGCAAGTGTGTGTGTGTGTGTGTGTGTGTGTTTGCAGCATCCCTGACTAAACCAAACTCTCATCATGAGTCCAAGCTTGCCGGCTAGCCCGAATAGCCACTACAATATCACCAAAAAGTTCACCAAAAGGGAACTCTGCGACTTATTCTTGGGCAAGTACAACCAAAACGAGAAGGAACAAATGCAAAAAAAAAAAAAAAACAGAATAGCGTTGTTTTCATTCCCTCGCTCCCAAGTGGAAAAGTGCCACTTTTTGCAGCTTGCTAACTTTGCTAGGCGGCTAATGTCTCCTAGCAAGTGAGCCGAGCGCTGAACGGACACAAGTACAATCCGCTGTTTACAAACTCGACAAAGCGAGCATCGCCTTGTTTAAAGTCGCACTTCTGACGCCCAGGGAGAAGTTTTTGTTGCATTTGTGGATGGATTTGCAAAAACGCGAGAACCACAATGGCGTTGCGCCTTTTCTTTGGCAGCGAGGAGCACACGGCTTCACCCGCTGCACACGCAGGTACGCGTCCATGCGTTTGGATCCACGGGGGGAAAAAAAGCACCGATCACGCAAATACAACCGGATCCCGGTTCCGATCCCTTCGCGTTTGTTTGCGCCCGCGGATCCAACCCCGAAAGGTCGCGGCGCTGCTCGCAAATGGAAACAAAAGCGGCAAAGTAGAAAAAGAAGGCGCTTACCTTGGCGATGGCTTTCTTATATCTCATGACAGCCTGCTGGATCAGTGCGTGCACCTTGATATTCCCGTCCCCGCACGGCACCACCACCCGCGTCCGGCCGAAACACACCGTGACTTTCATCGCTGTGGCTCGTCCACGCTCGGAGTCTGCGGGCTGGAGGAGCAGGACGAGGAGGAGGAGGAATCCGAGTGGAAATAAAAAAGGAGCATGGGGTTTTTTTTGTTGTTGTTGTTGTGGTGGTGGTCGGCGTGTCCGTGTATTCCACCGTGGAGACGAGCGCCCTTACAACTCTCTCCGCTTCACCCCGCCGGGCGACATTGTTTCCTGCGTGTGTTCGGACCACCTGTTTAGCTTCTCTCTCTCTCTTTCCTTCCTTCCTTCCCTCCCTCGATCCCTCTCTCTCTCTCTCTCTCTCTCTCTCTCTCTCTCTGCTGAGTTAATGCTCGGTCACGTGGTGCGTTCGCGGACCGCTGGGAATTTTGGCTTCCGAGAGCAAACTGAAGGCGATCCGTCCGGGGAAGATTCTCAGATATTCGGCTCAAATTCGCTGCTACAGCTAAATCCCCGAACATGGATTTTCTCGAAGAGGTCCTTTCACGTCCTTTCACCTCCCGGGTTTCGGTCTTTTTCAGAACAAAGGAACTCTCCTGGTCTACGGTCTAGCATGACATACAAATTACGATTGTTGTTGTTGTTGTTGTTGTTGTTGTTGAAAATACTGTGATCCATGAAAAACACCAATTTACTGTTCTGTATATTTCCTGTGCATCTTGTATTTGCAAGTGTATTTGCAGTCCCTATGTCCTCTATTGTAAGTCGCTTTGGATAAAAGCGTCTGACAAATGCAATGTAATGTAATGTAATGTAATGAAATCAAAATTCACGTAACATCTTTGTCATCTCGTCCCTTCACATTACTTCCAGCCACTGTGTAAAACATAAAGTGACTTTTTTTATTTTCCTTGAATACAATGTATACGATACTATACTATTGTGAATGGTCGCGTTTAACTTTGATGGTGTGTGTGAGCCCTCATTCATTTTTCATCTCCATGCATTCATTTTAAGAAGAAGACGTTTGATGTCATTCCACAGAGTGCAAGGAGACACAAACAACTTTAAAAAGCAGGACACAACACAACAAAACAACTCGTCTGTGCTCCGTGTATTAAATGAGAAATAAATGGATGAGATGAATCGATGAATGTTGTCGTATGAAACCTTTTCGGAGACGAGAACAGATGATTCGCCTTCCGGCTGAATCTTCTCCATTTGGATTGCGCTTTTTTTTTAAGCAGTCAGTGAAGGCAGCGTGGCGGGCTCAGTCCCCCCCCCCCCCACCCACACACACACACACACACACACCCACCCACCGCGGCCACGGCGGCCGACGGTTGGCGCGAAACGACGTAGATACTCACCGCAAGAGGAATCAAGCCCTGAATTTCGTGCAAACAGCGGAGCTGCGATTCTTCGGGCCTCAACCTGCAACCGCTGAACGTACCTCCGTGGTTTGAGTCGGGGCCAGGGGTCAGCAGGGGTCATGATTTGGGGCCAAAGGCCGCGGTGCCAAAAGTAATCCCATTACACGTGTGAAATGGCGCCCCGTGTGTTTCTGACATCCTGCGCCGGGCTCGTACATCTCATAGCTGCCTGGATCCAAACTAGCGATCGGATGTGCTTTACGGGTACAAAGTGCGACCCTCACACCTGCAGGAGTGTTCTTTATAACTCCCGACTGTCGACGTCCAAGCCAAAAGAGGTGTCTCGCTTTCCGTCACACGACTGCATGTGTGCGGGACCGGCTGAGTACTTGAGGGCGCCGTAAACCCACCGCCTAACTGCTCAGCTTGGATATTCATCACATATCATTATTTACTGACTTGTTTCCCGCTCCTCTAATCGTCCTCATTCATTCTCTATACTGTTTATTCTGCAGCCTATCCCGACAGTCACCCAGTGAATCACAGGGCCACACACACACACACACACACACACACACACACACACACACACACACAGACATCCACGCATCGACGCCGCCGTTCAAACGTTTAGCCTCTCCAATTTGGGCTCTCCAATCAACCCGATGCATGGTTTTGGACCGCGGGAGGAAACCAGAGAGGCCAAAGAAAACCCCCGCAGTAAAAAGGCTCCTGTCGGAATCGAACCGGAGACCCTGCTGAGCAGGCCGACTTGCTGCCCTCTGTACGTGCACTTTACTCGACACAAAGAAGAAAAAGACGCTAGTTTTTGGCGCACTCAACGCAGCGCGACGCGCAAAACATATTTTAACAACTAAGTTTTTGCAGCCACTCGACATCAGTGTGATTTGTGCATCTGAAGCGGCACTCGGGCGTGAGTGGGAGGCTCGCACGACCAGCAGCCGCAAATCATTCGCAAAAAGCAACCGCGTGCAACAAAGAGACCGAAAAGGATTTTCTGAGGCTCTTCAACTCCGACCTCAGTGGTTTGAGTGCCAGGAGGAGGATGAATGAAGCCGTCCATGACTTTTCTGTTTAGTTTGATCGGCCGTGTTACAGCCACCATAAACATCTCATTTCACAACGTGGATATCTGCGGCTTATAGTCCGGTGCGGCTAATATATGTCAAAGTATTCTTTTTCTTTTAAAATGGAGTGGGTGCGGCTTATATCCTGGAAATATATTATACGGTATATTGGATATTATTTACATTATCTGTTTCTAAAACCCCATGACTTCCTTCTTTATCATATAAGTGTATGACAAAAGATCACGACCGAAGTTGGCGACAGTCAGACAGTTCATTGAGAGTTTATGGAGTGACCTCGTATCGCCCGTCCTCGCTCCAGCGGCTGCCTTCAAAGTTACACATTTGTTTGCGCCGAAACAATTTACGACGTAGTGATTTGTTAAAATGCTTTAATTTGACATCTGCTTCTTTATGTGCGGTGTCCCGCCCAAGTCTGAAGCTCAACCCAAGTCCTAAATTAAAAGCGGTCTCGTTCTTTGAGGGGCAGCTGTGTCACACATGCAGCGAGCGTTCGGACCGGTGAGGCTACACCTCCTCTGCACCGCCACTCTTTAAATATTGGATTTTATGATTATTCCTTGGCTCTCGGTGTTATTTTATACTTTCTATAGTGCCTTCCCTATCTCAAACATATTTTTGGCCTCACCGGGTTCAATGCGACACAAGTAATGGTGAAAAACTGGAAACGTTATGTCGGTGGTCGTTGTTTTAAATATCATCCACCGCGCCCGCAGCACGCCCACTCTCCTCATGGATAGAAACATAGTGTGACTTTTCAGGGTTTCTTCCACTTTTCATGAACGTGTCATTTTAGACGGGGATTATCGGCAATAAGACGCATTTTTTACAGCGTGCGGACTAAGAAGCCTGCAGGTGCTGGACTCTCGGCACCAAAGGAAATCGTATTGTTACTGGGGATATAAAAAAACGATGCTGATGAATGACTGATGTTCATCCAGGAGGAAACGTGACGCAGCCGGTCCCGGAGGGAATTTGCTTCCTGACAATTGTTTCCGACTTATTCAAGCTTCGATACGAAATGTGAAATGTTGTCGTTTTAAGATGACGCCGTTCAATAGTTTGACGCAACCGGCTGAGTCCGACATCGATTTAACTTCGGGGAAACATCGGACCGGCATGGCGCCGCTGTTCAAGATGAAAACCAGATTGCATTTAAAATCCAACATTGGATACTTTGTCAAATTTGATGTATGGAATGGCGTCGCATTTTATCAACGGTAACATTTGAACAGAAAACATTATATTTTGGTCAGGCGACTCAAAAGGCGACCTTTTTTTTATTTGCATCCTGACATCGATGTCACAATCGGTCAAAGCAAACATCAACGTCTACATAACGGCCGTGTTCGTCCAGAATCGGAGATACGACGTTTGTTCATTTATTTGTTCCCTAAACCGCTCTTGCTGTCCTCAGGATGTGCACCGGCCGGTCCTTCTACCGCCGGCTTCACCCCGGATCCACCTCAGGGCTGCAAATACACACTTGCAACCGTTCACCCTCTGGGGAATTCAGGCTCTCCGTTTCACCTGGCGCACGTTTTCGTACCGTGGGAGGGAAACGGAGAAAACCCTCCACGGAAGCGTGGAGAACACGCAAACTCAGCACACACGGGATCCCTGTTGCAATCCAGCGAGGAACCTTCTCGCCGCGCGGCGTCAACGCTAACCTCTGCGCCACACCGCCTCCTGGATTCGACCTATTCTGTATTTTATATCGAGCACCAGAAGAAATAATGAGGAAGGAGACAGATGTTCATTTCCTGAGTAAGTGGAAAGTGTGTGTCTGTGGGCAAAAGTGAATGTGATCACGCAGCAGCTGGAAGACTATTTTAACAGCGAACACAGCGGGAGCTCGCAGGCCTCCGGCCGCAGCTGCACGGCTCCGACGCCGAAACAACCGAAAGAATTTTTGAATTTGCCTCAATAGCAGAGCATGGATTTGGTGACGTAGAAGACTATTTGAAGGATATAAGATGGATCGTATTTATCTACAGGCACAGTTTGCTGTTCTTCAGTGGCCTCATGAAAATTCCCCATTTGTTTACCCCGTATTTTAAATTAAAAAACAAATCTTTCGTGTTACCATATCTGTCATTCCACTACAGACCATCATTATATGGAAAAAATGAAAAATGGAAATAGCCAAAACTTTGAAAGAAAAAAAAAAAACATGAATGTTTCAAATCAGGTGATGACGATTTCAAATCGACATTAAACTTTTCAAAAGTCGTCGCGAAAGTCGGGGTGCGATTGCTTTGGGAAAAAAGAAAATCAATAAGAAATTGGTTGGGAAGTTGCAAATCAAAGGTGCTCAAAAATAAGAATAAGCAAGATAGATTCACGTGTATTAAAATGAAACGTCTCAATCCGGAACGATGTCGGGTCGTGAGCCTCAACAATCGTCGCCACGACCGCCTGCAGGTCGCAGCTGAAATACAAGTGGCGCTAAATAATAAGGTTATAGTTGCTGACGGAGGCGTGTAAGATTGGAACAAGTCTATTTAGAGAGTGTCACATATTCACTAGGACAAGGTGAACACAGTGAGCTTTAAATATACTTCTGAGGAAAGGTGGAACAGATATACTTGTCAAGATTAAAATGCAAAATACACATCCGAGGCACGCTAGGAATAACACTTGCAATTTATGGACATATTTTTCACTCCTCCAAACGTTCTCAAGTTTAATAACATCAAACCTGAACGTTTGATGAATGACTGATTCTAATCTGTTCCCCCACATTTTCATGAATAAGAAAGTAGACGGTAGCTGTTGAGGACGTCTCCCTGTAAAAGTTTCTAAAATGACCTTAAAATGAGATCCGACTGAATATGCATGAACACGGACCGGAACGCTGGAAATGTTTCATGTTTTATGCACAAATTATTTACACGGAGCGATGCGGCAGGTGCAACGTGAACAGCAGATCGGGAAAGATTAAAAATGCATGCGGCCCCCCGGGCACAAAATTGCAGAATAAAATCTCATTACACTTTAAAAATTGATAAATGCGTGTTGTATCAGCGATGCAAAAAGGACGAGAGAATAAGAAAAAAGTACACGGTCAAGTCATCAACTGAAAGCGAGCCGAAGGTAAACAGGGCTGAAAAAGTTAAACTTTATCTTTAGGTGTTAAAATAAAACACCCTGAATTTCTTTTCATTTTCACAAAAAGAAAGATCAGAAAAAGATGAAGACAACTAAGCATAACCAGCATTAGACATTATTAATGTTACGTTGAAAATCCACATGGGTAATGACATAGAATCAAAATAAATCTTTGTGGTGACCCCCTGTGTAATATTTAGGGATATATAATATTTAGGAATATCTATTCACATTTACATGCTGCTCTTTTTGACACGGTGCATTTACATTTTTAACCGACACTGAGCTCTAGTGGTGAAGACTGGAGCACCACTTTCACTCTGAAACTCGTCTTGTCTAACATGTCATCGTGCACAAATAGTGATGATGAACAGTTATAAATATCGATATTTGTTTTTTTATTATTATTCAAGTTATTTACCAGTATGTTTTCCTACAAAGAAAAAGCAAATGCAAACGCTCCTGCTTCTTGTCCTCCCTGCTTCTTTCATTCTTCTTCTTCCTTTATGTATTTCACTGCTCCAACATCACTCCTAATAAACTAGTTAGATGGAATTATGTGTTCATTACATTACATTACATTACATTACATTACATCACATTTGGCAGACGCTTTTATCCAAAGCGACTTACAATAGAGGACGTAAGGACTGCAAATAACACTTGCAAACAAGATGCACTGGAAATATACAGAACAGTAAGCTGGGTTTTTTTTTTTTTTGTTTTTGTTTTTTTTTTTAAGACAAAGACGTACACATACGTACACACACACACACACACACACACTGCATAGCCTAACTTGGTGCCTAACCTGATCTGGGGCAGCTCAAGCATCAGCGCAGTAAATAGTAGATAGTAAATAGTGTTCAGTTTTGCACAAGCGCAGTCCTAATGTTTAATCCATATTTTCCACAGTGTTTATTTGTTGATTTATTGCGTTTTTTTTCCCCCAATTTACTCAGAACGAAACCATCTGACTTTATATAAATTGAGCTGATCGAGGACGAAGAATTCTTGGAAGTCTGTCCGGCTCGGACAAGACAGTTTCCCGGACGAGTGTTTGACGGTATGAGTGTGACGCGAGTTGATTCCGGGCTAATGTTGTGCTAAAGAGCTGTCTGGCCCCGGGTCGGATCTGGCCCCCTGCTGGCGGGCCTCCCTCGCCCCCGGGGGCCCCTCTTCTCCTGCAGGACTCCACCATCTGGAGCTCCGTCCTGCACCGAGAAGAGGAGGGAGAAGGAGAGGCTCGCGGGCTCGAGGAAGAAGGATCATCAAATAAAAATGGTAAGTGGGTAAATTGTGACTTGGTAACTTGGCAGCCAAACGTGAACAGATAACAAATGCATAAATAGAGACGCGGCCATCTGGAGGTTGACGTCTTTATCCGGACCAAAAGGCTGCCCGCAAATTTTAGCTACGAATAAGAGAAATAAATGAAATTAAAAAGAAAAGGAAGGCCTTGTGATGGACGGGTCCAGACGGCTCCAGCGCCCCCGCGACCCTACCGAGGTAATCAATGCGTCAAAAAAGAAAATACAAACGTGATCCACACAAGTAAATGTGATTTTTATGCAAGAGGGACAGAAAATGTTTCGATTATAAGATGTACAGATGTCATTCAGAACAAAGATGAAAAACACACAAGGAGGACCAAGAAGCTCAAACTAAAACTCAAGTTTTACGGATAAAGCTGATTAAGAAAGGATTTTGAAACATTCAATTCCTTTTTCAAGATTGATTCGCACTAAACTTGGGCTCAGGATGTAAAAGAGACAAAGGAGATTAAAAAAAATCAGATTAATGCAGAAATAATTCAAAAAGTTGAGAGACTGAAGTTAAAGTGGTCAGAGACGCAAAATGGAAAACAAAGATGAATAAATGACTGGTGGCAGATTGTTAGCCATGACTTACAATTCATTTTTATCAAATATATGATATAGTTTGTGCAATGTCAGTATCAGTCTTTGTGGAGGTTTATTCCATATAAGTTTCAAGTTTTGTTGAACTTAATCACAGCTAATATTCATATAGTTTTTTTTTTGTTGAACTGAATGTCACTACTTTTTAAACGTTAGGGATCATTGTTGTTGTTTTGTTATCAACTGTCGTTACAGTTTCTTTTTTTGGAGTCGATTCCAGAGCAACTGATTGGATCATTATTTTGTTGATTTAATCCAGTGAGTTTTTGTGATTCTAAAGCTTTTTAATGGCACACCACAGGTCCATTTTAGCATCATGACATTAATTTAACTGACCTGATGCAGCCACATTATCCATCCCCTTCATGGAAGGTGAGATACACTGTCTTTGGCTAATACCATTTATATCTTGTCTTTCGTGCACGTTAGTGACGTAACAGAGTTTTGGATGCAAAAGAACCAATCATGACACTTGTATTTACCTCGTTTGGTCGACTGCAGCTCCCTCCTGGCCGGAGCCGCGGCGGGGACCATCAGATCTCTGGAGCTTCTTCAGAAAGCGTCCGCCGGCCTGCAGGTCAACACACACGTTCCTCCCCGTCCCCTCCGATCCACCGCCTCTGGGCGACCGTCCACCCCGTCGCTCAGAGCCCCGGCCGCCCATCCAACCGCTCTCGGCTCTTCTCCGTCTCGGCTCCTCGGCGGTGGAACGAACTCCCGGAAAAGGCCGGATCGGCGGGGTCGCGGCCCATCTTTCACCGCGAGCTGAAAATATACGTCTTCACCAAGCACTACCCTGCTCATTGCACTGAGCCACCAACCTCCACGGGAAAAAAAAGGAAGAAATGAATGTATGTATGTATGTATATGGTTCTGAGGTGGCTATTTGGTTGAGTGGTCACTTCTGACGACTGGCACTTCAGATCTTCAGTGACCGAATTGCACTTTTTGTAAGTCACTTTGGATAAAAGCGTCTGCAAATGACTGGAACGTAATGTAATATTTCTTCTGGCCGGCGTCACAAACACAGTTCCTGTTGTTGGCCCATGGAGCCCGTGATGCCACTTGACTTCAGACCCTTGAGTTGGTGAAGGAAAAAGAGCATTTTTATTTTTGCAATTGCAAAATTGCAATTTTATTTTTTTTGTATGATGCACCATAAAGACGATCATTTTCTATTGCACAATCACAGTCGTTTCACATTTTTCGGACTCTTTTCTTTCTTCCAAAATGCTTTTATGCAATCAGAAAGTATCCCACTGATGCTGAAGCAAGCACTTCCCTGTCCCCGCGAAGGAGATTAGAGGGACTGGATGCAGCTCTTTGATAACAGCAGGGGAGTGTTTGAACAGGATGACCTCCACTGCTATGCAAGGGACAGATGGCAGCTCTGAGGTCAGCCAGACTCAGGGCTAAATAAAGGAATTCAGCCACCACAGAAAAAATACAGCATACATGCATGCACACACACATCAATGCATAAAATTGATCTCTGCAACAAGAATAAATCACAGGTTTGATTGGGAGATGAGACGTACTATTTCTTTTTTGCTGAACAAACACACACGTATTTTGTCACAGTCCAACCATGCCGGATCACTCAGTGCACATCAGGCATGCACACACACACACACACACACACACACACACACACACACACACACACACACACACACACACACACACACGAATGTAATCTGCAAATTAATTCTTACATGACATTCCTTATTGTGCATGCTCTGCTATGATGTTTACAGTTTCTTTAAGCGGGGGGATAAATGGATAAATACTAGCCGAGGGACTCCGAACTACACTTGCAGTTCAGAAGCAGGCGAGGTGAAAGCAGTACTTCTTTTTGACGGTAGGTGGTGACATTTGTTGTGTGAATGTTCAACATGACGTGCCCTCGCCTCAAACGGACAGAATAATAAAGACCGAAATTGACCACATTGGAAGAACGGGGGATTTTCATTTGGTTTCATTAATGCAGCTTGTTTGTCAGAACTGAAATTCCCGAAAAAAAAAAATATTGGACTTTTTTTCTACTCTTTAGGGTTTATATCTGGGGAGATCCGCTAAATTGAACTCAAATATAGAACTGTAAAAACGGTCTTATTTTAAATTAAATCTTAGTTTATTTATGTTACACCGTGTTTCAAAGTATCGTTCACCCCCGTTCGTGTCATGTTATGTAACAATTAAACGCGAGAACTAAAATGAGAAAACAAGTTTTGAATGACCGAATGTGATCGAAATTCTTTTTTTTTTCTTCTTTTTGAAACAAAGTCTGTCCCTAAAACGCTAGAGGTTTTTCCATCGAGTGCCAGGCAGCTTCTGGCGCGGAATCTGCCGAAAGACGAAGCCGGAAGTGACGGTCTGCGCCGCGGGGAAGCATCTTGCGCCGTCTGCGTACTCTTTGGACATAAACCGACTGCTCCCGCGACATTTTCGGCACTGCATCATCAGCGCTGACGTGGGAGCTGCGTGGCGTGGCGTGGCGTGGCGTCCACCCGCCTGTCACCGGTGACGAGGCACACGACGTAAAACTCGGGTAAGTCGGAGCAAAGCTGCCGCCTTTCGCCCGGCGCCAGTCCGCAGGAGCGCGGCGGAAACGGCCGGCCGGGAGCCGCGTTGCGCGTCTGGGAATGACAAAGTTTGTCGCGCCGGTCGGGAGGCGAACGGAGCTTCTCTCTTCCAATGTGCGTCAAGACGCGCACGGGGGGCGGAAGCGCACTTTCAAAATAAAACGCCAAACCTCCTCGTTGTGCGGGGAAGTAGGTCAGAGAGACGTCGTCGGCGGCGGCGGCGGCGGGGAGCCTCTCCGTCACCGCGGCGCGATCACAAACAGCCGACGCTTGAATTCGACACGGCGGCGCAACTTGTGCGTCAGCGAGGAAACCAAAGACAGCTTTGCTTTTTCTACCGGCCAAAACTAATCACGAAAACACGACAGTTGGATCAAACCGAGTGGAAATCGGTTGAGGGACAGGAGACCGAGCGAGGAAAGGGGATCCTGTAAGAGACGCGAGAGGAAATCACACAAGATACAACTCAAAGTGTCCAAAGCTGGGAGAATTAAAAAGAAATGGGAAAGAATGACGGCTGGCGGACATCAGAAGGGACAGTGTGTGCATTTCTTCCCGTAAAGTTTTGAAAATAAACCCCAGCCGTAAAGTGAGACATGGATCAGGACATGATGGCTTGTCCTCAGGTCTGTCCAACCTGACATGAACTACACTTTTCACCTAAAGATCCAGACAAATGTAAATACAGCACTTAAACAGGGGGGTCCTGTACAAAAAAAACATGAGAAAAAGTAACAAAAATTGAATTAAAATGCCTCCGAAAGAAATAATTCAGTGAACCTTAAAGAAGACAGAATGCATTAAAGTGAGAATCCTCATTTGACATTGAAAACTGGTAAATTAGCACACCGACATAAACCAGTCACTCACGCTACATGACAGAAAACACGATTTCAAACATTTATTTCATTCCACGGCAAAGAACGAAATGACGGCGTCGAGCGTTCAAACGGGCTCCGATGCTTCTGGACGGCCAGGACGCGTCGGATCTCCTGCCGCGGATCTGGTGCTTCCCAGAAACCCAGGGTTTCTTCTCTTTCTTCCGCTCCACCAGGACTTTCTTGGGTCCCGAGCTTCCAGAGGAACCTTTCAAAACATGCACGTCAATCACCTCAATCAAGGCCACCTGGTGGGCTGCTGCCAGCACACACACACATACACACACACACACAAACACACACACACTATTATTTTTTTTTTTAACTCAATATTATGGTGAATTCTTGTTGAAATCATGAATTTTCAGCTTTGCCACAACAAGAGGATTTCGAGAAGAATTCACCATGACCTGACCTGGAGGACCAAGAGCCCCCGCAGTCACTATTATGGTGTTAACACACACACACACACACACACACACTATTACTTTTGTTTTTAAACTCTACATTATAGTGTAAATGCACACGCACTATTTTTATTTTTAAACCCAGTATTATAGTGAAATCTTCTTGTCATGGAAACTGGACTTGAATTTCTTTCTTTGCAGCAACAAAAAGATTTCAACAACAATTCACCATGACCTGGAGGACTGAGAACCACACACACACACACATTTTATTTTAAAACTCAATTTAATAGAGTTAATACACACACACACGCAGGCATATATACATATATGTCTGTGTGTGTGTGTGTGTGTGTGTGTGTATGTATATAACTGTAATTGTAAGAGTTGCTGGTGCTAATATGTCCATGCATATCTATGATGAATCTATGATGAGGCGGCATGAAGGAGCATTGCAACATGTGACAGCCTCCGGGGCGTCCAGATCCCTCCTGGTGACAAAACCCACATGTTGTCCGAACAAACACCTGGAAAAACAAGGCTCTGCTCAGCGAAGCCTTTTTTGTCAGAGTTGGTCAATCTATTGATTTTTTTTTTTTTGAACCACAAACCAGTGATATCATCGTTTTTTTTTTTGTTTGTTTGTTTTTCCCCAACCGCTTCAGCCAGTGTCCAATTAGATTGTTTTTTTTTTTTCTTTTTTTTTTCTGAAAAGTCAAGTCCAAACACCAGGAGTGAGTAGTCAGTTCTCCCCAGCCGTGGTTCCTGTAACAACACGTGAAGAAATGTTGAAAAAGTGAGTCGCCTCGTACCTGGGAAAGATTCTCTAGTGAGAAACAGCAAGACTCTGACCTGGAAGCCTGCAAGAAAATATTAAAGTGGCTGAGAAATTCACTAAAGGTCCCAAGACATTGACCATCGAGGAGCAACAACTAGCTTAAAAAGACAGTTTATCTGCAACTTTTTATCCTAATGAATTTATTATCTTTAATAGATAGATGGATAGATGGATAGATAGATTGATGAATTCATCTTATTTCCGCCAGAGATCAAATAAAATCCTAAATGAAGCTCCCCAAAGTTATGCATTAAGAATTTCCAAAAAATGTGAATCCATGAACCAAGACTTAACAAAATGTTGTAAATTCATCAACAAGAAATTAACTTATAATTCATATTAAATTGTGAATTGGCAATAAAAATGTAAAGCAAAATCTAACTGAAAGTCAAAAAAACAACTGCAAATGATTCCTTTTTCTATGATTATTATCATTATCATTGGAATAATCATTGTTGTTACTGTTATTATCGTAGCAGGTCTTTAGGCTGAGCAACAATAACACAATAAATGAATATTTAGTAATGCCATGAGCTCCGAGTTTAACTGATTGCCATTTAGGTGAAAGTTAGCTGAGCAAACTGCATCGTTTTTTTTTTTAATTTATTCAAAGTTTCTAGTCTTCCGAGGTTGTTCATGTTTCATGTCAGGGTTAGTTATTAAATGTCTGCCGCTGCATGAAGGCTAAATTATCTGCGTCCGCTTTGCAGGGTTAATATGTAATTCCTGAGCGCCATCATTAATAACGCGCCTGTCCGTCCCTGTAGCCGAGAGATGACGGACGCCTCCGTGTCCCAGTCGGACAGCAGTTTGAACGCCCCGCCGACAGACATGGAGGAAAACCTGGGCGAGGCATCGCCCCCACCTTCGGCCCCTCCTCAAGTAAACACCAATCCCTTTCACTTTGCATTTCCAGCGTGGCATCTTATCCGGAGAGCATCGTTTGCGCACGAGGACGCTTTGTTCACAGACATGTTATCTGTTTGTTCACGCCAGACTTAAACGCAAGGCCGCCTTGCTGCCAAAGCATGAATTTGCGCGAAAGCCGTAGGAAGAGGTGGAAATAAATCTCCGTCAGGCATCTGGAAAAGCCTGACGCCTGGTTTCGCCACAGGAAATGTTGCATGGTGCTTCATGTCAAAAAGTAAAGAAGTGACTCTATCGCAATCGGCAGCTAGTTCTGTCTTTTGGAAGTTCCTCCTTTACGTTGGGCTGATTTACACAGTTTTCAAAATCTTGTCTACTTTGATAAAGGATCATCTAAATGTTCCCGTACGTTGCGTCAACGTCAACGTTCTGACACGGATGATCGCTAGCCTGAATGTTTGCTACTCGCTTTAGCAAATTCTCTTGTTTCACAAATCTGCCCGTCTGTGTGGATATCAAGCTTGTGTGTGTGTGTGTGTGTGTGTGTGTGTGTGTGTGTGTGTGTACACTCAACATTAGAATCAATCTGGAAAAAGGCCTCTGAATATTTCCATTGACCATTCATGCTGGCAGGGTTCTCCTGGGGTCGCGGTGGTCCAGCTGCCTGAGGGCCACATGGTCCAAGTCCAAGGTGTGATCCAGGCCCCTCAGACCTCCGTCATACAGTCGCCCCACGGCCAGACTCTTGAGGTGAGAGTGTGTTTGCCGTCTTCTTCTTCTTCTTCTTCTTGACACCTGGCTGCTTCGAAGGGCATTCGGGGCCTTTCCACCGCCCACCTACATGAAAATCGCGGTCCCGCTGTCAGCCTTCAGGTCCCGCTTGGTTCACGAGTCAAAAAAATAGATCTCCAACACCTGTGGTTTTAAATGTGCCTTATTTTGGGATGTATCATTTTAGTTCATCTGATGATTGTACAAAATGATCAGGGTGTGAATAACAAAAGATGACCGGTTGACTTTTTTTGTTTTGTTTTTTTAATCAGGAATTACAGGACAAATAATGATTACATTTTTTTTTCCAAACTCATAAAAAACTAGATTATGTGATCAGAAAATGACCGAAAAGCAGCAATAAATGACCTTAAAATCCAAAAAATGTAACCCCTCTTTGTACAAAACATGATTTGAATGGAAATAACCGCGGGACAGAAGTACTCTTCATCATGATAAAGTTTGTCTGTTTCCTCACAACACCCGACCGCTAACCAAGATGACACCAAACAGACTGAAGTTCCAGCGATTCAGTTTTATCTGTGAGAAACCATCTGCTTTCCATCAGGTCCGTCAGGAAATTGAGAAAAGTGCAGCGTTCTGCGGGTCTCGGGGCGAAGCCGTCCGGACCAGGTGCAGACACTCATACACTCGGATCCCGAGACCCGGTAGCCTTAAAAACCGGGATGACCCGCGCCGGTGACATGTTGCGGCGTGCACGTTGGTTGTGTTCCCGGTCTCCGGCGTGCACTGGCGTGTGGATTTTACCTCCATGTGTAGGAGAAAGTGTCATGTAGTAACGGGAGCCATGAGAGCGGCGGCGGCTTAACCTTGGCAGTCAGGAGACGTTGTGGCGTCTGAGCGGCGAAGGCAGCCTCAGAAAACCGCCGGATCAGGGACGTTGAGCGTCAGGAAACGTCCCGTGGTTTTTATCTCAGCGTTGTGGTGAAGACGGAAGGCCGTCTCTGCTCTGTTTGAAACAGGAAACCAACAGACTGTGGATGCACAACAAAAGAAATCCCTGCAAGTAATCGAGGAACATCGTATTTAGACCCGATGGACGTTTAAGGCAACGCTAGTACAGTAGCTGGTCGCTGAATTTCCTCACGATTTCAACCGCGCGGCTAATCCATGAACTTTTTTGAGGCGAACGAGCTTCACGTCGCCAAAACATCGATCCTCGCCGCATCGGGCCCATGAAATGTGCGTGAAATTCTGAGGCCGTTCAATTCCGATGGTAAAAGAAGACAACTTGAATGGTTTTAGGATTTAGGAAAAAGACCAAGATAGACACCGGCTGGGGGACTTTAGGATGGACTTTTCCCCGTCTTATTTATGATTCATTTTTATCATCAGCCGTGTTTATTCACTTATTTTTTTTAGTCATGTGTGGCTTATATTCAGATGCGCTCAATAGTGTGGAAATTATGGTCATTTTTTTGGAGTTGATGGCTATGCTGATATTTGCCCGTTAAAAAAAAAATCAGGCGTTCATATGAGCTAATATGGTGTCCATATGGGAACGAAGACTCGGATTGGATCGTTCACATATTTATTTCAGATCTTTTCTGGTGCATCTTTGAAAAAACGGCTTGCTGATAAAATGGGCTGAGTCATTGCAAACAAAGTACCTATGCATATATATTGTATATCTATCTATCTATCTATCTATCTATCTATCCATCCATCTATCTATTCCTGTAAATCCTCTGTTTCTTGAAATAGTCAGATATCAGTGAGGTTTTCATCTGCGTGTCACAAATCCCACCTGGATCTTTGCATGATATGCAAAGCGTCATTGGCCCCGGCGTCTGTTTTGCAGCCGGTCTGGAGTTCCACGGGATGATCAGCACGCCGCCTCAACTGTAGCGTCGCCCCTTTATTGCGATGGTGTAAAAGACAAGCCTTCTCCCGGGACTAACCTATGAGTCATTCTTTGCCTTTCCTTTAGTTTTCTTTTTGTGTTTTATCAAATCCCGAATCGATGCAAACTAAATTGGTCTCTGGCCAGAGTCTTATTCAAATGATCAGCGTGGCAGCGATTCCTCCGGGGCCGAATATAACAGCCATGTCCTTTCAAACGCTCTCCTTTTTGGCAAATGTTGAGCAGCCAGTTGAAAATGTACTTTCAAAACGGAGGGCTTATCGAATGATACTGTTTGACACTTGTGTTTTTTTCTGTTTTTTTTTTTAATCTATTTGTTTGTTTTGTTTTTTACTGTGCATTTTTTTTACGCGTCCATTCGAGAGAACCCAACACAGGATCCGGACGTCCCTTAGAATATCGTCCTGTTCTCTCCAGGTCGCCACCGAGCCGGAGTCGGAGGGCGACGGTTCGGTCGCAGACACGCAGAAGAGACGGGAGATTCTGTCCAGGCGTCCGTCTTATCGGTCAGAGCCCGTCATCAGTAAACAAGAGCCAGATAAACGGCCAAAAAGACAGTTCGCAATGCCGAGGGGGTTTTCTAGATCGCCCTCTCATTTCTTCGCAGGAAGATCTTCAACGAGCTGTCGTCGGAGTCGCCCTCCATCCCGAGAATAGAGGAGGAGAAGATGGAGGAGGACGAGGCGCCGCCGACGTCCAGCGAGGCCTCGGTGTCGCCGCCGCCCTCCATCTACCAGACCAGCACGGGACAATATAGTCAGTTACTGTCGTTACGTTTCCTTTACTGATTGTGTTCAGATAGAAAAAAAAACAAGTTTATAATCTGCGTTACACCACACCGGGTCCCTCTGTTCGCTTTGCATTTCATGACAATGTTACACACAGAATTTTCCCAACATCAGCAAACAGATACGAGGGTGAAATCTTACATGTTAAGGCACAAATACGGGAAATACACTCGGAAATATACGAAAATAAAAACGTCGACAAAAACCAAAAATCTGAACGAGGCCGTTTGTTACTAACATGTATTTTGAGTCTTATCAGACAGAATTAAAAAAAAGACCACGAAATGATAAACAAATGAATTATAATGAAGAGTGACATGCTTAAAGCACTCAGGAGCACATGAAGAGTTACAAATCATACAAATAAAATATATAGCTTAATATAATATAATAGCTTTTCCAATCATTTATTTTGAAAAGTGTGCCGTACGCCATATCAGACCGACAGAGACATACATGTACGGGACCAGAACGACTCCCGTGAAGGGAGATACATCAAACCTCATTTCAAAGAAAAACAAGATGACGAGGGTTGGGGTTTGTGTGTCGCGACCTTCTCTTACTTCTGTTTTCCAAGTGACTGTCTTACATCGATCTATTAATAGGTAAAACAAGGCCATTTTCATTTTTGGTTTCCAATTCCTGAGCGACCGAGAAACAGTTGTTACCCTCAAACCGAAAGCGAGTCACAAACCTTCTCGTGAGCCGACGCTCCTCGGCGGTCGTAAACTCCGTGGAAGCGGCGATTTGGCCGTCGGACTCTTTCGGTGTTTTTCAACAGGCGGCGACACTCAGGATAAAAACCTCCCTCACGTCCCCGATGTTCCCTCTTGACTCCTCAGTCGCCATCGCCCAGGGCAGAGCCATCCAGCTGACCGGCCCCGGGGCCGAAGCCTTCCAGGGGGGCCAGACGCTGACCGTGGCCGGCTCGGCGGCCCCTCAGCCCGGAGCCGCCGTCCTGCAGTGCGCGGCCCGGCCCGGGGACACGCCTCAGCAGTTCTACATCCAGGGAGGACAGGTGGTCATCCAAGGTAGGCTCAACCTGGCAGAAACGGTTATTTTATTGATCGGTCGTCGCCTTACTGGGAAACGATATCATGGATTGTTCTCAGGCTAAAACTAATAGATAAACAGGACCGTTTCTGCTGACTTGCTGAATGAAAATGCCAATATGACATTTGCTCGGGGGTCTTTGTTACGGAGCAAAAGTACATGAACATCAGCGGGACGTATCGGAGCTTTTTTCGATCGCAGAAATGCTTGCGATGTCCTCTGATTACGCCTCACTTGGTTTACTTTTTTATGCCTCCGGTAGCGTATCTGATGAGATCTTCATGTCGCCGATCGCCGTTCAGCTTTACGACGGCGATCCGGATCACGTCAGCGTTTTCATTGACGATAAATGTCGATGGGTGTTTCCCGGACGCCCTCGGGTTACCGACCGAGAAACGCCTCATCGAGCTTAAATGAAACTACAGGGAAGACTGTGTTCATTCATTACCGGCGGTGTTGTTTTTGAATATTTTGAAGATGCAGCTTCTTGAATTTATTTACCGTCGCAGCTTCAATGTAAAGCAGCAAGTCAGTAAAACTGAGGGACGTCTGGAGCGCCGTTGAAAAGAAAGCAGTGCGGTCCAAATACCCAGTATCTCACATAATCGTGCGATGAAGTAAATGTACTTTTAAAACCCCCCGGCCAAAGTCATTATTTATATTGTCGGAGGAGGTGGAAACAGATCGTATAAAAGCAAATGATTTTTCTCCGCTGCTCCCAAAGTGCCGGGTCCGGGCGCTCAACAGTTTGCACGGCGGCCGCTTGGGACACAATATCCTCTTGTTTGTCGAGCGTCTCTCCTTCGGTTGCGTCACCGGAGCTAAAAATACGCCCACGCCCCCCCCTTCGCTGCCCCTTCCCTCCCCGGCTCCTCCCCCTTCCTCCCTCCCGGCACGCCGCTTCTCTGCCTCAGCTTCTGATCCACATGGGGAGGCGGGAGGCGGGAGGCGGGGGGAGGGGAGGGGGGGGGCTCATCTAATCCGACGTCTTTCACTGACTTCAGCGGGCAGGAGTGATGTCATTGTGATGTCAATGCCCGTAATTGTAATCCGGCCGCAAAGTTGCCGAGCGCCGGCGCTGATGCAGAATTAGCCGAGCGGCGGGGGGGAAGGAGACGCCGAAGCCACGGGAATAAGAGTAGGAGAGCGCTTCAGTTGGCAGAGGTGTTTGTGCCGCCGCGGTGCTGGATTATTGGAACCGAGAGATGGCCGTGACCGGGGACGAGACTGAGTCAGGTACTTTGTTTTGGTCGTTGTTTTGTTTCCGTCCGGTGCAAAAGTGCGCCGGCTGGTGTCAGCGGGTGTTTATTTCCCTCGCGACACCTGCCGTCGCGTTTCCCGGACGAATGTCTCCGACGCGGGAACGGGTTCCAGTCGCTTAAGCCTTTCAAGATGACTATCTTTGTCAGCGAAAGGGTGCAAACGCTTGGCGGTCTTTTCTCTTTTGGACACGGAGCGCGGCGACGGCTCGGGGGCCAAAAGAAGGGGGAAGAAAAACCAAACGAGCTCTTTTACGCCGCTTCCAGTCTGTACAGACCAGCTTTCTCAGAGCCAGGCGCTCCGGCGGTTGTCAGGCAGAAAGCCCAGCAAAAGGGGGAGGTGTGTGTGTGAGAGTGTGAGTGTGTGTTTGTGCGCGCGGGGGCGGGGGAGGCGGCGGGGGGTGAAGGTATTTGCTGGTTTGACGTCACTCCGGTTTCCTGGAACAGAGGCCGGGCGAGAGAGAATGCAAAGTGAGACGCACTCGCTGACGTCAGCGGGGCCAGTCACTGTTATCACAGGGAGGGGAAGGGGAGCATTGTGTGTGTGTGTGTGTGTGTGTGTGTGTGTGCGCACCTGCCACACATACGTGCTCTGTGTCAGTGTGTGTTTACGAGCGTGGACGTGAACTTCTCGGGAACAGAGTGAAGTAGAGAAGCCGTCATAGCGAGAGCCGGGAGTCAGAGGTGAACGGCTGAGTCATCTGCAATGACTAAACTCAAATTACACATTAACCACTTCCAGAAAGACGCCTGCTTCCTTTTTTTCTGCCATCTGTGTCACTTTTACCCCGCGCCGTACAATAGATCGCCCGTGATCCGAGGACGACGTTCTCGCAAAACATGAACTCTCATAAATTTAGAGGAAGGAGGGCAAACAGGTGGATTTTGTTTGTTTCTTTTTTATTTTCCCCTCCCTTTAAAAAAGACTGTTCTTGTTCCCCGGAGGCTCTTGTTATTTTGCTTTGTGGTCACCTAAAATCTGATTTTGTGGCGTCGCCTTGTTTCCTAATAATGGTCATGAGATCTGTTCCAAAAGAACTTGCCAGAAGAGAAAACAACTCAGCAAAAAGTGTTTATTCATATGCTATGGATGAGGTTGTTTTCCTTTTTGAGACGGGGGTTCCAGTCACGGTTTGTCCTCTGTGACGCAGAAGATCCAGGGCCAGAAGTAAGCAGAAGCGAAACATGTCTTTTGTAAGAGGAGATCAACGAAACCGGGGCCACGTCAGCGTCACGGTGGCCCTCAAAGGGCCTCACGGAACTGAACCAGGGTGAAGGGAACGCAGTGTAATGGAAAATAAATGTAATTACTCCTTCATGTTAAATAACTCTGAATTTATGACTCATTCAAATCCAACATGTTCCATCTGCATCAACTCTTCTCCTCCTGGACATTTGGGCATCATTTGATCATTTTCTCAGTTCTTCTTGTTGGAAATGTCATGGACGTGGATGCGCTGCGATCTAATGGCGGGCGCCGTCACTGTGCGGGTCACATGATCGGCGTGAGTGATGAGAAATGTAGTTGATGGTTAACGCAAGGGTTTGACCGCTTCACTTTGAGCCAATCAGACCTTTTTTAGACGTTCTGACGGGCCACATACGACGACGTGGCGGCCGCATTTGGCCCGCCGGCCTCGAATTTGACACGTGTGAATGTCAAATAACAAAAAAAAATGAAATAAAACGAAATACATAAATATGCATCATGACGGTAATCTAAAAACATATATAGATACGAGATAAAATCAGCAAATCAGCACGGGCAAAAGTTCTTTCTTACAAAAAAAGCATTTTCTGTGACAGCCACAAGTAGCGTTGAGTTCATCTTCTACTCGACGAAGTGCGAGTCGTATTCATTTCCAATGTGATAAATGTCAAAAAGTAGTTTGCTGGAGGTTTAACGGGCCCTTCGGGGTTTAAATGAGCCGCAAAAAAACAAAACCAGGTCGTCCATGTTCTTTTAGACTTCTCCATCTTTCCACAAGTGCGGCCAGTTGAGGACGGCTGGTCACCAGGACGGTACAGAGGAAACTCACCTCTTCAGGCAGGAGGCTCTCACAGGGCGCAACCGGGCCTGCAAAATATTTAAAGTTCGAAAACATTTGTGGAAATGTCGGAGTTTGAAATGTCACTAAAAGACGCAGGGGCAGGGACGGTAATGAGACAGCAACTATCAGATTCATTTCCTGTTTAATTCATTTACTTTTTACTGAATTTCAAGCCTGAATATTTGACTTCCGATCTGCGCAGCCGCCACCGGAGACATACCCGCCTACCAGCTGAGGTCCCCGAACTCAGGTCTGGCCCAAAGCATCGTGATGGCGGCATCGCCGGGCACCACGCATAGCCCTTCGTCGCAGCACGCAGAGGAGATCACCCGCAAGAGGGAGGTCCGGCTGATGAAGAACAGGTAGGACGTTCGCTCTCCCTCCGTGTCCTGAAACATTACAGTTCAGGGAACTCAAAACAAAATGTTAAGACACTTGGATGTGGAGTGGAAACCCATCCTTCTGGGGCTCAGCGCTCGGACGCACGGGCATGAACAATGGAGCCGAATCATTTTACCCTATGCTTTTTGGAGGGGACGAGGGGGGGTTGCAAAGAATTAGGGTAAACAATTTTGTTTGGATTTCAACGAGCCAAAGGTAAGTCAGAGTTTTGAACGGAAAATCAGTCTGACTTTTTAAAATGTGAAACACGGTGTGAAAATTTATCTCAAAATCAGGAAGATAGCCTTTGTCAATGAGCAGGTAGCTGAGTAAGAGTAAATTGCAAAAAAAAACAAAAAACATGAAAGATAAAGTAGTTTAATTTGCAAGAAATGAGTTGAAAGCAATCCAGTAAAAATCAGCAAGCAATTTAAGTGAACCTGTGAAGTCACAAAATGAGACTATAACTCTGAAAAAGACACGAGACAAATACAAAGACCGTGGAAAAGTTTGTAAAATTCAAGTTAAAATGATCAGAAAATCATGGAGAAATGACTAAAATATGATAAAAAATAGCTGTCGTCCGTTGCCATTTTTTCCATCTTTGGTGCCAGTTTCTGGACCTGAAAGTCGGACTGTAGAAACGTTGTCACGCCGTGTGGAAGCCGCGGGCGGTGCCGCCTCATTCAGCGCCGCCTCATTCAGCGCCATGAACCGCAAACAAACAATCAGACGTTTCGGTCCGTCCAGGGGCGGAGCTCCGTGTCGTGGGAACTTTGAAACGTTACTTCCGTCAAAACATGATTGTATCCAGATCAAGAAAAACAAATAAAAACTACCAAGATGAATGTGGCAGCAGCGGATGAACAAGAAACCGTTGAAAAACATCTGCCGTCTCCCTCGGTCCGTGCGAGCTTGCATATTTTAGCACGGAGGAGGAATTAGTTGTTCATGCGGAGACTCAACATTTTCCTTTGCTCTGCTTTCTCTCCTCTCCAGGGAGGCAGCCCGCGAATGCCGCAGAAAAAAGAAAGAGTACGTCAAATGTCTGGAAAACCGCGTGGCCGTGCTGGAAAACCAAAACAAGACCCTGATCGAGGAGCTGAAGGCACTGAAGGACATTTACTGTCACAAACCCGAGTAACGGGCGCTCGGCGGCGCCCTTTTACCGACTGCTGCATCAAAACAAAGGAAAAAAAAAAAAAAAAGAAAAGACTCCGGAACAAAAACCGCTTCGACCGTCTTTGTTTCCCCGCTCACTCAGGCCCGGCTCGCGCCCAAGTCAGAAGGAAGTCGAGTCACTTGAGCTTGCCGTTTTTTCGCTCTCGTTCGTATGTGGTGCGTTTTTGCATGTGAAGCCTCAAGTGTCCTGCGCACTCTTGCTCGCCGTCGGCGCCGTGCACCCAGACAATGAGCCGAGAAGCCGAGTCAGAGGAAGAGGAAACGCAGGTGCTTCCTGAATACGTAGAGCTCCGAAAAAGAAACGATCGCCGCGTCTCTGAGGTCCGACAAAGTTTAGATGCAACACCAGCCTAATGAGTCAGCCTGACCTGGATAAATGCCATTTCTTTTTTCATTCATTCTTAAACGTTCGGTGGTTTCCCTCATTCCTTCCCGAACAGAAACATGTCAGTGAGTCAGCTACGTTTTGTCAACTTCATTTCTCGGTTGTAAAAAAGGGGAGCGTCCGCCAATGTTTGTTTGGGTTTTCTTTTGTTTTGTTTTTCAGACCAGATCGTAAGACATGATCTGCAAAAGCCCAGAAGAATAATTTAAGTCATTAATATTATTATTGTGTTTGAAATTTTGGAGCCGGACCGCTCTCTAATCTCGTCTCCAAGGGTCCACAGAGTTTTGCACCCAACTGCTTGAAGACTGGCAGATGCACTTCCTGAAAGCAAAGCGCGCCCGTCTGTCTGAAACTCGCCTCCGAAGGCGAGGTAGAACTTGTCCTTCATGCTCTGCAGAGGAACCCACCCGATTGTCGCTGATCCCATAGCCGATCGGTCGAGCACAATAACAGCGACCGGCGGGTTTTGGGGGAAAAAATAGATAAATAACTACGTAGCCCGTTTGCTCGCGTCACATCAGCAATTTCTGTTTCAAACGACGACGCGCGATTCATCCTGCGCTGCAAAGCATTCGGGTCTAATTAAAAACCAATTTCCAGAATCCGAGTAACCAACAAGAACCCGGAACAGCCATTTTGCCAATATCAGTATTATTCAAGACCAATTCATTTAAAGTTAATTGCCGAGACAAAAGGGAAAAAAATGCATCCGAAACCCGGAGAAAGCCAAAACGACATGTTTATTTGCTTTGATGTCAGAATAAACCTGCCGATTGGCATATACATATATATATATATCAGTGCACGGAAAAGTTATTTTCCTTTTTTACCATTGGATAAACAACAAGTCCAAATTCCAGGGAAATCAGTCGTATCAACAAGTCATCCATTTGTATCGATGATAATATTTGGGCGCTCGCGTTGCCACGGTGAAGGATGTAAAACGTTATTTTAATCTGCTGAAGATCACTTTGAAAGGTTTCGCTTGTCCGTTTCCATGACTACTGAAGTCGGCGTGGACGGTTTGTCTCTATGTGACGGCCCGGCGGCCCGAGCGCGTTTACACGTGCGCCCCAAAACCGGGTTGTACCATTGTCTCTTAATTCAAGTGGTCACATTCGCAACCCAGATTCTGCCCGATATTATATTTGTATTTATTTGGTGGACATTTTCAAAGTAAGCTCTGTTTTTCCCTGTGTGTGTGTTTGAAAATCATCCACTGTGTTTGTTACGTGCTTGATGAGAAATCGATCTGGTAACGAACGCATTTAAACAGGATTATTCTCACACCCCGACTTGTTTGCCACCAAGGGATTATCGCGCGGCCGTGAACGCTCTGGGTGCGGGACGAACCGGGGACCAGCAGCAATAGAACCCGGAAACAGCCGCCGAGCTCCTTCAAACTGGACGGGCGGCCGCACGAGTCCCACGTCGGGGGTCGCCGGGGCCGGGGGGTCACCGGGTCAGGGGGTCACCGGGACCGGGGGGTCACCGGGTCAGGGGGGGTTCACCGGGACCGGGCGCACCGGTTCGCCCTCCTCCGTCGTCGGAAGGCACATAACTCACCGGACGCGAAACATTTTCTACTGGAGAATAACGGCGCCGTCATGCAGATGTTTTTGTTTTTTTATCGATGGATATCAATTGTGTAATGGCACTGTATTTGATCCTGGTTAGCTGTAAACATGCTCTGTTTAAAGGGTGATGCCAATTGTTTTTATTTTATTTTATTCTGCCGACTCTCTCGTCAATGTTACGATGGCAAGACCCGCTTTCCGCTTGAATAGATGTTCATTTTGTCCCACTGAATATCAGAGCCGGCCGATAGAGAATCCTAGAAATTGCACTCCGGCTATTTGGCCGCCGAAGCTCTTCAACCACCAGTGAGGTTTATAATTACCGTTCAGGCCCCGAAAAGAGCACGTTCTCGTGTCGCAGCCAAACAGCTCGTCATGGTTTGTTTTCACAAACCTCCCGCGAGAAGGCGGCCGGCGATGGCGTCCAGGTCTTTGATAACAACCCGCTGGGATTTCTCGCGGCGTCAGGTGGCTCCCTCTCTTACCAGGTGTCGTCTATTCAGTGTACTTCTTCATTTAGATTGTAAAAACCAAAACTATTTTTGTTTCTCTAATAAAATATTCAAATGTAACACGGAGTCCTACATGGCTTGCTTCTCACTCTTCCGTCTGCAGACTTGGGTTCGTGTAAGTATGGGAGCCGCAGAAAACACCATCCATCGGTGGCGATTCCGGGAGAGAGGTTGATTTACTTCCAAAATCAAGAAATGGTCCCATATCACGCTTATTTCCAGACAAACGTCTCCCAAGACAATGATGCTTGAAGTGTGTTGCTGGGCGACAGCGGCGCCGCGCTGTCTTTTTAACTGCAGCCTCTCCCAGGACTTCACCGCAAACATCTTCAGTGGAGGGAAAGATGGATTCTTCTCCAATCGTGAAATGCTTTTTGCCTCAGCGATCCGCTTCGCCGCCGAGTATGATGCTAGTATCTAGTATCTACTGATGCGGTGGCCCTCAGTCATGTCTTCTGTCCTTCGGGTTCCTTCTCCTGTCTTTCTAAATACTCCAGGGCTTGTCTTTTAATCCCGGGCTCTCGGTCTCTGAGTGGCCAAGCAGTTTTGAAGGCCTCATTGCATCCTTTGAGAGCCGCTTGCTGCACATGATGCAGAGCCGGCTTGGTATGTGGGAATTATCTACCAGGATAAAACCATATTTCAAGTAGAATTCCTGGTATCGTCTGTTAAAAGCTGTCTTTTTTTTGGAAGTAGGCTTTTCTCGTGTCTCCTCTCTGGGTCTTTTCCCCTTCGCAAACAAACCCTCCAAAGACGTCTGTTTCTTACTCATTTCGTTAGATTGTGGGTTCAATTTTGCCGCACAAGTGACCCAGACGTCACCGGGAGAATCATTTTTCAAAGTAAAGGTTTTTCAAAATAAAAGATCATCCCTAAAGCAGAAGTAATTCATTATTGTTTGTGCGTCCCGGTACCTATTGATCCAGGCCCGGGGTCGGGGCCCAGCGCTGTAGAGCAGGGGTCGGCAAACCTTTCGTCTCAGGGGCCGAATTGAGTTTTAAAATTTGACAGACGGGCCGGGTCAGCACGAGATACCATACATATAAAGAAAAAAAGCATTTGTTAACAGTACATATCAGATTCATCTGAGATTTGCTTTGAAAGTCAAACCAGCTCGGTTTTGAAGGCTCTGACGTTTGCTTGCATTTCATCCCTCCCAGCTTCACGTGCAGCTCCTTCATGTGTGTCGCATGTCGGCAGTAAAGGCTGAATCACAAAGCCAATCTGTGTCATTCCACTCAGGAAAATTCTCAAGTAGCTCCAAAAAAGGAAATACCTTTGTCGAGCGATGCTAGTCCACGATTAACGGGTCTAATGGATAATGAATAGGTGCTAATGTTTAGCCGGCACGGTGCGGGTGCACGGAGGGGGCTGTGTCAAGCAAACTGTAAGAGATGAATGCAAAAGATGCAGCCGCTAATTCATGTCAAAAGAAGACACTGGCAAAGTTCACGAAAGGTCTTATAGGGTAAGAGGGTGTTTCAAAAGGACTAAAAGATTCTCTGATGTCTTTTTCTGGTCCAAATGACACACCAAGATGCAGTATGTCGCTGTGATTTTCTCTGCCCGTGTTCATCCAACGTGAAAAGAGAGCCAATATTTGACCTTTCCTTTCTGTTTCAAGTCTTCCTGAATCGTGTAAAAGCAGTGAATAGAACCAAGGCCAAATCCACAACACACGGTGTACTCGCATCTGACGTCAATGCTAAAGTATACAATGCCGCTGCAGCAGACCTTTAGCTACGCTGCAGTACAAACATGGGTTGCCGGGGGCGACGATTTCATACTTCTCTCTCGCATGGCACACATCAAGTTTGGAAACATACTGACAGTTTGTTTTTTTTGTGAAAGTTTCTGCGAGGGTTCGGGTGAAGAGTCGACCCTGGTATCAAATACAGACAAAACAAAAAGACGCGCCGATGGAAGGTCTGTTTCTGCTGCCAGCGGAAACACCGTCTTTATTTTAAAATGCACCTTTCAATGGCAATTTGAACAGAAGAAACCAAGATACAGCATCACTTATTTCATTCTCAAATACATTTTATTGTCTATCTTTTAACTTAGTTTGAGTCATTTCATCTGTTCTTTGAAAAGACATTTTAGTGTTGATGAGTCCTTAACCGCGGCCTCATCTGTGTTCTGCAAAGTTCTTCTCCTTTTGCGAAAGTCCGTGAACGGAAAATATCTCCGATATTTGAAAGTTTTCGTTCCCGTCGCCCTTCGGTGACCTGAAGCGCTCGCCGGAAGTCTTAAAGTTCAACCAACTTCACCGTCGACCACAAAACGCGTCCACGAATCCTCCGACTGCGTTTGCCGTCTTTTATCCCACAAGGTCGGTCGGGTTTTTATGGTGTTCGAAAAGTTAAGTCTCAGAAAAACAAGAAGAAATCAAATTGCTCCGCGACAATAGGTTTTTGTGTGTTATTTTCCAAGAGAAACTCTCCCCAAACGCTTCGTTGGGGAAAAGAATCTATTTATGTATTTATTTATTTTCTCTTCCAGCAGAGCCAAAATACAGCAAATGACGTCTGAACTTGTGCGTTGGATGTTTTTCAAATGTTCTCCCATTGGTTTTGTTTCGCATCGGTTCAGGGGCCTCACTGAGCCCCCGGGGCGGGGGGCCACGGGACCGGAACACGCTGAACAATCGCCCCGACCAGATACCCAAACCGTGACCCCGACCCACATGGGGCGATCCGGGCCGGACCGCGACACTCTGAGGAAACCCAGGATCTACAGGAGGGCAAAGGGTCCCGTCTCCTTCCGTCGTACGGAAAATGTGACGGGGAGTCCAGGGCGCTTTTACCCGTCGCCTTCCTCCATCTGTAATTCAGCCGGCACTTTTACAGACGACATCGTGTCAAAATAAGAAGTGCGCATGTGGTCTTTTCATGCCCGGTTTCGGGTCATTTCAATTTCTGAACAAAGAGTGAGAAAATCGCCGCCCTCAGGTGAAAAATGAATTTAGAGCGTAAACCCACGCTGCCACAGCCCGCCACAGCCGGCGCTTCGGTTCTTTTCAGAATCACAATCTCCGGCAAGGTCCGACGACACCAGAAAAGGCGATCAAAATGAGTCGTTTCCATGGCAACCTCCGAGGCGCATCTTTAGCCTTGGAGGAATTGAGTGCAATAAAAGCAGTGGTAAGTGGTTTTTGCTTGATTAAAGCGGAACCGGCGCTCTCTCCTTTGTGTTCACGCCGGTGAAAGCACAAGAACACGCCGTGCCGTCGGGTGAAAGTGAAGCTCGCTCGCATGAGGAACCGGGAGATTTTCTTTTTTAATCTTCATTAGACGACTCCCAAAACATTTGCAATTTATGTTTCACACCATAAAAAGAAATGACGAGAGGCCTTGGAATGAAGGGATAATATTTGGACTTTTTTTTCTTTTTACAAAAGCGTCGTCAATATTTCTTAACCTGATATGTAAACGTATGTTCCGCGTTTTTACGTCATGTCGATCCGAGAACTTCCCATTCAGACTGTTGATACGAACCCACCAAAGTGAATAACCGGGAACTGCACTGGAAAAAAACCAGTCGTATTCAGTCGTGTTCAAACGCATTCACGAAACTTTAACCTGGTTTCAGTGAGAACAAACACAACTGGAGCAGTGCGTGGGAGTCTCTTTAATATTTCATTTTGTTGCCTTTCAACCGTCTTCATGGCCTTTAGTCCACTGAGGCTGGAGTGGAATTTTCCACCTAGAGACAAACCGCCTCCAAGCTGCGAGGACGAGCCGCCGCTGCCTTGACAACCGAGGCCGCTGTGGAGACGGAGCGGACATCTAGCGGCCAACATGCGCCACTGCAGCAGACATGTCGACTCTACAGTAAGTTTCTTTCTTATTCTTTTACTCTTACAGTTTTTGTTACATTTAACCACGAAGTCCCGCGGAAATTTCTGTTCCAAAACATCATCCGCGATGCACAAATGAACAATAGTTCTGTAAAAACGGGCACGCGAACGATAAAAGAACTGACTTCTAAATCAGCAGTGAGGCGCAGGGGTCTCTCCGGTAAAAACAACAATCCCTCTCCTTTTTTTGCATTCGTGATCCTGTTAAAATCAAAAAATGGAATCGAATTTATGTAATTTAACAGATTTTTTGGAGCCGATTCCTCAACCGCGGAGCGCTGGATGAAAATGCTGTTTGTTCTGTATTATTGTGATGTATATGACATTAGGATATATTACACACACATGTATGAATGTGTTTATACACGGAGGCAGATGATTGGCTGTAGCCAAAAAGAGAAAAAACAGCGAGTGTTTGGGAACAGAGGGCGGTCATTGCTGGAGGTTCCAAAGTTGAAATCTTCACATTGTTGCTTCGCACTGCTGTTGAAGGTCACGGCCCGGCCGGCAGCGACGTCATGCGTCTTTAAGCCGTAAAACTACCAACCGCGCCGGACGTCCCGCCGGTGACGTCCCGGGTGGTCCTTCTCCTCACGCCTCTGCGGGGAAATGATGTTTCTGGAACGCAAATTCAGTAAAGAGCCCGTCCCGACCAGATGATCTCAGCTCCGGTGAGGCCGCCTGCTGACGCCGTGTTCCTGACCCAGATGCTATTTGTTTAGAGCGCACGTGTCAAACTCACGGCCCGCGGGCCAAATGTGGGCCGCCACGTCATTGCATGTGGCCCGCGAGAACGTCTCAAAAGGTCCGATGGGCTTAAAAGGAAGAAGTCAAACGTGTGCATTGACCATAAACTACATGTCCTGCCGTTCACACCCATCTTCTTACCAGGGAAGCGACGGCGTCCCTTCATCTGTCAGAGATTTGTCCTGGACTGGAGCTCCGGATAAAACCTGGGATGGTAAACACATGAATGTCAAGCCACAGTTCTTAAATTGTAAGACAATGTCAGCAACTCTGTTGACTTTCTCTCACACACACACACACACACACACACACACACACACACACACACACACACACACACACTCTTTCTATTGACCTGCACGATAGACTCTTCAAACAATCAAGGTGCAACATTTCACAATCACAGGTGCAATAATAATACAAAACCACCTCCGTGCTTCTCGGGTAAATTTCGTGCTAACAGCGCTAACTTCAGTCTTGCTAACTCCAGTCTTGCTAACTCCAGTCTTGCTAACTTCAGTCTTGCTAACTCCAGTCTTGCTAACTCCAGTCTTGCTAACTTCAGTCTTGCTAACTCCAGTCTTGCTAACTCCAGTCTTGCTAACTTCAGTCTTGCTAACTCCAGTCTTGCTAACTCCAGTCTTGCTAACTTCAGTCTTGCTAACTTCAGTCTTACCAAAGTGTGTCTCTCTCCTGTTTACATGTTCACATTTTGCTCTTTTTCGTTTTTTTTTGCTCTTCTATTTGTTTTTTATGGCCTGAATTGGACCTGGGTACAAATTTCATAACACACACTGTAGGGTGTGCTGGTGCGACAATAAAAGTTCCTAGATTTCTTGACTCCTTGTCACCCTGCTAATTATAGCAAACAAAAGTTGCTTTGTTAGGGAGCCTTTCTCAGCTAATCATGATAGTGTCATGTCTTTCACTGCGGTCCACGAGTCTCCTAAGCCGTAGGTTTTCTTTGCAAACTGTGTTGTTGGCATACAGGTCGGAGTGGTCATGCTTTTACAGCAAACAAAGCTAACGTTGGATATCAAATATATCGTCTTTGTTGCAGTTTGAGTTGAGATAAATGCAAAAAAAAAAAAAGAACGAGTGGATTGGCAGGGAGAAGGTCTTCCTGAGAGGATGTTGCATCTCCGCCGTGCCACTCACAACCGGGATGGGCTGAATATTCCTGGACTATCACAGCTTACTTTTTTTACATTTTCAGTTGCAAACAACCAAAATATAGAACAAGAGTTGTGAGAAGAGGAAACCCGAGCACGGCCAGGGGTCAGAATCACGCAGGTGTTGCATCCTGGCCTCCGGACGAAGTGGAAGCCGCCGATATCAAGAGCAGAAAGCTCAAAGTCGGAGGCCTCCTTGAATCTAAACCCCGACATTCCCTTAAGCGTTGCGATGTTCTTCAACCTGTTAGTCACAAGCAAACCAAACCAAACCAGACCAAGAAAAAATGGTTACCGTCATTCCGGACTATAAGTTGCTACTTTTCTCACACGCGTCTAATTTATGGATTCTTTGGGCCAACGAGCTTCACGCCGCCAAAACATTTAGTCACACAGGACCGGTGAAATGACCGAGAAATTACGAGACCGTTCAATTCCGACGGCGCAGGAGTAAAACCCAGATAGGAGGGCAAAGCCGGCGCGGCGTTTATTCAGGTGCGCTCAATGGTCCAGAAATGACGGTACATCTAAATAAATTCTAGAGATTCAAAGTGTTTATCGTCACATGCACCGTGGAGAAACGTGTTTCCCTGGACAGTGAAAGTCCAACTTTGCTGTCTGCAGTGCATTTTCATATGCATTGATGAGAAATAATGTTAGTTCCCATTATTATAAGTATGAACGGCGCTGGCAGTGCAAAAAGACACTGGAGTGGCGCTCGGTGTGGAACCCACAGGAGGAGTGTCTTTAAATGTGTGCAGATGAGCGCGGCGCCGACCGCATCTGAAAGGGCAGAAAAAGAAGAACGAGCGTCTGCTGTTAAGAAGTCCGAAGGCGGACGGGTGGAACGAGTTCTTCAGTCGTGTCCTTCAACATTTCACACTCCTGTTCCTCCGGCGGAGAGGCAGCGAGGTTCTGCTGATCCTCACGGCAGGCGTCTGCGGCCCGGAGCCGTGGCGCCGCCGCACCACGCCGTCAGGATGCGCTCAACAATGAAGCTGCAGAAGTTGCAATGGCTATAATATTTCCACCAACCGTGATTAATTTTACTCACAGAGCCCTTTTCTCGCACAAAATACCACACAAAAGCTTTTGGGCGAGTGAAAAAAGCAAAAAATAAAACATGCTGATAGATACAGTTGTGATGCAGCTCTTTGAATATTTGGTTCAGTGATTAACTAACAAAGATCTTCACTCAACACCGATTAAAGGGACTTGTGTTCTGTCTGCGTAGAATTTTGAGGCCGAAGACGACGCGTCCAAATGTGTGTCCACTTCCATCGCTTTACCAGCAGATGTCACAACTTCCCCGGTAAGCCACACAGAAACTGCACAATACTACTCATCCTTTTACTTTTAGATTTATTAAAGGGCATATTTGAACATATTAGAAACTGACTGCGCAGAAAATTGAATTCTTAGTGATGAAAGTGATAATGACTAATTCTGTGAAACATTTATAATGATGTTGTTTGACAAACCACGGGCAGAGTGGACGTTGGACAATGTTTTTAGCCACAGCAATTCAACCACAAACATAACAAATGAAAAATTAATCTTGCTGTCATTTGCTCATTTTGAACAACGTTTGACCTTTTTTACAACAATACCACATATTTTGATTTTTTTTTTCTTGGACATTTTACATTAAATCTTTTTTTTAAATCTAAATAAAGTGTCTGCCCCCACAACCTAAGGCTTCATATTGTTTTTCGCTGATTTTTTTTCAGACATCGAGCTCAGGGTTTGCCAGCGACGGAGGTGACGTCATTGGAAGGTTAACCAATGCCAGCCCAGCAATCAGAGGGCACAACAAGCTTCATGAGGCAACACACACACACACACACACACACACACACACACACACACACACACACACACACACACACACACACACACACATTTGACATCAACATTTCCCTCCCATGTGATATGATATGATTCATCAATATTTCAGGCCCATCATTATCCAAATATATAGAATAAATGCAGAAAAATGAATTGAAGCTACATAAATACTGACATATATATATATGTATCACCACTATGAGTTTTTTTGAATCAAATTGAATGTGCTGAGTATTTTCCTACATCTTAATAAAAAGGATTCCTAGTTTTGTTTTGTTTTTTTTATTAAAAAGATAGTATTCTTTATTTTTTTTTCCAATTACTGATTTCCATTTGTCTCTTCTAAAGAAGAGGTAACGCCAACGGACAAGTGTCAATAAAGTTCATCATTTAAAAATCCAACGTGACGTCAATTTGCAAAATGTCCGCAAAGGCGACTTCTATATTTATCTTCCATCCGATCGCCCGGCCGCCATCCCTCCCTCATTGGTCCCGTCCCACCCCCGTGAACCGGAACCGTTTCCCGGGATCGTCAGCCCTCCCTGCCGGCTCCCTCGCCTCGACGCCGCTTAGCGCCCTTCCTCTCCCCGCCTCCTCCTCCGCCTCCTCCGCCCCCTCTCCTCCGGGGATGCGTCCCCCCCTCCGGGATGCCTCGGGTAGCGGAGTCGGCTCGGAGCGCCAGCCGCTGGAAGTGACTCGGACGACCGACGGGAGCTCGACGGGGCGCCGCCGCCGCGGATGCGACCTCCCTCCGCTCGCCGGCATTCCGCGGTGAAAGCGAGCGGCGAGCGGCCGGCCCCGGCTCCGGCTCCGGCTCCGGCTCCGGCTCCGGCTCCGGCTCCGGCTCCGGCTCCGGCTCCGGCCCCGGCCCCGGCCGCGGCCGCGGCTCCGGCTCCGGCTCCGGCTCCGGCCGCGGCTCCGGCGGGGCACCATGGGGAGCACCACCTCCTGCTGCGTGCCTTCCAGCCCCAAGCTGAGCAGGAACACCCACTCCCGGCTGGAATCCTACCAACAGGAGTCAGAGCTGAGCCGGGAGGAGACGGGATGCAACCTGCAACACATCAGCGACCGGGAGAACGTCGACGGTAAAACACAACTTCTATTTACTCCCGCATTGACACGGATTTTTACCCCGGTTAGAGTCACGCAACGTGACAAGGACTCATGCATCTGCAGCTGGAGTGATCCAGAATAGGATTAGATCAGATAAGATAAGATGGTCACTTGTCGATTGTCACTGCAAAATGACAGGGTAGAAAATAGAAATCGTCGAAATGATATGCAAATAAAGAATTGTACAATATACAATTGAGTGTAAACAACAAATAACAGACATGCTGTGTGTCTTGTTATAGAAATAAGCGGTAGGAGAGGAGGGTAGCAAATGATCATCCTGAAGAAGTAAGGCGTCCTGGAGGACGTAGGAATATAATATATAAGTATTGCATGGATCGGAGTGTCAGGAAAACAAGGTCGGGGGTCGGGAGGGTGCTTCAGTTCTGGTGAGGCCTCGGAGCTGCAACATGGATGAGGTTAAACCATCGGGAACGCTGCTGAGAAGTAGATGTGGCACATGAACACGTGTTTCCTAAAGGCCAAAGATACAGCTGAACATTGAAAACAACCCAACACATCCTGTTTTAAGCGCCATCGTGACTCTAGAACTCGACCGTGTCGTTTTGAAATGATTTGATAAAATCGGATTTTAGCCGCTCTCCGATGTCCCCCTACCGGAGGCGACGTCGCTATCGACGGCTTGCAACCGAGGCCGGCTTATTGTTCAAACCGCGGCGGAAAGATGCGGCTCGGACGCGGCGTTATAATTATCTGTCAGCTTAATAACTTCAGAAACAGTTCCGCTCGTGCCTCAAATCCCACGGCTGCAGTCGTTATGCGATATAGATTTGCCACGGTCAAGCAAATATCTAGATGTGGACGGCCCCGCCGACACGCCAAACAAACCGATTGGATAAAGTCGGTGTAAAATACCCGTGCGCACAGTTGTCATTTCATGAATAATAACTGATAGCGATGAGCGTGGTCCCGTCCGGTCTCTGCTGAACGCCAACGCAAACTGATTTATGAACAAATAAGTGAAATGACCGCCGCAGCTGGAAAGCGAGTGCATTTGTTCATTCTTTGGTGACCCGCAGTTGACCTTCCGGTGACTTCCTTGTGGACCTTCGAGATACTTTGGAAGAGACGTCTTTTTGTGGGGGATGCACTGTTTCTGATATCCTTCATATACCGAGTCAAGATAAGGAAATCAAATCCACCAAAATGATCAATATTCATGCTGGATTATGTAAAATGGGTCAATTTGCCCGCCTTGATGTAATTATGTTAAGCTTTTATTGACATTTGAGCAGCGTTCAGAAGATGCACCGGAGCGAACGGCTCCATCTCTGTAGCTGCTCGGCGTCTTTTATCATCATCATCAAAAAGAAAAGAAAGAAAGAAATCGGACGAACCGTCTGAGTGACATGGAAATCCGACCGACGCTAAAATTCTATCTCAGACGGCGTCGTCAATGGAGATATAAATATCGCGCCGCGCAGAATCGGAGATCTGGACGTTGGCATGATATTTTGGTCTGCCGGCTACACTCTGTTGTTTCTTCGCGATGAGACGGCCCACATCAGCCACCCAGGCACCGGATTTTCACCCTTTGCTAATCCCATCCCGCCGGTGACTGTTTGCGTCCTAGAAAGCCGAACACGGCGTTCACGCCTTCGTTCCGGAGTTGGTTTGAGGGTAAAACGGCAAATCGGTCCGTGAATTGTTCTTTTTTATGCTTCCAGGGAAGTTGAACCCTTTTAAAATGGAGGAAAATGGCTAAATTGTTTGTGCTCGTGCTTTCACATCGAGACAAGAGAGAATAAAGAATCAGGAAATCCGTGCACCTCCGACAGCAGAACTCCCATGCGGTCTCATGAAAGGAATCGTGCACGTGAGGCCCAACTCGCACCTTCGGCGCCGTCACGGGAGCACAGATGATGCAAACCTACAGGGAAAGTACGCTGCCTTTTCCGAGCTTTAGGCAGGGATGTTGTGAAAGCAGGAGCACGAGGGAGTCCTGCGGGTTCCCATCCTGCACGGAGACATGGAGGTGCAGACACGCTCACGCTCACGCTCACGCACACGCTCACGCACACGCTCACGCTCACGCACACGCAAACTGCTTTGTGTCGCTCTTTGTTTTCATTGTGTGCATAAAAGAAACTGAAACTATGGAACACACACACACATATAGATCAGAACGGAGCCCTTCACACGCAGCGTCCTTTGAATGGTGGCTTCTTATCAGCAGAGATCCAGACTTTACATGCAGACTTTCTTTGGTCAGAAAACCAGGCAGACTTTTATTCCCAGGGTGGAAACTGAAAGGATCTGAAGGTTTGATAGCACTGGGCCTTTGCTGTGGGTTTTAACATCGCTTATGAAACCGCACAGGGCTCGGCAGTATATTGATCGATCGATCGGTCGATGGTATATATGGTCGATGTATGAATTGACAACGGCGGAAGATACTTTCGCCGTTTTTTGCCGAATTCTCTCTTTTGTTATGTTGAAATTAAAGTAGATCGTACCATATTTGTAGGTGCGGTTTGGAGAACGTCAGTTGGTTACTTTGCAGACCGAAGCAGATAATGGAGTGTATTGATTGAAACACGGTCATCTGACTATTCATCCATTCACTCTCTGTACCGCTTGTCCTGCGTTCGGGGCCGGAGCCTCTCCATCGGTCGCAGGGCCGCATGTGGATGCATTTGTCCGTGGAGGTCTTCAATCTTGTCCAAATCTTCTTGTCGTGGCAACCGCACTTGAATTTCTCCACCTGAAGACGTTTCGGCCCTCGTCCCAGAGGCTTCTTATGATCTGTGGGTAACCTGCCCAAAAAACACCCAAAACCCTGGCGGTTAAACTGAAACTCCGCACAGGTCAGTAGAAGTGAAGAAGCCTGCGGGAGGAGGGCTGGAACGTCTTCAAGTGAAGAAAGTCCGGTTGCCACGACATCAAGAAGCCTGCAATCTCCTTCATCCACATTTCTGGGTCAAATTTAGGGTCATCGATCGGCCGACGGCGTGTTTTTGGACTGTGGGAGGAAACCCTCACAGACACGGGGAGAACATGCTACCGGCATCGGAACACGGTGATAATTGTTGTGTTTTTCGTCACGCATCGCACCGGCCCGGAGGCACTCCTGAGTTGCTATTATCTCAATGTAATCTCCCGAATCAACAGAGTTGGTTCATCGCAGTGAGCGGCAGGTCGGGCCGATTCACAAACTCCTGTTTGTGTCTTCCAGAGCAGAAGAGGCCACTCGCACAGAAAACATGATTGTAATGCTTTCATTTAGTCCCCGTCGTTTCAAACCCTATGGTTGCGTTCGCCACGGCGTAGCGCTCGATGTTTCCATTCCACCGGAGGCCTTTCCGTGTGGAGTTCACACGTTCTCCCCGTGTCTGGCTGGGCGTCCTCCGGGTTCTCCGCTCTCCCGCGGTCCCAAACACAAAACATGCCGCAGGTTCATCGGATACCCGAAATTACCGGGACGTGCGAATGAGAATGGATGATTGTGTGTGTCTGCGGGTGCAGCGGCCGGGATGAACCTATCCTGCCTCTCGCCCAGCGACAGGCGGAGTAGGGTCCTTGGGTGCAGGGAAAGTGCTTTCGGGAATAAATGAATAAATGAATATATATATCGTATCATTTTCTTCTTCTTGTATTTGCAATGTAGGTGTTCGTTCCTTGGACGCACGCACACGTCCGAGTTCATCTTGTGTTGTTTTTCCGTCTCCCGGGGAGGAAGAGGCGCCAATTTTGAGCCAATTCAGTTTTGAACTCAGCCCGATTGCACCGTACACATTTGATTTTTGCCTCCTGGACGCCGTGCATGTACACCATCATTGTTTGTCATCTTTCTCTTCACCATTGGTCGTCAAATCGCAAAACCTGCCAAAAACGATGGCGCGACCATATTCCGACCGGCATTAGTAACTCGGTGTTGCAACTCCATCGGTAGTTGCCGGCATCTGTCAGCTCACCTCCAACCAGCACCCGTGAAAACACAAGTTAGCAGGTGCAAATTTCTGCCTGAAGTTCACGGGTTCAGCTGGAACCTCTGTAACCCTTGATTTTCATCTCCCAAAATATTCCACCTGTTTCTCTGCAAGGGGAAAAGATAAAAATGAAAGCGAGCGACGCTTCACCCACCAAAACAGACAAACACAGCCGCTTTGGATTCTTTCAACGCTTTGAAAAATCACCCTTCCGACGACGGCGATGTGACGTCCCCCGCGTGTTTCCAAGTCACGGCGTCGCATTCAAATCCCCAGATGGTGGCGTTGCAGCGGGGGCGCGGGGGCTCGCACCATTGGACGCTCGGCAAACAAAAAAAAGAAAAACATATTGTGTGACCGTTGTGACATATTCGGTGGTTACCGGCAAGGAAACAAAGCGGTTTGAAGGAGATGGAAGAGACGGACGAGGAGCCTCTGTTTTCCAGGAGGGGGATGAAGACGCCCCGTGCTGAGAGGCCGTCTGCCTTTCTCCGTGGTGTAAATGAACCCGGAGCGTGTCTAATACCTTGGCTCTGTTACGAGTTCACAGACGGTATGAATGAGATTAGCGGCCTTCATTACAATCTGCAGCATCAGAAAGAAGCGTTTTGGCCCATCAAAGAGAAGCCCGGAGGGGCAGCTGGGCGTCTGTCGGAGCAGATAGGAGAAGTCTCCGGGGGCCGATCATCTCAAAGAATGAATGCCTCCATTTCATGTGTGACGTGCCGCTTTCAAAGACGCAATCTCTGTCTGGTCCTATAGGCTCGAATCACCGCCTTTAAAAGTCGGTCGCGCCGACCGTTGGCCGCGGCCACGCGCTACCGCTGCGTTTCTAGCACATTCGGATTCTGCACAGAGCGGCTTTATCTCAAATAAAGCATCCGGTTTTAGCCCAAAGCTAAGCTAAACTGTCAGAAGCCGTTTTGTCCGTCTGATCTTGAATGGGGTTATTCAAAAACTCGCAGCTGATTTTTTGAAGCCGTTGAATTTTGCAGTGACTCGTGGTTCATTATGTGTTAGCCACGGCTACGAGAATCATTCAGAAGGTTATTTATAAGAAAGAAGTCATTCGTGATGGAGCGGCGAGATCCATATTGACGTAGACTTCGTCCGATCCGTTTACGGCCTCCGCTCATCGACCGAAGCTGCGTTTCTCATCTTTTGTCAAAAGAACCGCATTTACTTTCCAGCAGAGTCGTGGTGTGTTTGGAGAGACCAGCCGGCCGCTCACGTTGTGTTAAAATGAACCTAAAAGCCAGGGGTTGTGCAGATGCAGATGCAGATGCAGATGCAGCGGCCCGGCGATCCTGCACCGAGACCAGACACGGCGTTCATGGTTGAAAACCAAGACGGATCCAACAAGTCTGGGAGAATTTTTCCCTCCAGAAAAGTTTGAAGAAACACTCAGGCTTGAGGAGGAGATACCATTTTGCTTCTGTTTAGAACCCATAAAACCCTGTGCCTTGATTTTTTTTTTTTGGTTTTGTTTTTTGACTGTTCCGACACGTCGACCGGTTGTAGTTTACAGGCAGTCGTACCATTAATTCTGTCTAAATCTCCGTCAGTTATCTGAGGACAGCCATTCATTTATTCAGTCCAACTATTGGAAATGACTTTTAGATCCTTTTTTTGTCTTTCAGCAAGATATGGATGAAAACTGCCGCTATATAATTTCCCCCCCGGCCTGTTACGTGCGGTTGAGTTTGGGTCTTCGGTTGCTTTCCCCCTCAGTGCAGTTAAATTTAGAACGGAGACCCAAAAGAGCCGAACCGGGACTTTTTTGGAGAAGGCGGTCACGGTCTGACTCCCCCCAAAAAAAAGAGAAAAGACAGAAAGTTACGGGGTTCATCTGTAGGATGACGTCACTGCAAGAAGCGCCAACCAGTTTTGTTTCTACCTCAAAAAAAGCCACCGGCTCCCGGAGCGGTGAAGCCGATGCGACGATGGATGAGAGCGAGATGACGGGCCGACGTTTGTCCAAAACACACTCTTTCTCCTTTCCGGCCTTTTCGAGCATCTACTCCGGAGGTCAAATAGTTTTCCCGACAGAGACACAGAACGTCTGTCTATGGTGGAGAGGAATTCTGTCCACGGAGAAGCGGCCGCCGTCTCCTCGCCGTGGAAGATGGCCGGCGACGGAGCCGTCATATGATCGTCCCTCCATGACAAAGCCCGCTGTGTTTCCGCTCTTAATATGCCTGTTGTTTCTGCGAGGCGGCGCCATCAGCTGATGCTTCGGACGGTGAAGTGCAGTAGTGTGACGGGGGGGAAGGAAACAGGCTGCGGCTGAAATGGTCCGAGGGTGAACTTTGTGTGGTGATTGTTATTTAGGCCCTCGCATGCACGGATGCCCGGGAGCTTCAAATTCACCCAAATATGCTCTTCAATTCAATAAGTATTTACCCAACATAAATGTCAGTGGCTTAATTCTACTGCGTTTTAAGATAGCATTTCAAGTAAACTACGTCAGTGAATAAAATACATTTGTTCAGACATTATTATTATTATTGTTCAATTCTCACCCTTGCTGTTGTTTTTTTAATCCCAATTCTGTTGTTGTTGTTGTTGTTGTTGTTGTTGTTGTTGGTCTCTGCTGTCTATTTGTGGATGTCTTGCTATCTTTTAATTGTCTTCTCATTGTCTATTTATATTTATGTTTGTATTTATTGCTCCTCTAATCGTTACGCTGCTGTGATAAAAGGGTTCCACGATGGGGATCCAAAAGTTCATCTTATTTTATCTTAAATCCAATTTATTTTGCGTCTTTTTTATTTCAGGATAATTTGTTGCTGGTAATTTGTTGCCAGTTTTTAGGTTGTTTATTGAACACCATCCCAAACATCTAAATATTTCCCGATAGGTTTTGTTTGTAATTTTTTTGCCATATTTTCTCATGATATCTATGCAAGTTGTCTGTCGTTCCAATGAAATGCTGAAGTATATTTGGCATTTGTTTTGCCTTTTGAGTTAACTCACTGCCTATGTTTGGAAATTTGTCCTGTGATTTTTAGATACGTTATTATTTTCTTCATTCTGATTTTCATGTCAACCGTTTCTTCAGTGCAGAGAAGTTGTTTTATTCAAAATTGAAATAAGTCTTAAAATGTATTTGATTTTGTCCATTTGATACGTAACCGCCAAAGTCAAGCCATCGTTTCTTGGCTTATTTTTCAATGTGACCAAAGAGTAGAAACATGAAGCACGTGTTGGAAATGTGTTATTTTTAAATGTAAGCTACTTTTGTAGTATTAGTGTTAAATCTGCTGTCAGAAACGTCTCCTTGATCTCTGCGTCTCCACACTGGTGGAGACGGAACGCGGTAGAAGTTTGAAACTGATTCCTCGCCGCGTCCTCATTATCTTGTCTCCTTCACTTTGAAGCTTCTGCCGCCGGTCGCTCCATAAATTCTTTAAATCTCCACCGTTTTTTTTTTTTTTTTTTTTTTCAAATTAGAGGAAGTCTTGTCAGATGTTCTTTAATTATTGGTCGTTCCACGAGCGAAATATCTTATAACTGCATCACTTCTTTAAAAACTTGAATCCCGCTCTGTCTGAATGTGTTCAGCGACTGGCGTTCGGGACGGCGTGGGCTCTGCCATGCTTCCCGCACGCTTCCCGCACGCTTCCCGCACGCTTCCCGCACGCTTCCCGCACGCCCGCCCACAAATCTGGGCAGCTGCTGAAAAACCCAACGTCTTACAGTTTCCGACCGATGGCGCCGCTCTGGCAGGGTTTCTCACGCAGACGAATCGGGTTCTTAACAAGGAGGATCATAAAGCCCCAGTGAAACCCATATGCCGCTAAAATTAATCAAAAGCATTTTTTTTCTACAATTCAGACATTAAAGCTATAAATGATCATTTCCATTTAATATATGTATTATAGAATCTGAAAAAAAAATCACAAGATATTTTACCCGTTAGATATTAAATATCTTTATTGTGTTTTATGGTTTGTGATGCCAAAAGCAAACGCTTGTGCAAAAAGTTAAAACTTTTTTTCTTTGTAATATTAATATTGGAAGGGGAGATGGAACAAATTCCCCTCAGAATCAATGACAGAACTCACCTCCGCCTAAAATGGAATCCGTGTCACCTTTCTCCTTTTAGCAGATGAAACATCCGACAAAGTAAAAAAAAGATCTAAAAATATCCTGCCTGGATCCATGGCGATATTGATCAGCTGTCTGTCACTCAGTTTATGAGGGATGAAAAATCCCTGATCGGCAAAGGGCTTTTTTTTCCTTCCTCTCTACAGATTTCTGATTGGTTCATGACCAGATTTGTCAGCTTTATGATTTGGCGGCTTTATGTCATTTTCACATTCGTACAATGCATGTAGCGTTTCGCCTCCACCGAGCCGAAACACGCGTGTTCAGCTGGACGGCACGCCTCGCTTTTGACCGTCCGGAATACGTTATTAAACACATTTGATAATGAAGGTGTGAAGAAAACCGGCTCATTAACACATCAGAAGCGTCTGCTCCATGTTTGGTCCCTGCCATTATTCTCTCCTCAGTCTCACGGCAACGGGACGCAGAATACATGGAAATGTGTTCCGGCGAGGCGCCGAGGAGGCGCCGCGAGGTCGTACGATCGCATCGTAATTATATTTGCTCGAAATGCATCGTCCTGAAGAGCGATCTGGCGACGGTGAAACAAAATGGCCCCCGGACGGTCGAGGCACGACCTTAAATCTGAAGACCGGGGTGAGCGAAAATATTAGTAACACAAGAAATCTGGAAGAAATGTTCAAGTTGTGCAAAATAACAACCAAGTGTATTTTGTTGAAGCTTTTTAAAAAGGCATTTAAGTGACGCTGTGTTAGATTTTTTTGTTATTTAAATTTAAAAAAGCACTGAATTTATAGTTTCGTGGACGTGTGATCGTCTCTCCTTCACACGTCCTAATCTTACCTTGGCTTTTTTCACCATTACTTTTTTTAATGTCACTTTTATGTCACAGACTGAGCCTGCAACTTCTATCCAGTCTGAGGAAAAAACAAAAATCCCCATTTGTTCTGTTTAAGAGGACTCAAGTCCCAACGCTGTAATGACACACACACACACCCACCCACACACACACACACACACACATACACTCAAAGATGAGACAGTGGCTCTGGCAGAGGTGAAAATAAAGCGAAAAACAATATACAATCAGCGGCGAGAAGAAGAGCTGTGCTTGGCTGATGCTAAACAATGGGTCCCGGGTCCCGGGGGTCGGGGGTCTTCTCATGAAGAGGCTCCTCCGTTGATTTATCGACTAGCAATGAGCCGGTAATTCAGTCGTCCGTCCTCCCCCTCCTCTCACTAATTATCACTTCAGACGAGGCCGTTGGCTTTGAGCCGTCAAGGTTGAAAACGCTTGAAAGACGCCGTGATTCTCAGGCGGACGGATTAGTTTTATCCAATTTTCTTTATTTGGGTCTATTCTCAGAACTGCAACGCCGTTCTGGCCGAGAAGACGTAAATAAAGGTCTCGCCACCTTCACCGTCGAGCGTGGTCGTTTTTCGGCGGACGCATGTTTGGTTTCATGGCTGCTCGGTTGGAATGTCATGGAACGAGTTGAGCTTCATCTCCCGCAATTTGAGAAACCTTGAGAAACCTTTGTTGCCAATCAGAGGTTTTGTCTATTTCTTTATCTTTCTCAAAGTTAAGAGCGTCTCTACTAAATCTCTCACAAAAGCATCGTGTCAAGAAATAATATTTGTCTGGAAACTGTTTGGTCTGTTTGGTGTTTCGTGGTAGAAGTGATATTTAATTGGATTTAAAGGAGTCGTTTTGATCAGTGGCTGTTTTGGTAAAGCTCTTCGGATTCTATTTGACACCAGTTCACATTATTTAGACTTTAGATTCGATGAATCTTCGAAGCGGTGATCGTATCACCGACTGCTTCCGATTTTGTTGGATTTTTATCGTTGACGTTGTGTTTTTAGAGTTATTCGTATAATTTGTTATTCGATATTATTAGACTGCTATCCGACAGCCTGCCTTGTTTCATTATTTGACGTTGAGTTTTCTTTGTTTCTATTCCCATGGCTTCTCTTCTGTAAATGCAGGGTTTGGTGTCGTGTGATTCTGTCTCTTGCGAAGCCTCTTTCTGAAGGACGCACCTTTTATTGCAAAAAATAATTCAGAAAAATCATCAAGAAATTTCCAATTATCCTTTCCTTTTGTTTGCATTGCTGCCCGCAATTTCCACTCCGAAGCAAATATCGTGATAAATAGAGAAAAACAGGTTGTGTTCTTAATTATTTTTTTTCGTTTGTTTGTTAGTTTCTGCCTTCAGGTTCAGCCCTCGTCTGCTCCATTTTACCAGAAGAAACGGAATTTAAATCCTAATTTTCCACAATGGGAACATGCAGAATCCTTGATCATTCACACACACACACACACACACAAACACACACACACACACCGATCAATTAGTTATCCTGAACTTTTTCCTTTTCGGAGGGATTATAATGAGTGGAGCGCAGCCGTGATTGTGTTTGCCCCTGAGAAGAATCTAGCGATTTTGCGAAGGTTTTATGGCTGTGTTTATTAAATGGTGAGAGTTTCTAGACACGTGGGATTGGAAGACATATATGGGTTGTCATCCACCGAGCCAAACCTCCATGAGAAAACACACACACGTGGTAAAATTAATGTTTTTGGCCTCACCGAACGGATCGAAGAGTTTAGCGTTTGAAAGGCGCAAACACTCGAAGCTATGATAAAAATACATTTGCACTTAAATCCCAACTTGATAGAAAAAGCCAAAGCACTTGCAAATCGTTTATTGTTTTTATTGTGCTCACCGGATTGTGAAATATGACTCACTTTAGGAATGATTAGCAAACGCGAATCACAGACAGAATCAGAAAACACTTTATTTGTCCCCGAGGGCCGACCGTGCACGTGCACGTTATGCATCTTGTTTCCTTTTTGTGATATGCAGTTCTCTAATTTGGTCATTCTTACGGTCTTTGTTTGCGGCCATTTGCAAATTTGCGACGAGGAATGCGGAGGAAATCACTTCCAAATCTGCGATAAATCACCTGAAATAAGAAAAGGCTTCATCATCTCGATAAACATTGGTTTAAGATATTCACACTTGGCCAAAAGTGGCGAAAAGTGTCAAATGCTGTCAGGAATCCTTGACCGCAAACACAAAACTGAACGCCATCCAAAACCATTCAAAGGTCAAACGCATTAAAGTGTTCGTTTTGCCGTCCATAGATTCGGCCGCAGTAGCATCGGATGCACTGGTTCTTGTTCGGAAAGCACTCGGATGGAAAACGCTTTGTTATTATTATTGTTCCCATTGTTATTCTTATTTATTGTTAAAGCCAGTATAGGACCTAGTATAGGAAGGCTACTTACAGCAAACATACAGAGTTGTTTGCAAACACCTTGATATATTTCTGCAACAACAATAACAACAGCAGTAATAAAAATAATAATAGTGATGCTAAGAAAAACAATCATAAATAATTGCTGATAATCATTAGTGTGGTTGTCATTGTTGTTCTCAAAGTGATTAATAGTAATCATATTGACAGTAATGATGATGGCAGAAGCTGTTTCACTGGCCGTGATGAAGGACTTGTGAATCCCGGCTGGAGAAGCTGCTCTCCGCCTGCAGGAGTGATTCAGGAGAGCACCAGGAGTGATTCAGGAGAGCACCAGGAGTGATTCAGGAGAGCACCAGGAGTGATTCAGGAGAGCACCAGGAGTGATTCAGGGGAGCACCAGGAGTGATTCAGGAGAGCACCAGGAGTGATTCAGGAGAGCACCAGGAGTGATTCAGGAGAGCACCAGGAGTGAGTCAGGCTTCACGCCGACGCAGCCGCAACCAAAACAAGGGGATCACAAGCAGTCGCTGCACATCGTCCTCGCTGGCGCCGACGGGGAAAGAATCCCGGGTGTCCGAGCCTGAACGCCACGGCACCGAGAGGGAAAGGTGAAATAAAAACGGTCTTGATTATGATCGCTGTCTGCAAAGGCCGGAAAGGAAAACATAAATAACTGCAAATTTGAGGCTAATAGTCAAAATGTGTCATTTAGCATGTTGGGGATCAATGTTATGGCCCCATGTGAGTCATCAACAGCATTGTTCTTTTTTGCAAAACTTGTCGCCGTGCTGAGCTTTTAATAACGTTCTCCAGAGACGTAATTATACACTGAAAAATGTGTAACGCTTTCTCACGGTGTCACACCTGTTCCAGAAAATAGGTTAAACTCAGAGCAGAAAAAGCGGATCATCATGGTTTTCAGAGGAATTCAGCAGAAAAGTCTCCGTCTCCTCGCGCAGTGAACAAACCTTTTCCAAAAGAGCAGAGTGAAGATGTCTGCCTCATTTTGGTATTTCAATGATGTATTTATTTGGGTTTATATTGCACTGCTATGTATAACAAGATTGATATATTGATTTCAAAAAACATATCAATATTTTTCTTTCATTTTTTTCTAATTGAATACTACAAAGTAGCCTGTAGTACAATATTAGCAACATGAAAAGCAGTTTTTTTTTTCTTTCTCGTTTCTGCCGCAGCTTTACCAAAACCTATTTTCGACTTCAGAAAAAAGCCCTTTTCAATATCAGGCCTCCAAAACAACCGGTGGAGGTTTTTAATCACGGACTACCTTTTCATAACCTCGGACGAGCTGCACTTGACTGTTTGACATTTTCCATTTTCACCTTTCTCACTGGCACACGTGCAGTTTACACACTTATTGCACTTCCGGCTGATATTGCACACCACTTCAGTGTGCAAACCATCTGCACGGCTTGCATTTCTGCATAGCTAATATTCCTATTGTACCAGTATGTGTCACATACTGCCGTTTAAAAAGGGCCTCTATTGAGCACTGCTACGGATGTATTGATGCATTCATAGATTGACACTCTGGTGACCTTCACCGTGGACAGCAGAATGTGCATTCCACCGTAAAGGGGAAACACCTTTTCTTTCCATGCGCACGTCAACCAACGCTTCGGATCCTCAATCCTTTTTGAAACTTTAGAGCTCATCCTCAGAAAACCCGGGTCAGGACATGCAGATCCGGGCGCGGCTCGGTTGGCCGAGGCGGCGCAGGAATGTCTCAAAGAAGATAAGCCGTAGATGGCGACCGTTATGCCGCCGCCGCGGACGACGTCCCTACGTTTCGGTTCAAGATACATGGTGACATGGATAGATCATGAGCAGGATGCGTGGACGTCATGGCGCGCTCAGCCTGTTGTTAATTCATTATGTAATGCCGGCCGGCGGACGAGCTTCTCTTGTTTCGCCCGGGAGAAACGGGCCGCGAGTCTTTGTCCAACTTTACCGAAGGCGTCACATAACAAATGAAACACTTGACACCAGATGTGGCTCGGAGAGGAGAGTTTCAGCGGGTGCGCGTGGACACCAGGCCCGACAGATCTCGTCCATAAAACGCTTTCTTCATCCTGGACAATCACACAGCACAAACTCTGAAAGTTCCCGGGGCTGATAATGGTGGCGTTTATTTTCAGCAGCAGATCATTTGTAATATGGGAGCGAGCGAATGGGAAAATAACTTCTCCCAATATCCTCTAAATAACTGTGTTACGCATTTAAAATACGAACCGTCTTTCCGCTCTTTCTCAGGGAATCATTTAAGGATTTTTTTTTTTAAATAAATTCCTGAAAAAAAGTCCAGGAAACTTTTTCAGATACTTTCTTGCAAAGAATCATCATCATTATTGTTGTTGTTGTTGTTGTTGTTGTTGTTGTTATTATTATTAATGGGAGTAGCAGTGTTGTTGTTGTTGTATTTATTATATATTTGTATTTATATTTGTAGTTGATTGATAGGTTCTGGCCAATATTTTGATACAATATGGTATGATATGGATGGATGGATGGATGGATGGATGGATGGATGGATGGATGGGTGGATGGATGGATGGATGGGTGGATGGATGGATGGATGGATGGGTGGATGGGTGGATGGGTGGATGGATGGATGGATGGATGGGTGGATGGGTGGATGGATGGCTGGATGGATGGATGGATGGATGGATGGATGGATGGATGGATGGGTGGATGGGTGGATGGGTGGGTGGATTGATATGGCTGTTGAAAGGCAAAATAGTGGTGTATTCAATCACCTCTGAACATTTTTTAATGCCTTAAAAATGTGTGAAGAACAAAACCCAAACTGATTTAACAGATCTAAAAATTGCAGTTTCAAAAGGTAAGTGGGGTCGAGAGCAGTGAAAATACATTGATATTAGAGAATAAGCGTCCTTCAGGAAATTCAAAGGACCGTGTCTAGAAGCGTAGATCGCTCGCCCCCTTAATGCACAAACTGCCTGCGCCGTTTGCATTTCTGCATCGTTCATGTTTGACTCTCATGTTTCACATTCTGCCTCTTAAAAACGGCTTCTATTGAGTCCTGCTATGGATTTATTTACTCATAAATTCATACTATCTTGACAGAAAAAAATGCATTTCATTCGAAGGGGAAACACGTTTTCTTGTGGCGCACACGTCAACAAATTATTATAATTGCTATTATCTACTTTTAATTATATTTGTAGCTGCTTTCTTGATACCTTCTGGCCCATATTTTGACAATGAGGTCGTCATAATTGTTGTACTCAATCACCTTTGTACATTTTGTACATTTTAATGCCTTAAAAATGAGTGAGGAACAAAAGGCAAAGTGATTTGAAGGCCGTCTAAAAATGCTCAAGGGTTAAATGCTTTTTTAGAAATAGAAATTGCAGTTCCAAAAAGGCAAGTGTTGTCCAGAGCAGTGAAAATACATTGATAGTGGCGTATAAATGTCCTTCAGTAAATAACCAGCAAATGATAATTTGCTAGGTATTCGTGTTACATGTCGTATGACTTTCTGCATGAAGTTTCCTTCTGTGAAACACTGTCTTGCGGCACAGATTGAGTGGAAGCTTCCTAAAAAGAGTCCTGTTGTGGCCTCCAAGTCCCTTCTGGTGAGGCGCCTGGAAGCGCTCGGTCAGCTGTGTGTCAGCGGCAGCCTGGAAGACCTGTTTGACACATCTGACGTGCACTGGATGCCTCGCTGGCAGCCGCCAGGAACGATTCCTCCCCGCTGGGATGGTTTGGAGCGCACGTTCACGCACGTCCTTTGTCAGTTCACGTGCACGGCGCAGGCGCGGCAGCGATCACTCGCACTGCTGCTTTGGTTTTCATTCTGGGGGGGAAAAAAAAAGCACTTCATGCCTTTTGAATGGGTTTTTTGCTGAAAAACACCCGGTAGATGCTCATAGAGATAGAGATCTTTCTTTAAACCCAAATATAAAACAGTAAATCCCAGGCATTGGGTTCACACGTTCAGCCGCTGCTTAAACTCTAATCTGCGTTTTAAAAGGACCGGATGGCGGCAGCAATACCGGTGATTAGTGTTGCATTAGGTTTTGCAAAACCCCCAGTTTTCTGTAATCCATGATTATTCCTTCCAGCCTGGTGTCTGCCGCCTTCAGCCACCTTTAATTACAGCTCCTGTAGGTGTTTCTGAGAATAGAAAGTTAAAGGAGGTATCGGCAGGCATCGTGCCAGAATAGTGCATTTTCATTTCTTCACAGCTGGACTTGGACGTCGCTAAGAAAAAGCTCAGGACTTCAGAGCCTCTTAGCAAAGTGTATTTATATGTATTTACCTCAGGGTTTGTGTGATAACGAACATCCATCCTCTGATCCGTTGCTTTTCCATCGGCGTCTCAGTGGCGGGACGATCCTGGCCCGGCGGGACGATCCTGGCCCGGTGTTGTTCAGGGAAACCAGCCTCTTGCATGGGAGGAAAAAACACATCAACAGAAATGATGTGTTTTATTTTAATTTCATTTTGTTATTTACAAGAAATATCATGGATTTGAACTTTTCATCGTTCCTTTTTCACTCAAATAATTGATGTACGTATTTACCTGCATACCTTGTATTGTGTGTTAAACTGGAGTTTAACTGTATTGAAACTCACAACCGGAGGATTTTGACTTCCAGACTTTGTCGCATCGTTCAGGTTAAAAAATCACAATGTGGAAAGATTTTATTTGCAACTCCTGATATCAATATTTTTGAGACGATTTCTTGCTTATCTGAGGCGAACGGCGGGGAAAAGGTGAATCCGGGTTGATTTCCCTGCCATTCACCTAAAATGATGAAAACCGTTGTCCTGATGTTTGACACACACTCAGTGTTTTTGTGTTGTGTATCTGTACTGACGAGCCTTCTGGCTGTCATGATAATCCTTTGTTTCCACGTTAGCGGCCCTATCGGGTACAAATCTCAAATTGCAAAGGGGCGGCGTTGAGATTTGCCAGGTTTCTCCGTGTAATTTCCCCCCGAAGGCGTCGGTCAAAGAGCGTCTGGAACGGCGGCGCTCGCTTCGCCCTCCGGTCTGCAGCCGGAGGAGTGGCATGTTTGGCAGGGCAGCCTGCATGCCGCGCATTTTTAAACGCTGACTCCACCAAAAACACTTTTGAAGAATCTGACTGTTCCGCTGGAGTACCAGTGTGCATCCTAGCAGTGTGCCGGCAGGACGTTTGGGGTGCTCTCCCAGGAAAACTCAGGTTTTTACAGAAAAGCCATGTGATCCGTCCATCCAGCTATTCCGCCAAAGTAGAACACGGATACCGACATGTATTGGCAACACAGCTTGTCCAGCTTTTAGGGATGATGGATATTTATTGATTATTGGTCATCCTCTGCAAACAGCTTCTCCATGGCAGTGTTATAAAATACTTTTCACTTTGTCAGAAGATATTATTGTGGAAAAGCAAGAAAAACTGTGTTCTGACTCGCCACTAAAATGGCAAAATAGAAGTACTTTAAAATTAATTTACCACCTTTGAAAATGAAAACTAAAGTACTTACAAATTAGAAAAAATAATGATTTTAAGAATGGTACTAATTATTAGTACTATTATCTTAAATGCTTCTATTCCCTGTGTATCATTCATAATAATAATAATAATCGGAAGACAACATTTAAAATAAATGTTTAGATTTAATAAAATAAATGTATTACTTGCAAATGATCTGACAGATTCATGGAAATTAAACACAGGTTTTACACATACATTGTAAACAATCTGAGAATCTCAGCTCCTTTTTATTTCAGGTTGTGTTCAACTGTGAACCTTGAGTTGTTTATTGAATCAGTGTTGGAGTTGAGCTTTTGTTTTGAACTCTATGGCACAGGTTTATAGTTTGGAATGCTGGTATTGTCAGCCAGCTGTTATTCTATAATAATAATAATAATAATAATAATAATAATAATAAGCCTAGATAACAATAATAAGCTCAACCTGTGTTCCTGTGTATTGTTCATTATTTGTAAACACTGTTTTTGGGTTGAAACACTGATGAGTGTGTACGATGTCGGAAAGTATCACCCTTCCTCATCGTTATTATGGCGGACTTCCCTTTCGGCCTGGTTTCTGGCAGGCTGCTCTTTAACTCTCTCAGTCCAACACCATTCTGATACGAAAAAGAACATGTAAAAAAGCGTGCAGACTCCCTCTAAATGTCCAGTTCCATGGTTTAGGATGATCCTCCTCCTCTGCTCACTCAGAACAAGGTTCAGCTCTTCTGCCACCGGGTTTCACCACTGGTTACCAGTTACTCGACCCTGACCTGGTCGGTCTGCGGCCGCTGGATCTGACTGGCCTCCTTCTTTCTGTGGCCAAGAGGGGGGCGTCCAGACCAACCCTGGACTCCAGGCCCATTCAGGCTGCTTGGTGTGGTCGGGTAAAAGGGCTCTCAGCAGTGCACTGAGCCCATCCAGGCTAGTAGTTTATTATACACATCCAGTTATTTACCAATATTCCTCATCTCTATTCAGTGAATGACCAAGTGGTTCATGGAAAGCAGAGCCGTGGAGAAGGTCGGATTTTATCGTGACTCACTATTAGAGCCCGGTTAGCTTGGGAAGCTCTGTCGGCACCCGTGGAACTCGCACATTTTAACAATTGTTCGGGCCTGCTTCCAACTGTCCGGACCAGATCCCATCAGGTTTGTTCCGAATGTTTGACCCGGCTCAGTTTGAATGCTGCCGGACTCTAGCGGTATCAAGCTGGACAGTGTCTCTGAGACCACCGTGGACGGCCGGTCTACTCTTGCTCTGAGCGGGATCACTCCAGCGAGACAGGACTATTCAGCTGTAGCTGCTGGTCAGTCCTTAGCTCTCGTGCTTTTAGATCCGTCAGCTGCCGTTGACGTGCTTCACGCCACAGCCTCCTCTCCACGCTCCCTGAGCTCCACTTCTTAGGATTTGCCCTGGGCTCGTTCTCATCTTACCTCTCAGGCGGAGTATTGCGGGGGCAGGAGGTGTCTAAACCACATGGCTTATCCACCGGGCCGCCTCTCGGGTCTTGCGCTCGACCCCCGTCTCTTCTGATCATACGCCGCTGCCTCTGGTCAGCGGCTAGCAGGCCTCGCAGCCTCAGCGCGGATCTCCTCCCTTGCCGATATCCCTGCTCGGACAGAAGGACGGCAACTTTGAACTCTTAAGCTCGAGATCATGATCAACTACCGTGTTTTTTGCACTATAAGGCGCACTTAAAATCCTTAAATGTTCTCAAAAATCGTCCGTGCCCCTTATGGATGAATTCTTGTCGCGTACTTGTGGAAAATCTTGTTGTCTTGGCAACTAGACTTGAGTTTCTTCACTTGAAGACATTACGGCCCCCATCCAAGAGGCTTCTTCACTTCTATTGACCCGTGAGAGTTTCCCAAAATGACTGCCGGGGTTTTGGGCGGCTGTAGGTTATGGTGGCTTGTTGTGTAAATGTGAGTTGATGTGCAGAAACTAGGTGATGGGGGGGGTTGGTGTGCTGATGGGTGTTGTTCGTCGGAACAAAAGAGCAGCTATCTGGGATTACCTGGACGGTTTTGGTGGTGGATCTTTCCTGGTTGTTTGGACGGTGCAGATGTGGGAAAGTTCGTCCTGCTCTTGATCCCAGTACGGCGTTATACGTTTGTGAAAGGTTGTGTCGCAAGCCTCCTCCTCTGTTCAGAGATGTTTTTTCTGTTTTGATAAAGATGGCTTCTTTGACTCCTCTCTGGAACCAATTGTCTTCTTTGGCCAGAATGCGGACATTGCTGTCTTCAGAGGAAAGAATTGGTCCTTCAGGCGGAGGCGGACCATGAAGTCCTGTCCTGGTGGCTCCTGTGTCGGGTCATCTGTTTGTGCAGAGGTGGTTTGGTCTCTTCAATGTAGATGTCATCATAATCCTGAGTGCATGTGACAGCAGCCCCCGGTAACGTCCACATGAGCCTCAGTAGATGTGATGCAGCAGGTTTCACTCCTCTGTTTTAGCTTTACCTTTTCACATTCCAATCCAGGTAAAACCACTAAGTTGCTTTTTTGTTCCAATGAACAACACCCCCGCTTGCATAGCGACCCTCCCGTACACCTAGTTTCTGCACATCAACTCTTCCATCTACACAACAAGCCACCGTAACCTTGACCCGCCCAAAGCCCTGGCAGTTCTCTTCGGAAACTCCCCACGGGTCACTAGAACCGGAGAAGCCTCTCGGAGTGAAGAAACTCAAGTCCATTTGCCAAGACAAGAAGATTTCGCCAAGAATTCACGATGAGCTGGATGACTAAGAAACCCCACAGAGATGAATCCTTGTTGTGCTCACTGACCTCGAACAAATTTGGTGCGGTACACTTGCTCAAAAATCTGTCAAAATGTTTTAGTGCAATTTTGGGAAGTGAAGAAGCCGCACCGCTTGATTCATTGTCAGACCATTCCTGTCCATCCATCCATCCATCCATCCATCCATCCATCCATCCATCCATCCATCCATCCATCCATCCATCCATCTTCTATCGTTCATCCAGAGTTGGGCTGCAGGCTCAGCAGCCGGAGCAGGGAGTCCTGGACCTCCTTCTCCCCAGCCATACGGTCCAGCTCCCAAGGTGTTCCCAGACCAGCATAGAGACGTGGTCTCCCCAGCATGTCCTGGGTCTCCCTCCACCCTCCCAGATGGGGAACACCTCCCCAGGGAAGCTTCCAGGAGGCATCCTGACCAGATGCCCGAGCCACCTCATCGGGCTCCTCTATGTGGAGGAGCTCATTTCGAAACTCATTTCGGCCACTTGTATCCGCAGCCTCGTTCTCTCGGTCACTGACAGCTGGTGACCAGAGGTTAGGGTGGGAACGCAGGTCGACCGGTAAATTTAGAGCTTCGCTTTCTGACTCAGTTCCCTCTTCTTCACAACAGAGCAGTACAGAGTCAGTTCAGAGCAGGACCTCTTCCCCAACCCCGAGTGGGCATTCCACCCGTTCATGTTGAGCACCGTGGTCTCCTCGTTCTGGACATTCTCCAGTGAGAGCTGGAGCTCCTGCTGACACCGTGAGGTCGTATTAAAGTCGGTCCTGGGTTGAATATGGGTTGCAACGTCAGTCGACGTGAGATCACTAATATGTTCCAACCTCACACTAACTTCAGGTGTCTGCTATTGCTGGCAACCATAAACCAATCCAAAAACAGTACGTAGTACGCTGACCTCTGGTACTTTTTGTAACAGTGGTCCGTACTGTTCTTCAACACAGTATTACTGTACATTTGTGTGGATGAGGCCCAAAAAAGGGCACCTGTGAAGATGCTTATGAAGCGAATTCCAACCCAAGGTCCTCAGCACAACTATTGAACTCAGACACTGAAGATGAGGAATGTCCTGGATTTGTGGAAGACGAATAGTTTGAAATGTGAGTGAATCTTTCTGTATTTGTTACAACTGAACAATATTCTGAATTATTGTGAATGAGTTGCATAAAGTTCGACTAAACTGACATACCGTATGTTTTATCACGCGCCTCAGAATGGTGTGCGCCTTTCGTGTGAAAATAGACCTGTTCATTGATATTGCGCCTTATGGTCAGGCTTGGCCTCCCTTCACAAACAGATGGATATCCTGCTTGAGTTAAGGCAAACATGGAACCATGTTCACTGAGGGAACTGAGATCCTCGCAGCTCCTGATGGCGGCCCTGATCATGTCATACATTGTGACCCACCACCGGCTACCGCTCATGTTTCAAACTCAAGGCCCGCGGGCCAAATGCGGCCCGCCGCCTCATGTCGTGTGACCCACAAGAGCGTCTTAAAAGGTCTGATTGGCTTAAAAGAAATAAGTCAGACGCGTGCGTCGACCATCGACTAAATTTCCCGCAACTCGTGCCGATCACGTTACCCGCCAAGTGACGACGTCCCGCCATTAGATCGCAGCGTATCCACATCCGTGACATTTCCAACAAGTGGAATTGAGAAAATGATCAAATGAGGGAACGGTTGCTGCAGATGGAAGGCTGTTTCCAGAAGGATAGGAATGCACACGGAACAGGTTGGAGTTGAATGAGTCCTAAATTCAGTTATTGAACATTAAGAAGTAGCTGCATTTATTTGACAATACATTTATTCACATTCATACTGTTACGGTTCCATGTTTGGCCCTTTGAGGGCCGCCGTGATGCTGATGTGGCGTCCGCTCGCTGGAAAGAGTTTGACGCCCCTGGTCTACTGGTAACACATGCAAATGTCTCGGTTTAGAATATGAGAGGATGTGTGATCTACAACCGGTGTCGCCTTCCCTCGGTTGCAGGTTCTGCCGGCATTAAATTTGAATGTTGAGTGTTGCCTTAAAAACGGGTGAATTCTAAAGGGCCGGCCCACCTGAACCCTCTGAACCCTCTGAACTCTCTTATTCATGACTTTGTCTCCCGGCCGCTCGGCTCGCTGCACCGCTGGCACTTCCACCGCAACGGGGCTTTAAATCACTAGACAGTCTGAATGTTCCTCTTTGTCGTTCCCCCGAGTTACCAGGTCAAATCTGAGTCCGTCTTAATCTTTGAGGAGAATCTGGAGGCCTGACTCCTCTCTAAGAACACTGAACCTGGTATAAAAGAAGGAGAGGGAAAAACCCGGGGCTAAGATGGGATATCGTGGCTCTGAGTCGAAGTCCTTGTTTTCTGGCACCACCTCACGTCTACCGATGGCTGATCTTTGGTTAACTCATACATCTGTGTTTCTTGGGTTGCAAGTATCTAGTAAATGGAATTCTAACTATGAAATAACTTCTCTGGCACTGCGTGTAAAATCACTGGCTTCCATCGTTTTCTTCCTTTTGACATCACATGAACGGCAACCGTATTTTTTGGTGTGTTTTGGCAGAGTTGAACATGGAGTACAATCCGTCGGACCATCCCCGGGCCAGCACCATCTTCCTCAGCAAGTCCCAGACTGACGGTAAGATGCTTGTTTTGGAAAAGGGACGGGGTTTACGCAACATTCTTTAATAAGTGGGATATTGTTAAGGTTCGTCTTAAAAACATGTCTGAGACGAAACTGACTTGAGTTTTAGTTAGTTTTTCAAAAAAATGTTTAAAAACATTGAAAAATTGAACAGAACATTCCTTCTAAAATACTAATTTCCTTCTAAAAAAACACCTCAACCATATGATTCAGTGAGAAATGAACGTAAAGTAGTATAGAAAAAAAACAAATGAATACAAAATGATTTTTTTTCAAAAAAATATTTGACGTTTTTTGGAATTGCACAAATGTTCTCAGAATATTGGAGACAAATCAGTGGGTGAATTATTGAAAATATAAAAACGATTTTAACGCTAAGATGCTGCTGCCTTTTTGTTCAGCATTTGGAGGGTTTTCACGGCCATTCATGCCAAAGTGGAATTACGCTCCACTTATTATGATGTGGACACGCCGAATAGTGAGTTCATTTATTCCCGTGGACTTTTCAACATGATGATATAAATGCTTTTCTGTATCGGCCAGCATTTAAATCTCACAACTGTTCTGCCGCGTGATGATCAACGTGCGTCACACTGACCCGGGTCCTTCGGTGCAACCCAGATAACGGGGCTCGGGGAAGAAAATAGAAATAAAAGCTCTTGGATTTTCTCTTTGTGGAGAGACGATGTGTGTAATATATGCGTCTGCCCCGAGGCCAGCCATCGGGGGGAGGGGGGGCCGTCATACATGTACTTGAGGAAACGTTAACACGTTTGTAAGAGGCAACAACACGGGGTCGTGGCTTTTTCTGGGAAGCCTCGGGCACAAACAGCAACAACAAAACTGCCTTTGTCTCGTTGGAGAAGATGAAAAATGCATGTGATGAATGTGTTTTCCCTCCTAAATTGGAGTCATAAATATGTAGATATCTCATACGTCGGGCAGTCGTTGAGCGCAGATGGTCCATAACGGGCCGAGATGTTTGCCAGCGACGATAATGTTTGTTCAACATCTGCAAAATGTCGCCTTGGAGACAAATAAAAAATCATATGCTCATGACCTGCCCTATTTCCTTCGGCTTCTCGGGATAAAGCCAGCATTACAGTTGTTTTTTCCAATTCCTCTTTAACAATCGTATCCCCTCATATGATGGATAGTTAAAGAAAGCTATGAGTTAAAACACGACGCATAAGATTGAATCGATCTCATTTCCACTTTGAGTATTCGAACTGTTGAAAATGAAAACAAACTTTCAGGATTAGTGCCTGGAGCCGAAAACAATAGATTACAGGAAGGAGGATTTTTTTTTGGTTGAATATTCATTTTGTAATTTAAGAAAAAGTTTTTAAGCCAAAAATGAAGTGGAACTTTGTGTGTTGGTGCCAGGGAGGGGGATGATCTTTTATTTTGTATTCAGTTTTGGAAGAAAGTCTTAAATGTTATGAGCGGTTTGAGGGTTTGGGATGGAGAGGCAGGTGTCGTCGCTGTCGGTGATTCATCCCAGTCGAAATAAAAACAAGAGTAAATAAATGTCAGTTTGAAATATATTTTATGAGGAAAAACAAAAAATATATCTATAAATTTTAATAAATATGATAAAAAAAATACAGGTTTTGGTAAGAAGCAACAAAAAAAACAAGGCACGATTTTTTTTTATTTTCCTGAAAATGTAAAAATTTCATTGAGGACAGTTCATCAAAAGTGCATCGATAATCAAATGAAATTGTCTTTTCACTGCAACCAAACCGGAGCCTTGAGGACGACTCCACGGGTTTTTGGGGGCCAAAAAAAGCAAATCAAATTGAAGCTATTGATATTTCCACACTGCCCAGCCCTTTCACCGGATGTTTATTGTTGCAGCGTGACGATCGTGTGCGAACGTGCGCTCCGTTTATCAGGATGATGTTAGCGCTTTGTCGGGGCGCAGAGTTTACCAGGAGGGGGCGCCGGACGCCCCGACGCGTCTGCAGACATCGCATTTATTTAACTCCGACGCTGAAGAACTGGAACGCTGGCTCATCCGACTCATCCTGACCCGGATGAGCCAGAACGTTTATTTAACGTCTCCCCAAATACAACGTTCAAGATTCAAGTCAGCTTTATTATCAATTTCTGCGCATGCATGGGACGTACAGAGGAACCCAGAAGATGTTTTTTCCTCGTTCAACGGCGACATATATTAACAATATTATTATAATCAAATAATAACAAACAGTAAACATTAGGCTATGAGATATGAAGTATAACGTGCACGCAGATGCAGACTGATACTTGACGGCATGAAAAAGCAGCGGCAGAGGATGTTTTTATTGCGTTGACAGTTCCGCGCGAAGGTCAGCGGGTCGGACCAGAACGGTTTACGGTGCAACAGCGACGTGATGCTTTTCTCAGTGCAAAGTAGCAGAAGTGCCCAGAAGAAAGATGTGGCAATGTTGAGATGAGTTGTAGTCATGCAGTAAAGCGACGCCTGGTTCCTCCTCTTTCAGAGATGCCGAGCAGGACTGGTGAGTGTGACTCTGTTTCCCTCTAGTGTTCTACTGACGCAGCTTCGCCCGGCTTCCTCGCCGCTTCCTTTCAAACGCTTTCCCTCGGTGGTGACCTCTGGAGTGTGTCGTGCAGGTGTCTTCTCTTTCCTCGTGAAAACGCCGCTCGCTGGCTACCGCTGCACTCTGGAGTTTGATGTTTGGCTTTGCGATGCTTTTTGCACGGGAGACTGAAAAAATGAACGCGTGAGATGATTCATCTTCTTTTTTTTTAGCTCGAGAAAAACGGAAGAGCCTCTTCATCAATAATGTAAGTCTGACTTTTCTTTCCTCCATGTTTCTCACCTGCATATAATTTGCTGCATCATCACAAATCATTGCTTTAAGTCCTGGCCGTCTTGCCCTGATGGGGTTTTGAAAAGTGTAAAAACAAGCCGCTGCTCTTCCTCAACGCGTGAGGCGCCGTTTATATCCCAGCCACTTTCATTGTATTGTTACATATTGTTGTTGTAAAATTCACCAATGATGACCATGTTATTTTGGTTTTTTCCTGTCTTATTTATTTCCTACTTATGGCGGGTGCAAGGTGGCGCAGTGGTTCGGTTCCCGGCCATGATCCGGCGAACCCTGCCTGACCGAGGAGTCCTTCTGGTCTGAAAAACAAATCAAATGACATTTTACATCAACTCATCGAGAAATGACAACAAACATAATAATAATAATAATAATAATAATACATTTAAATAAAGGGGCTGAACTGGACCTGCAAGGACATCATACGGACATATACATCAAAAATCACATTTAAAAGAAATCATAAAAAGAAATACAGTACAAGTGACGATAAATGAATAATCAATATAGTTTTCGTGACATGGAACGGGACGCTTGAAACCGATGGGTTTTCAGGTGCGATTCGAAACGGGGGAATGAATGGATGTTTTAGTTTGGCTTCTGCCTCCCGGCACCGAGGTCTCTGGTTCAACTCCCAGAGCCTGGAGTTTGCATGTTCTCCCCGTGTCCATGTAGGTTTCCTACGGGTTCTAAAAACATGCAGCGGGTTCATTGGAGACCCCTAACTTGGCCGGACGAGCGAATGGTTGTGCGTCTCTCATGACGGATCCGGGGTGAACCCCGCCTCTCGCCCGGCGGCCCCGGCGACCCCGGTGACCCCGGCGACCCCAGCGACCCCAGCGACCACGAAGACGGGATAAACGGCATCGTCAAGTCAAAGTCAATAGAGCGTCACTCTGAGACCCACGGGGCAAAATTACAAAAATGAATAATTCATTTGAATAAATAATTTTAGATAATTTGTCACCGTAAACAATGAGGAGCGATGCTGTGGTAGTTGTGGTTCAGGTGCGGTTTTAAAGTGCCAGCAGTGCTGAGGTGCAGTTTTAAAGAAAAAAATGATAGAAGTATAAAGTATCACTGAGGGTCTCGAGGTAACTGATGGTCAGTCTGTCGATGCCGTTTCCGCTTCACGGTTTTCAAAACAACTGAGCGACTTTGAGTTTGAAAACAGAGGATTTGCAATCATTATGACAAAAATAATGCGTACTGCATTCAGTGTCATATGGTTAAATGACTCCGTCCTCGCTGGAGTTAACAAAACAGGAATGGAAATGGAAATTGATTTGAGCCCGTGATTTGTGGCCTTCTCGCTCCAATATTGCACACACATCACGAGGAAGAACCCGTCTAAATCCAGCGTAACCTGGGAAGAACCTGGGAACAAGGGAAGATGGAATGACATCAGAGAATCACAAGTTGTGGTTGGACAGAATCTTTCTCGCCCAGCAGCACCACTGGTAGAGATACTGCAGAGCTGCAAGGGTCGCTGCTGGTGGTTCCCAGCCCACACCAGGGGGGTTTGTTTGTTTGTTTGGAAGTTTATTAGGACAGTGTACAAATACATGAAGCACAGAGGCAGAGATGTACCAGATTATAGCTCATAGCTAATTTCCATCTGTAGTCCTGGACAATATAAATATAAAACTGTATAAAATAGACAATATATATAAAATATACAGATAGGCAATAAAATAACTATACAATATATAAACAGGCAATAAAATATGTATTTTGCAAGTTGAAAGTGATATTGTTACTTTGGTCACCTGGGGCCCATCAGATGTGACCCAGAAGGGAAACATCTGATGGTAAAATACCCTTCTGGCATTGTTAGCGTGAGCATGTTTGAAGCTCCAGAATCCAATTTTTAACGGGCCGTGTAAAGGTGTGAAAATCAGTCAAGTTCCTAAGATTGTCTGGAAGCCCATTCCGTTCTTTTATGGCTTTACAGGAAAAGGCAGATTGAGAAAAGGCAGACTTTCTTTTAGGAACATTGCAGTCTCCTCTAGACACCGACCTCAGCACTGGACTTGTGAGTCGGAGCGAGGCTTGATGAAGGTCCTAAGAGGATCTTAAGAGGAGGTGGGGCGGCGTTATGGAAGATTTTGTGGACCAGACGGATATCAGAGTACCTGATCAAGTTGTCAAAACTTAATAATCTATATTTTCCCAAGATATGGCAATGATGATAGTGCCTTGGCTTTTTATCAAGAATTTTCAGGGCTTGATTATGTAAAGATCTCAGAGATTTTAGGGTTGTTAGGTGAACCTGAGACCAGGATGATATGCAATATAGAATGTGGGATATGATGGTGGCATCAAGGTAGGACTTTGCAGCTTCTAGTGGTAGCGCGTTCCTGATGTGTCGAAAGTTCGAAATGTTAAACTTCAAGGCATTGCAGGTCATTTTAAAATGATTTTTAAAACTAAGGGAAGGGTCCAATATGACATCGAAATATTTGACCTCTTCAGCGTTTTTGATCACATGGTTATTCACGTGAATGTTTGGGAAGACATTCTGAGTTTTTTTTGTTTGAGAAATACATTGTGAGTGTTTTCTCAGTGTTCAATGCAAGGCAAGAGTTGTTGAGCCACTCTGGTGCATTTGCCATTGTGATGGATAGTTTGGCAGCAACAGAATGAGCATCAGAACCGTGTGAAAAAGGACCGTATCATCAGCATACATTAAGATTTCCAACATCGCTGCAGATAGAGGGCAGGTCATTAATGTATAGAGTGAAAAGTAATGGCCCTAGAATGGACCCTTGGGGCACGCCTGTTGTACAGGCTGTAAACGGTGAGGTTTTATTTTTTATTTTGACGCATTGGTAACGGTTCGCTAGGTATGATTGAAACCAATTCATAGTATTTGCTGATAAGTGAAAATTGTGCATTTTGGTCAAAAGCATAGAGTGGTTTAAAGTTTCAAAGGCCTTGCGAAGATCCAGAAAGACAGCCCCGACCACCCCTCCTTTGTCAAGACTGGATTTGATCACCTGGAGGAAATACCAGCATGCTGTGTCAGTGGACTGGTTTGATCGGAAGCCAAACTGCATAGGATGTAACATGTTTCCATTGTCGAGGTGATCACGTGTCATGCTCATTTCAGCTCAGGGGCCACTCGGGGGCTGCTGGACGGGTAAAATCATGACATTAACCACTGTTAATGTAGCCGGCTACTCTTCTACCGGCACACGTCCCAATGTACCGCGGACAGAAAAGTAGGAATTTCACTGTACAGGGAAAGTGGTTTCTACGCCGTACATGTGACGATCAACGCTTTGAATCTTGAATCTTTTGTTCACTTCACCCTAAAACGTGGTGTCTTCTAACTTTGTGAGCTCACGGGCCTTGAGTTTGACACCCCTGGCTTACACTCTCACTTTTTAGTCTTGGTGATAAAAAGCCGGATCGGGCACCACCAACGCCTTATAGACGCCATCTCTGAAAACCTTGAAGAAAATGAATTCTCTGCAGGTTTCCTCTTGTCAGTGAAACCTAAAATATATATTTTTAAAGTAATAATAAGTCATCTTGGTTACGGCTGAGAGCGGATTTGGTCACGAGTCACATTTGTGCGTCTCAGACAGTGAGGTTTGGTCATTGGAGGCAGGAGAGGTCGTGCCTCACGTGCCGATCTTGGAAAGAAAAAAATGTCAAATGAAAAAAAACCAGAATGAAACGGTTACAATTATCAGTGATTTGCACTATTAAGATATTTTTCATTGAACTTCACCAGTTTGAGGTGGTTTTTATTCATAATGGCTGGATTTTCATGTTTACCGTTCAGATAGTGAGAAGTGACGTGCGGTGAGGCAGCGGCCTGTTGAGCCTCGATGATGGCCGACTGCTGCGTGCTCTGCACCAACACCGCATCGCTGTCTCTGCATGTCGCTGTTCAAATGGTGAAACACTTTTGCCAGATGAACTACATTTCCAATGTACAGTGTTTTTTTTTTGTCAACACACGTGTTACGAGTTTCTTGTGCTGATGATCATAAAACGTCTGCCGAGAGCCACGAAGTGAGGCACCAAGTTGTCCTGCCTCAAGGTAGGGGGCGCTTGTGCTTCCTGGCCGCAGACTACGGTGCCTCACCAGGAACCTCAGCACCGACCTCAGCACCGACCTCACGACACCTCACTGGTCTCTGAACGTCTTTTGTGTGGCTCAAACCAAACAAGTTCCCTCAAAATCAATCCTTTTCCCCCCCATGTGTCCTTCTGCTGGTTCATCTCGGCGCCACGTCTGGCGCCAGCATGGAACGACGGGGCGCAAGTACAGCTCTTGCTCCACCATCTTTCTGGATGAGAACACAGTCAGTCAGCCCAACCTGAAATACACCATCAAATGGTAAATGAAATCAGAAAAAACAAGTAATCTTCCTGGAAAAGAGCGCTTGTCTGGCACTGACATGAGCTTGTTTTCTCTTCACAGTGTGGCGCTGGCCATTTACTATCATATAAAAAACAGGTGAGGACTGAGAAGTACAAGATCGACCTGCTTTTCCTTCCATCCCTCCGTGAAGGTGACGCCGGCAACCACCCGGCTCGCCTTCTGTGCCCGTTGGGCTCACAGAACACGTTTGAGCCGGTTCACGGTTCGTCAGCCGCCGCCGAAAAGAATGAGGCTGAAAATAGGCTGCAGCTGCTGGTCCTGCATGATTCTGGGTGTTTCCCCAGGTTCCCAGGACATGTGAATATTTCACCGAAGCTGTTTGACGTCGGGTGATATCAAGGCGCTTACCGTGATTAAATCACATTTAGCTGAAATAAAGGGTCTTCAACGCGAGGAACCTCGCTATTCAAGTTCTATTATGAATAAATAGGACTTCTATTGATTTCCAATATCCAGGCTTAGAAAAGTTGAAACAATTGCATACTTATCTGCTGCCTTTGGAAGGGAATTCTTGCTTTTTTTAAACAAAACTAAATGCAATTAAGTAGCTAATTTTAATCAAAACTAAATGCATTTAAATTTCCAATTTCCCAGCGATTGCGATCCATTAAATGGCGTTTCCCTGTGCATTTTACTTTCTTTTTCATGTTCATGAATCAAATTTTAGTTTTAACTAAATCTTCATTTTTTATTGGATACAGTCTATCATTAACTTATTTCAAATCATTTTTTTACGACAAACAATACCTTTCCGTTTCTGTCTTGAATTTCTTTTTTTTTTGGAGCATTTATTAGCAGTTTTTGTAAAGTTTAAATCTTTGTCATTCCAATCAGGGCATTCTCGTCTTGTTAATTAAAAAAGAAAAAAAAAACATATATACATATATATATATATATACACAAAAAGGAAATGCTCTGGAGGAATGAATTGTAATTTAGAAATCAATCAGTGCTTTTATAATCTTTTCACTTTAGATGATCGGACAGACTTTGTTTTTCTCTGCATCTGTCCGTTTGAACAGGCGACATTAAGAACAGGAAAACACGGTTCGAAAGTATTTTCTGGATGTATTTTGTAACCAGGTTGTGGTTGCAGGGACTCGGATGGAGGGATGCTGCTCGACATCTTTGACGAGAAGCTGCACCCTCTGTCGGTAAGATGCCCGATCGATGCCAAACTCCAGCGGTCCACGATACTTGTCGCGATGCCCGTCGACTCAGTTGCGTCTCTTCCTCCGCCGCCGCCGCCGCCGCAGAAGTCGGAAGTACCGCAGGATTACGACAAGCAGGACCCCGAGCAGAAGCAGATCTACCGCTTTGTCCGGACGCTGTTCAGCGCCGCTCAGCTGACGTCCGAGTGCGCCATCGTCACTCTGGTGAGAGGCCTTTCTCCGCCACCGCGCCATCGAACCGACACGATTCTCAAATATCTAATAGATCAGTGTTTCCCAACCCTTTTAGAGCCGCCGCACATATTTTACATTGGAAAAATCACACGGCACACCACGAATAATATGTCAAAAACATTTTTTAACGGATTAGAATGAAACCGTAGTCTCAATTTACTTCGTGTGACATCTAATATATCTAATATCTGTAGATTAATCAAGTTGCAATGCAAATTTCCCACTGATGTGCAAACTTTTCCAGAACATTTATTTCAATGTCTGAAGACATGTCATCAATATGTCTGGAAATGGTATCACTGGAGAGAACTGGCTATTTCTTTATCAACGCCAGAGCCCAGCTTTTCTCCTCCAATGATTTTGCCGGCAGGTCGTATTAATGTTCTGCTGTTTGGATGTAGAGACGAGTTCAGCAACTTAATAGCAGCTTTCACTGCTTTCTCACTCGTCTTGGTAGTTTTCAACAACGCTGCCTGTTTGTTGACGCAGATACAAGTACTTTTTATTTTAAAAAAGTATCACGCAAAGAGTCACTAATCCCTCTGACACACAGATGCACAGGTTCATTCACCACCCGTTGCCATGGAATGGACACGCTGCCCACATAGACATAGGAAGATGCATTATTTGCGTTGGATAAATAATTTTCAGACCAATCAGGTGAAAGTGGGCATTCTTCCACGGCCCAGCTGATGATCTCTCACGGCCCAGTGGTCGGGAAACACTGAAATAGATTTACTGTGTATAAGCATAAACTTGACTTCCCAGTTACCGTTTCAGTGAAAATAATAAAAAGACTGTGAACCAACATTGTTAAATTCACTTGTTGGTAGCAATTCTTTTGAGCGCATTTCAAACGATGGAGAATTTTTTTTTTTTTTTTACCCAAAAAAACGAATAAAATCAAATTAGCCTGGCGTTTATGTTTTAATTCTTAAAAGTTGAACATTAATCAACTTGTTTAAACAATCATTGTTACTTTTTGATTGGTTTGGAGAAACATATTTATTATATAATGTACACATTTTTTTGCGGCATTTGTAAGTTTACCTTTTTTACTATTACTACTGTTTTTTTCAATTACTATTAATTTTTTTACCACATTATTTCGTCCGCTGTCTCTCTGACGGCAATTATGGGACAATTGTTATTTCCTTTGCGGCCCTTATTCACCGACGATTTTCAAGGCCAACAAACAAAACCCAAATTAAAATGTTTGCTTTTTAAGTTTTTTGGCTAGCCTGGGTTTTAATCATACAAATCCCCTGATTTTGAAAATGTTATTTTATTTCAAATACTCCACCGCGGCCTTTCTTTGTGACCCGAGTGCGTTGTGTATTGACGAGCGGAGTGGGCGTGGGCGTGGCGGGTGTGGACGCAGGTCTACCTGGAGAGGCTGCTGACGTACGCCGAGATCGACATCTGCCCCGGGAACTGGAAGAGGATCGTGCTGGGCGCCATCCTGCTGGCCTCCAAGGTCTGGGACGACCAGGCCGTCTGGAACGTGGACTACTGCCAGATTCTCAAAGACATCACCGTGGAAGACATGTAAATCCAAAATATAAGCGTATTTGCTTTCAGCATCTCATCACGCCGAGCTAAACAGCAACAAATGAACCGAAAGATTGCTTCGTTTATTAGAAATACTGGTATCGTTATGAAACGAGGGACGGCGGATGTGAGGTCGGACTCTTCGCCGTACCTCCGGCTCTGACAATAAATATTTTGACCAGATTTTCGTCCCGCCCAGAAACACGAGTCTCCGTATAAGAAGTATTTTGTTTTGGATTAACCGTCGTCCATCTCGCAGCGCTTTCTCCGATGCAGCGTTCTAGTTTGTTTGCGTGGTTGTCGCCTGACGTGCTGGACCTCCAGGTCACGTGTACGGCGTGCACGCTCCGATATTTCCAGCCTCATTTCCAGACTGAAAAAGACTGAAAATGTCCTCTCACTTTCCAATTGACCAGCTTTTTGTGAATCAGAAGCCGGCCTGACCCTCTTTTCCCGGTTCTGGTTTGACACATCGATAGAGAATCTATATATGTTATAAATACCCTCCAAATGAAGATCATCAATAAGTAAAAATGTCAATTCATGTGGTTATCTACATATTAGATATTTATCCTGTATGACATATACATATACATGACATGGTGAGAGAGAGAAACAGAAATCCTGAACATTGAATTATTATTATTATTATGTCATTATTATTATGATTAAGTCTACCCTATTGTCTTTTTTAATTACAAAGCAGTGCCGTAAAAGAAAAAGGAAGATCTATTATTCAATATGTTGAGTCTGGAAAGGTGTTTCTCTGCACAGTGAAGTTCTTACTCTGCCGTCCACGGTGAGGCCTGACAGGCGGCGAACAAATAGCGTTTTGTTGCTGCGACAACAATCAGATACTCAATAAAATGATCTATGAGTAACAATATCAGTGAATACGGGCGACCTATGTTCATCCACGTTTATTTAGTCTCTGCTCTTAAATATGCAGACATGACATTCTGTCATTTAAAGAAAAAAAGATTCTCTCATTTTAAATAGCAAATGAAATAAAAGAAAAGAGGTATCCTTTTTGCCGTGTGTGCGTGCATCCGGTGTGGAGTAAACCAAAGCTGCAGCCGTTATCGCTGCCTTATCTCTCCCGTTGTCATTGCTAATGCTTCCGTCCGAGGCCCGACTTAAGACCAAACGAAAGGCAGATTATTTCATTTTCGTCTCATTTTCAGTGTTATTTAGTCGGGAATTATTTTCGTCGCAAAATCTGAAAAAGCATCCTATTGGTGTTCTGTCCGTACCAGGGCTTTTAGAGATAAACTGCTTTGGATGTAATTTCGATATAAATAGAGCCGTGCGATTCCATCAACGCGTCCCCTCTCTTTCCCAGGAACGAACTGGAGCGACAGTTTCTGGAGCTGCTGCAGTTCAACATCAACGTGCCCTCCAGCGTGTACGCCAAATACTACTTCGACCTGCGCTCGCTGTCCGAGTCCAACAACCTCAGCTTCCCCCTGGAGCTGCTGGGGAGGGACAAGGCCCAGAAACTGGAGGTCAGACTCGCCCCGCCTCCTGTCACCTTGTGTAAATAACGGCACGTGGGATCCAATTTCTGTACCAAAGAAAGGAGAAAGAAACCCCTTTATTTGATTTGGTCACGTTCGGCTTTACACAGAGAAGGGAGGCGTCTTGCTCGCGGACTCTTCGGGAGGCTTCGAGAAGCTTCGGGATCCAAACAGGCTTTTGGTTCCTGGACGACGCCTTCTAGCTTTTGAAAGACTTTCTGATTAATAGCGGTTCGATTCTGAGAGGTGGAGTGTCGGCGCTCTCCCCTTGGCGTCCGCTCGCCGCCCCTACGGGCTCTATGCTTTCTACGCTTTCTACGCATTCTACGCTTTCTCCACAAAGTCCAAAGACAAGCAGTCGGTTCATTGGAGAGCCTGAATTGCCCAGATGTGCGAATGGTTGTGGGTCTGCGGATGTGTTTGCCCGGCACCGGTCCGGGTGAACCGCGCCTCGCCCGGGGACAGCAGGACGGTTCACTTTGCACTCCGAAGGTGTTTGGCCTCTCGTGGCCGACGTCAATACAACACAAGCTATACAACGAATGTGATAAGAAGAAGTTACTCTTTAGGTTTTCGCCGTTCATTTGAGACGAGATTCAAACCGACAGTTCGTACCGAACCGACCGGTCTAAAGAAGCAGGTATGATTAGCGCGGTGTTCAACCCGACACCGCCAACCCCGCAAGAGACCCGCTCCAGAAGACAGAGTCTCGAGTGTCCTGATCTATTCGTCAGACGCTTCGCACGGCTTCCCAAATTTCCAGAAGTTCTGCCCGGCCGCTCCGGACGAGAGCTTTGCTCAAGATAAAAATGATAAAGATTAAAAGATGTGTGAAAAACAGGTGACGGAGAGAGAGCCGGCCTGCTGCGCCGTTAAAAAACAAACAACCAGAACAGAAGAAGCACGATTCGAAGTTTATCTCAAACATTGGCACGATTTAATTAAAAAAACAAAACAAAGAATTTCTGTGGCAATTCGCAATTTATGATACTTTTTGCAGATTTTCATATCATTTCTAGACAATTATTTTACTTGCTACTCTTTCTAATTTGAAGAAAATGTTGACCTTTTTAAAATAGATTTTTAAACCTAAAACAAAGAGTCATAGAAGAGTCATCGTTTCAATTTCTTTGAATATTCTATTTATTTTTATTTATGTTTTTAAACAAAAACGAATGGTGCGATATCACAGTTATATACAATTTGATGCATAAGAAGAAGTACCAAGCTTTAATTTACGAGGAAAAAAAAACAGAAAAAAACAGGAACTCATTTCCCGGATGTCAGCCGTTGCAGTTCAGAGAAAAATGAGTGTGATGCCTCTCAAATGCCATTTTTTTAAATCAATTTTTCTGCCATATCTCTAGGCTATTTCCAGGCTCTGTGACGACAAATTCAAGGAGGCTCGGCGGGCCGTCCGGAAGCGCTCGGCCAGCGTGGACAATCTGTGCGGGATTCGATGGGCGCCCGCCATCCTCTCCTAACCGCTTCCTGAAGACTGACGCCGGCTGCCGGGAAGCTAACAGGAAAAAGAAAAGCACCGCGGGAAAGCCGTCTTCTGCCGGGTCGGAAGGCTGCGGCGGGGAGGGCGCGACCCGACGACGACCTCCGGGCCGAAACTGGCCGGGCCGGAGGCCGCGACCGAGGGGTCCCTCGGGTGACCCCGGGCCTCCGAGAAGGAAAAACAAACAGAAAAAGAAAAGCGACTCCGGACCGACGAGGAAGCTTTGCCTCGACGGGACGCGGTTTCCTGAACTTACCGAAAAATCTCCGCTCGACGTCTCGTTTCTCCCATAACCTGCCTTCCTGACGGCCCTTCAACGTCGACACCATTATTTATTCCACAAAAACTCAGAAAGCTGCAGCTGCCTCATTCTGGAGCACCAAGGAAGCTTCGCCCACTCCAACAACAGTAGACATACCTATACTTTTTTTGGAAAACGATCGGTCGTTCCCGTCCGCGCGCGAAATCCCACTGCGCTCACCAAAAACATTCAAGGTTTGGGATGTCAGACGATGCGCTACCTCTTTTGCTTTCTAGATTTTTTACAGGTTTACACATCAAGATACACTTGCTCTTATGCCATCTTCTGTTCCAGAGGCGTCACATGAGGCCCTCTGGTTTGGTGTGAAACCACGGCGACGGTACGGAGACCAGGGCGAGGAAATATTCACAGATGATGAGTGAGATTTTTCAAAACCGCAGTCACTCGGAGGGCCAGAACTAGTAGGTAGCAGCACAAGGTGGGCGCATCAAGCCCATCGGCGGGCGCTGTGGAGGCGCGGGGCTCCCAGGCAGAGCAGGCAGATGCAGGGGTTCCCCAAAAACAGCCGGATCACGTGATGATCTTCGGGGTGGCGCCGATATCCTCTCCCACATCTCCGCACCCCCAGTTTGAAAGCAAAAGTGGAGAGAGTGTGGACACTTTCTTGTCCCTCTCTGTCCCTGAAGTGGCCCGGTAGGCACATTCTTACCGCTTCCTTTTTATGAAACTTTCATTTTCTGGATCATTGGAGTCGATGGAGAGATTTTCTAGAAAGCGGTCTGTGCGGACGAGATAACCTTTTTTTTCTATAGAGGAGGAGGGATCCAAAAAAATACGCCCATTTACTTGTGGACGAGGCCTCGGGAAAAACAGTCATGTAGCACAGGAGTTTCTACCGGTCGCTTATTTTCAATGACAGCTCTTAGATGAACTAAAATTGAAACAAACAAAAAAAAGACAACAAACAATTTTTTCTCTGCTGGTAATTTCTACAGGTTTACAGTATTTCTAGTGTACCTCTTGATACTCAGGTAGTCTGCTTCAGAGTTTTGAGTTCTTGTGATTTGACTTGCATTATGAAGAGCAAAAACCATCGCTTTATTAAAGGGCCAGAATAAATACAACACGGAATTGCGTGTGATCGGTGCGTTATTACTACGGAGGTCGCAAGACGACAAGCGGCCGGTGAAATGGAAATCTTCTGCAGACAAACGGCAGGCGGTTTAAAACCACCGGGGTACACAAGGGGGCGGAGTGGCCCAATTAACATTAAGAAGAATTTCAAAAAGGTACAAACTGCGGAATAACATCATCTTTAGCTCTTTTTCACCATGCTTTCGTATATTTCCATACAATTAGGCGAAAGAAGTCGCTGAAAATAATGAATTGCCATCAAATCGGCCAGCAATGATTGGGAAAAAAAAAAAAAAAACAATAAATAAAAAAGATCCCTGAGAAATCATAATAATAGCAGTAAAATTGCTCCAAAAATGCCTTGGAATTAGAAATAAATGACTTAAAGTCACTTTTAAGCATCAGCCTCCTTCGGGTGGCGGCGGCAAAGCCGGACCCGTCAGAAAGTGAGCCGACCTCAAACACTGATCATGTTTATGGCCGGGAAACAATAGATATCGTTTTCCGAAGCTAAAATAACAAGATTTTTTTCATTTTTCAACAGCAGTGCAGCAACTTAAGAGTTAATTCTGCACCAAAACACACATTTTGAATAAGTAACATATCTGGTGTTAATGGGAGTCAGACTCAAACCCCGTCACCCTTTCATGGACGCGTTGCGTCTCCGGATCACATCTAAAACTTCTTCTTTACTAGTTTCCGTCGTGTTTCACCTGTTTGACTGATTAAAATGCAAAGCTTAAAAGTTTCCCTTCCTTTCAGTCTTATCAGATCTCACAAGTGGAACCCAAACCACAATTGCGATTTGAGTTTTTGGCAGGAAGTGGATTTGTTTTCATTTGCGGCGGCCGGTTTATGGTCGGAAAAAACCCACTGATGTGACCGACATTCGTTTAAGACGAGACGAGGACCAACTAACGCCGTGAGAACACTGATCCTTTGAAGGTGGAGATGATCGGAGGTTTCAATCACTCACAGATATTTGCATATCACACACACCGATCCATGATGTAAAATATTCGACGTGCACGTTCACCGCTTGACTCCAACGTGGATTTGACGCGACGTCAATGTCAGGGTGTCTGAAACCAACCGTTTCGTTTGTAAACTAGCAACGCCGTGTTCTTGGAGTCGTGTCGTAAACTGACCAAAACCCGATGTCTGACAAACATTTCATTTCGCTTTCCCTTTTTTTTCTGTGTGTTTTTGACCTCTGAGTTTTGTGGAAGTCAGAATTCGCCATCTGACGTCAACCTGGTCCCGAGCTGAAATGTCCCCGTAGTTAAATTAGTGTGGCAGGGATGTTCTATCCCGTGATGTTGTTGTAACTTGCAGCAGCTGAAATAATATCCAGTACACGTCATTTACACGCCGCTGAAGTTTCTCCGTAGCTTCCATGTTACTCGGAGTTTTGGGTGTGAGGAACAGGCGAGCGCTGCCCATTTTCCCCGACCGTGTCGACACTGATGATAAATGTATTTTACAATGAACGCCTCAATGAATGCTTGCTTCGTTTTCATATTCGTCCCCCCTTTTTTTAAAGTAGGTTCACTCCACAGACTGACATTGTGCTCTGTATAAACAGCAGTATTATGACTGTGAACTATTTATGGATGTGAGATATATGTTTGTAATAAAAAGACAACGCTGTTATTAACTTTTTATTGGCGGCGAGCCGACGTTGGAAACGGTGTCACTGTTACACGAGCGGTACATTGTCACATTAATAGCCACGAGTGATTGTCTTCTTCCAGTAAGTCGGGCTGCTACCTTGACATCCCAGCAATGCTGGTAAGAATAGCCGGCCGCAGGTCCTGCCTCCGCACAAAGCCCTCGGCGTCAGAGCCGACCGCCGCTCAGCCGCGCAGAAGGCGACGCCGACTCGCCCGGCGGCCGTTGGACTTTGACACGGCGGGACCGCCGTCTGACGCAGCGGCGATGGCGACGGCCGACGTTCTCTTCATCGCCGTCTGTCACAACGTCTCCTTCATGGGTGAGTCCCTCCAAGATCTATTATTAAGCCACGCCGTCCCGGTCGTCACAAACGTACATTTACACTGTCATTACACCGTGCGCCGCTGATACTGCATCTATATATTTATTATTGTAGATTTTTATAACTTTGCCACCTGCATCCTGGCAGATTATTGCCTTGTTGCCATGTTCATTATTTATCAGTTGATGTATCGATTGATTCGTTTATTTATTTCATCTTATTTTCTGGCAAAGCTGAATGGATGTCTAATGAATAATTGGGTCCGGGCCGTCTGTCAATTTCAAATATTCTCAAATAATGAACCGGAAACTATTCACGAAGTGAAGAGAGAATGAGCGAGAAACTGCCTGAGATATAGAAATACATGACTAATGCTACAAAATGGAAACAGGCTCTTGAATTATATATTGGATTTTTTGGCCAAAAACAGCCAAATAGATATTTTTATTTGGCGCCATATAAAAAAATAAATTTGACTTTGCCCCGACCTTTACTGGAGTTGTGTCCGTGCAGCCGTGTGTGATCTGGAGTTGTGATCGGCAGCTCCTGCAGGACCTCTGCGCTCCCGCAGGCCTGCTTTGCTGCTTTGTTGACAAACTGCGTCCCGCTAGCGGTCCGTCTCTCTATTGCAGGGAAAACCTGGTGGGTGTCGACGCTGCTTCTACGTCTCCTGGTCCTCCTGCTGACCGGATTCGACCTCTTTGCGGACGAGCGGGAGAGATTTATTTGTAACACCATCCAGCCGGGCTGCTCCAACGCCTGCATGGACGCCTTCGCTCCCGTGTCCGTCTTCCACCTCTGGCTGCTCCACCTCCTCCTGCTTATCCTGACGCATTCGATGTTTGCGACTTACGTTGCCCATCGAGTGATGCTGAGCCGGCGCTCCGAGGCTCTCCTCTGCCAGCGGAGTCCGGGAGCCTCGCCCTTCGCCCTCGGAACCCCCGGCTCCTCCGGGGAAGTTTCCTTGAATAAGGCTCCGCTTCACGGGCGCCAATCATCTGCGCGGCGCTTCGACCGCGCCTACGTACTGGTGGTGACTCTGCGGATCCTTCTGGAAGCCGCTTTTGGAATCGGGCAGTTTTTCCTCTTCGGTTTGTCGATGCCAAAGAGCTTCCTCTGTTACGAAGCCCCCTGCACTTCCGGGGTGGAGTGTTACGTCTTCAGACCTAAGGAGAAGACCCTGATGCTGAACTTCATGCTGGCTGCCGCCTCCTTGTCGGTCCTGCTGAGTCTGGTGGACCTGGCGAGCTCCGCCAAGGCCACGGTGAGCCGGAGGCGGGAGATGCTGGCTGAGGAGATCAACCAGGGGGAGCAAAACAGCGTGTTCACTGCTAGCGCGATGGAAGAAACCGAGGTTCTCCCAACCAGGAGAACCAGCCCGAGCGGGAGCTCCAAGAACGGTCTCCGAGTCGACAAAGCGCCGCCGGCCGGCGAGCCGTTTCGAGCCAGAGCGCCCGCCGGAGGATCGCCGTCGGCCAATAAGAAGCTTCCGCAGGGCAACGAGAAGAAGGACCCGAACGCTCAGCCGGCGGTGCTCGGCCACCCGAGGCCGCCGCCGTCCCCTCGCTCCGAGAGGGCGTCAAAATCCACGGCCGTCAAGATGCCGGCAACGTTCTCCTCAAACTCAAGCCAGCAGCCAGAGTCTCCCAAAGACAAGCGAGCTTGGGTGTGACACAACGCTTTCAACCAGTTTGTATTTTATATTTACATCCATTCATCTGTCTGTCTTTAGATTTACCACATATTCCCGACTGCAGAGCGCACACATATGTAGGCCGCGCCTACTCATTTTTAAAGGAAAAAAGAAATCGTACATAAATAAGCGGCAGGTGTCCCTGTTGAAATGTGAAATATTAAGGGAAAGATTTTTGTGAAAGCTTCTCATTCAATAAAGGAGGGTAACATCTCCAACTACCGGCACACGACGCAAATGCAGCTTTGCTGAACTTCCGTGCAGCAGCTCTAACTCCCTCTTGGACAGCCAGACCATCGCTTTCGCTCTGATTTGCATTTCTGCGCGTCTTTTTCACGAAGTGTGTGTGTGTGTGTGTGTGTGTGTGTGTGTGTGTGTGTGTGTGTGTGTGTGTGAAAAGCACAAACCGCTGATCTGAAGAACGATCGTAAATGTGAGTGGGTTTGCATGAACACTTTCATTTGTCCACTGTGACGTGTCGGTGGAAGGAAGCCGCCATAATTACCCAGTAAAAATCCATAAACCAGCTGTATTGTTGTAAAAGCCGCAGTTTTCAGAGCGTGTGAAAAAAAGTAGCGGCTTACATGCAGGAATTTACCTTGTGTATATATATGTATATTATATATTATATATATCTAAAAGCTGTGCAGGCTCCATTGGAGGATCCCGCTGTTTCGGTACCGTCAAGCCACCAAACAATGGATCTTTAGCTGTGTGTTTGAATAAGCGTAGCGAGCTGTTCCGGGATACGGGGGCAAGAAAATTGCGCTTATTTTACGGTTGGCATGAAACATTTTTCGTCCCTCTCTTCAACTAAACCATTTCATCTTTCGCTACGGCGGTTTGTTCTTTCGGTGTTGTTGCAGCCGTGCTTTGCTGTCGAGAAGGAGATTCTGGCAACGGCTGCTTTTGGACAGAAAAGTGCCAAGAACACAGTTCTAAGAAGCGTCCGGCTTGAAGGTGGTCCTAGGAACTCCCTCCCTCCAGGGGAACTTTTTAGTTTTGCGTCCTGGCAGACAGTGAGACTGCAGGCATGGCAGGAAGTTGCCAACAGCAGTGATGAAACCAAAGGCTGTCAAATGGGTTGAATATTTTCTCCATTCGCTGGGTGACAACCGCCGCTGTTTGCTCACTCCGTAATTATATTTGCAAAATATTCATGTTTGGCGGTGAGCCCTCGGTGTCGCGGCGGGCCAGAAGAGCTCGGACCTCCGTTTCTCAGCGGCGGGTCGGTCAGCTGACCCGCGAGCACGGTGGTTTTTAGAAATGGCGTGACACACTCTGCAAGGACAGTCTGGCAGCGGGTACCGGTCTCTGAGCGCCAACGTCATGAGTTCCTACGGAAGCGTACGAAGGTCCTGCCTCGCAGCAGGAGCTAGAATGTTCTGCAGGTTCCTGGTCAGGAGAACAAAAAGGTTCAGGGAAGCGTTCCCAGGGTGCCAAAGGGGCTGGAGAGGCCAGTTTATATCGTCGCTGCTGCATATTTACAAAAAACAACCCGCGTTCATTTCCCAGCTGAGGCCGGCGCGATTTAGCACCTTGAAGCCGCCGTCTTTGGTTCACGCGACACGTCAGACCTTCCCGTGTCCTTGGGAGGAAAATCCGCCTGATGACTTGAAGAGTAGATTTTGGTTGTGATCAAATACACGAGATGAGACCTTATTTTAATGCAGGACAAAAAATAAATCCCTTGACAGCTCAAGGCCTGAAATGTCACCGCGGCGCGCCAGAAAATCCACGTGACTGAAATGGCCGAGTTTACGGTCCCTTGACCTAGTTATTGTTCATGTCGGGAGACACCCTGTCACTCACAGAGCGCACGCCGACCTTGGGGAGGAAGTAGTTACAATGCTCAGCTGTCGCCCGGATGATTGACACGCCGACCTGACCCCTGACCCCTGACCTCTGACCTCTGCTTGTGCGCCCGGCCGCGATCCTGCAAGCTGCCCGGCGCGGTTCAAACGAAACCCTTGGACTGTCCCGTCGCGCTTCCTGAGAAAGCAGAAGACGTGTTGGAGTTGATGAAAATAAAAAACACTTGACTGAAGGCGCCTGCCAGGACGTCACACGGACAGAAACGCATTTCGAAGAAACAGCAAAACTAAACAAAGGGACAAACGGTCGATAACAGATAAAGGTGTTCGAGCGATCGGAGCCACAGATGTGTTTTGCGTCGTGATTTGAACGGAGTCTGTGTTTGTGTTGAGGCTCCTGGTCCTGTGAGGGTTTGCATCTTCTCCTGCCTGGACCGCACTGGTTTGCCACCAGATTCCAAGAAGGTGCAGTCGCTTCTCTGGAGGCGCTCGGCGTCCCAGGTGCGTGAGGGAGACAGAAAGGCTGCGTTATTCCACCGGAGCCGTGAATGAGAGAATGAATTGTTTGTCAGGTACTTCCTGGCTCTGGCCCGATGATCGCTTCAGGGACGGGCCGAGCTTCGCCCCCCGCAGCCTCGAGCGCAGGATAGGCAGGATGGATCAGGACCGGACGGATGAATGAACGTTTTAGTCAGAAGAACCGCTGACACGGCTACCTTTTGACCTCCGAAACTAAGCTTAAACTGTTTTTATTAGTTTCAAATGAATTGGCCTGTCGTTCCCTTTTCCACAGTTCTTATTTGTTTCCATCCTCATGACTCATTGTACAAAAGGTCACACGAAAAAAATCCCCAAAACAGCTTTTAATCATCCTTGAAACCCGCATTTTCCGACAGAACCTTTTTTTTTTTTCCCAAATCTTGGAATCCGTACCGCCGGGCCTTTATTTTTCACCGTCCTGCGCCCCCGGGGCCTGCTCCGTCTTCGGAGAAGAAAGGTTATGGAGCTCACGCCTGACAAACAATGCGCCGTGGCCCCGACACATGCCGCATGCCCTCGCCATTCTTCTTCTCTTGCGGTATTCGAGGCGGCCGAGACACGCAGAAACCTTAGCTGGCCGGCGTTGAGCGGAGAAGAGCCCAATCCATCGCTCGCAGGTGAAGGGGTCGGACGGGAGAACCCGCCGACCCCCGAATACGGGACGGATTTAAAACATCGTCCCCGAGGCGACGCGCGTTGTTGTCGAGACAAAGCGCGCAGAAATATTTCTTGTTGCTGTGCTTCCCTGGCGGGAGCCCAGCCACCGGGTCTGCTTTATTGCAGACACCAACAGAGATCAACAGATTAATGGCCGGTAACCAACAAAGAGCTTTCTTTTTAAAAATTCTCTGTTTCTTTTTAGTATTTAGTCATCTACTTCCATCGGCGAGCCGGGTGTCTCGGTGACGGGACGGAAAGTAATATGATCACAAATAATACATTTTTATTTGTGATCAAACTCCTAATAATTTTTAACTACTCATTCATTATCTATGATGATATAATCATCTATAATCATATATCTTTATTATTGGTTGAGGTTGATGTCCGGATAGTTTTCTCATTTTGAAATTTAGTCATTCTTATTTATTGTGAATGTGATCGTGCCCACAAGACCAGGATCATGTTTTTTTTCTGAAAACTAACATTTGTTCACTTGCATGCACAAAAAGACTTCAAGTCATAAAATCCAGTGGGATTTTACATGAGATTTATCGTCACACCTATGACGGTGATAAAGTTAAGATCCCTGCAAATGTTTCCAAACCGAAGAATCGGACAATCAAGGATCTGTGCAGATGACCTGCCGACGTGGAAAAAAAAACCCATCTCTTTCAAAAAGTCACTTACTAAAATGACCCGAGATTCGTAGAATTGATTTTGCATGATGTTGGAGGAGGGATTAATTAATTAGAAGTAAAAAGACTTTGTGAACGCTGTGCCGTTTCTTCATTTCGACTGGAAATCAATTCCCCCGGCGTTCACATTTCCGGTCCCCGAGGCAGCCTCGATGAAACAGTCCCCAAAATGAAAACAGGCCGATTGACTGAATGAGAGAGTTTAGGTTCCCTGGCGAGGGCAGAGGAGAAGAATCCCGGGCTTCCTTTGAAATCAACTAACCAGATTCATCACCAGCGCAGGTCCTTGGGGGCTGTTGTCTGACCTGGTTTGATCCGCCGGCGAGACGAAACCTCCGTCATGCTCAGACGTTACGGCGTCCCGAACCAACTGCCTCTTCCACTTCTATCACAGTATGAAAGAATCATGTTGGCCTGAATGCTGACGTGTCCTTGGGTAAGACGCTGATGGGTGATTAAATCATGATTAATATGAGACTGGAAAAATAATTTGCTATTTAAAAGGCAATTCCCAGTAATAACTTCCTTGTGATAATTTCCTATGTTTTGTTCATATATCCTTTTTTCATCACAGCATTTTTCCTTTAAATATTCCGGGCGGTGACGCAGCTGGATTTATTCATGTGACTCCCTCAAATTGATATTTCACATGGATAAAAAATGTGAGGCATAACTGGAAACGTTTCTAAATTAAAAAAAATTAAACTTATGTTTTTGAGGTTGGAAATATGTTTGAGGGACTTGTAGATGGTGAGATGTTCGCGCCTCCATCCCAGTAGTCTTCCAGCAATGACCGCTGATCACCATATCTGACCGCACTGAGCTGCAGGGGGGGCAGGAGAGGACAAATGGCAAATGAATGAAGTGGTTCTATTTATCAGTGAATTGCATTATTAAGTTATTTTTCATTGAACTTGCTAGTTTTAAATGGCCTTTATTCAAAATGGTTGGATTTTCACATTTGCTGTTCAAATAGTGAGAAGAGACGTGCGGTGAGGCAGTGGACTGTCGAGCCTCAATGACGGCCGGCTACTGTCATGCGCCGCACGAACACCGCATCGCTGTATCTACGCATGTCGCTGTTCAAACGTTGAAATACTTTTGCTAGATGAACTACGTTTCCAATATACAGTCCTTTTTTGTCAACACCTGTAAGTAGTAGTAGTAGTAGTTTCTTGTGCTGAGCGATCACAAAACGGCTGCCAAGAGCCGCTAAGTGAGGCACGCAGTTCTCCCGCCTCACGGTAGGGGGCGCTCTGGATTCCAGGGATTCTTGCGGCTCCTCGGCTTGCCTGGTGAATAAGCTCCTCTGCAGGGTTCATATGTTTGTAAATCTGGTTGTGATGAAGTCAGTGCCTCGCCAGCCATCAAGCTCAGCGCACCTCATTGTGTGACAATGCACTGAAAGCATTACAATGTCTCTTTATGATGACATCATTTTACCAAATATCACAAATACATGCTTTTTTCCCTCGGTTTCAATGCGCACCTGCCTCCCGTACCTATCGATCCCCACGCTTCCTGCGGTCGATGCATCGCCCTGCGGCATCATCCCCCCGTCGCTGGCGACAGGCGGAGGAGATGGAGGAGGGGAAGCTGCAGCGCTTCAGACAAGATGTCAGACGCAGATTAAATCAGAAAATATTGATCGCCCGCCATCTTCCTTGCAGGCGGGGGGTGGAAGGGGCTCCCCGACGGCCTCGGCTCCAGAAAAAAATCCATTCTGTCTCACTTTGATGTTAATGACGGAAAGATGGCGAGCAGGAGGAAGAAGACGGACGGCTGCAGTGAGGAGACGCCCAAAGGCTTCTATGTCTCGTCTTCACTTTGTTTTAACGCGGAGGACTTTATCAAGAGCACGTTGTCAAACGGCCGCGAAGCTCTCGGCTCTGGTTCAGAAAATGGAATTAACCATAAATAAACCAAAGGCCGCTTGAGTTTAAATGTGCGGATGGAATATTTTCCAGATCGGATCCAGAAAAACACCTCAGCTCCTGCTAACCGACCCCCCGCCTCCGCCCACGCCACTTCTCCCGGTCATGAGAGACGAATTCGAGTCCTTCGACTCGAAGCGTACGGGTGGAGGGATCGAGGGATCGCCACCATCCACTTCAAGATTCTCCTCAGCACCTCCAAAGCCCTCAACAACCTGGCCCCCCCATATCTCACCGATCTACTCCATCGCCACTCTCCAGCTCGTGGTCTTCGCTCCTCGGATGCAAACCTCCTCACTCCAATCTTCATGTCCAAGTACGGCACCCTGGGGGACAGAGGCTTCGCCGTCGCCGCCCTCTGGAACTCCTTCCTCTCGGCCATCCGAGAGTCCAATTCACTGTCATCCTTTAAACAAAACCTCAACCCGCCTCTTCCAAACCACTCACAACACCTACAGCCTTTCCCAGTAATTGTGTGTCCGTCCTGCGTCTTCTGTCTTTCACCTGTAAAGCGTCTTTGAGTACCATGAAAAGCGCTATACAAATCTTATGTGTTATTATTATAATTATTATTATTATTATCCTCTGATGGTTCTGGATCCGCTCGGTCCCGGGAGGAAGCACGATCGTCCCGGAACCAAACATTCCCGGATCATTTCCAGGCTCCTCCTCGTGTTGTTGAGCAAGACACTGAACCCCTGGGTGGCGCGAGATGGCTGCCAGCCCATCATCAGCCATGATGGTTCGATGCACAGGAGGAATTTCCCCATCACGGATTAGTAAGTATGAATTATTACATTGTTTAAAGTATAAAGTTAAATTCCATCCTGCAGCGACGCAGCAGGTGCCAAGGTCTCTGGTTTGATTCCCGCAGTGCAGAGCGCTCGTGTTCGCCGCCTGTCCAAGTCCAGACACATGACGCAAGGTCGACTGACAGACTGAAGGCATGAGTGAAGGCATGGATGAATGCATGGATGACTGAAAGAATGCATGGATGAATGAATGCATGAATGAATGCATGGATGAATGAATGCATGGATGAATGAATGCATGGATGAATGAATGCATGGATGAATGCATGGATGAATGCATGAATGAATGAATGCATGGATCCCAACCTGATGCCGCCTCAAAGACGTAGCAATACCCAGTTATGAGAAGGTCCTGAATATCAGAGTGCTGGCACACGGTGTGTAACACCCACTCCCCGTATTCTCTTTCCCATTTTTGTAAAAAAAGGTCTTTTTCTGGTTTATGGCTCTGGAAAGGAGAGGAATGAAAGTTAGTCGCAGCAAGACAGAATATATGTGTGTGAATGAGAGGAACCCGGTTGGAACGCTGAGGCTACAGGGAGTGGAGATCAAGAAGCTGGAGGACTTCAGGTACTTGGGGTCGACAGTCCAGAGCGTAGGAGAGTGTGGAGAAGAGGTGAAGAAATGGGTCCAAGCAGGTTGGAATGGGTGGAGAAAAGTGTCAGGGGTACCAAGAGATAGAAGAACATCAGCCAGAAGGAAAGGAGGAGGTGGAGGAGATGGTGGTGAGAGCAGCCATGATGTAGGATCTACAAACAGTAACAATGAGGAAAAGACAGGAGGTCTCAGGAATGAAGAAATGAAGATGCTGAGGTTCGCTGTGGAAGTCACCAGGATAGAGAGGATCAGGAATGAGTCCATCAGAGGGACGACAGAGATAGATGTTCTGGAGAGAAGGTCAGAGATGGTCTGGTCACGGACGGAGGAGGGAGAGTGAAGATACTGGTAGACGGATGCTGGAATCGGACCAAAGAGAAGGTTGATGGACGTGGTGAGAGAAGATAAGAAGGTAGTTGGTGTGAGAGAGGAGGATCCAGAGAACAGGGTGAGACGGAGAAGGTGGATTGGTGGAAGCAGAGTCCTCCAGGCACGTAGATACTTTAGATCACTTCTTTCCAATGGCAGATGTTCTGCAGGGTTCTCAGAATACGAGCTTGCAGATTTTAAGCGAGGAAGCACCTGTTTACCGCGATGCTTCGTGCTAATTCATGAGGTTTCCCTGCATCCTGGCCTCCACCAAACACCGTGCCGGAGCTAAGCTACGCTGGGCAGGACTGATGAGACCGGGAAGAAAACATCTCAGAGTGGAAGACTGGAAATCTGACCATGTTAAAAGGGGAAAAAAGAGAAAAAATGAGTCAATTCTACAATAGTTGAGCTAAATTGAGCATAACAGCAATTACAAAGCACGAGGAGGAGAAAAATCAACTGAAATCAGGAAGACAAGTTTAAAAAAAGGTTTGAAAGGAAAAAAAAGTTACAAAACATTTGAGGTAGCAGATGAATAACTTCCCTGTGGGCGGAGGAGTGGTCCATGTGTCCGCCTCACGGCGAGAAGGTCCTGGCTTGGAGACCCTGGAGCCTGGAGACCTCGGAGCTTGGAGACCCTGGAGCCTGGAGACCCTGGAGCCTGGAGAGCTTGGAGACCCTGGAGCCTGGAGAGCTTGGAGACCCTGGAGCCTGGAGAGCTTGGAGACCCTGGAGCCTGGAGATCGCCTGGGCGAGGATGAGAGCGTCTCTCAGGAGCCTCGCGGTGGATCCAGAGCAAACGCTGCCTCTCGCCGGCGGCAGCTGGATGGGCTGGGAAACCCCGAGCGCAGGAGCATCGGGACGTAGAAGGTCAGGACATAATCTGAGGTGGAAAGTGTGGTTCTAAAGTGTTTGTTAAGATCTCAGGTGGCCTGCTGGCAGAGCTGGAGAGGCAAGGCTCCGTCCCAGAGGGAGGCAGAAGGTGAGCCGCTAAAACACTCCACTTCCACTGGAACATTCTACCATGATGGAAAATATTGTTGCGTAAAACATCAATTGAAAAAGAGAATTATCTGTTTATTTTTGGTGATGCGTGTTTTATTCGGCTCAAAGCCCATTGGTACCACATTTTACATTTTCAAACCGTTTTAGACACACTTTCTAAACGTTCATGTTGTTTACGCGTGCATTGATTTCCTGTGGAATGCATGGAACACACACCGCTGTTTTACAAGAGGCGATTGCTTCCGAGTTACTAATCAAATGATGATCGCTTCCTTAAAAAAGCTTTTTCAACACAATCTTTTGTCATTTTTTAATCAAAGTAAGGTGGAATGGTTTCAGTATTCCACATTTATTCCACAGCGCACCTGAACAGAAGCTGCAAAAATAACAAAATCAATCTCTGTGTACATTATGTACATACACACCGCCTCTATGACCGCATGCATAGTTTGACACATTAAATGCTGTCTATGTCTCTATATCTCTACTTTTAGTTCAAATATCATTTTACCAAGCATACATTATGTTTACATCATTTTTTTCAGCTTCTAATCAATCGCCGCTTTTATTTTTCAGGCGAGCCTTTCCCGCCGGCGCCGCTCCTGCCGTAAGTTTGATTTTCACCTTCTTCCCGTGACTCGCTCCCGTGTCTGGGCTCGCCTCGGCTCTCCCTGTGACAGAGTTTATTTTCTTTTCCCGTCCGGTTCTCACTTTATTTTTGAAACAATCCCGGGCGGAATATGGATGCGATTCAGAAAGTCGTCATCATCGTGGAGTCATGCGTTGCGTTAGGAGAAGACGGCTGGCTGATCCCAGCGGCCTCGGGGAAATAAAGCAGAGGCATCATATGACAGGTCGGCTGGCTGAGGGAAAATGTTCTCGGACGGCTCGGAAACTCAACAATAGCTGTTTTTGAATCCTGAACGGACACATGAAGTCATCAGCGAGGGACCTCCGGCACCGTGCGGAATCCACTCGGACGTCTTAACGTGTTTTGCTCAAACCTGATAGCTAATCGGATCATTTGACAAAGACGGTATTGATAGCATCCCGACCGCGGGCGGCGAACGAGGCTTTCCGAGTCGAGATGTTCGTCCCGGGTGATCTTTTCCCGAACCGGCGAGCGGGTTTCTTGTTAATGTTGGGCGGAGACGGATCGAATTACTTGACGGGTAATTGCACGGGGGAAAAATCATCAACCTGGTGGAAACAGTCTGACTCCGTCTAAATCGCCTCAAACTCTCTCCGCTGCTTTTTCATGATGCGTTTGTCGCCCCGTGTAAACTACATTTATGAGACTTTCCCACATCCCGCCCCACAGCACAGCACATCACGCTCGGCATGGACTGATCGGACAGAAAACATCCAAAAGAGTTCCCAAAACAGCGTGTGAGACTAGAAATAGGACGATGTTAAAAGGTCAGTGTGAAAAATGGGTGAATTCTACAATACGGTTGAGCTGAATTGAGCATAACAACAAATAAAAAGCACGAGAAGGAGAAAAATCTAGACGGCGACAAAAAACAGGATTTGACAAGTTTAAGAATGAGGCTTAATTGACAAAAACACAGTGAGGCAGCGGACGGATTAATGATAAGCTTCATGGACCTGCATGAGGTTCAGGTGGAGCAGCGGCTGGCACTGGTTTCCTCCTGCCGTCCAAACACATGCGGCGAGGTCACTGGAGCCCAGACGTGCCGGACGGACACCGAACGCTTGTTTATCTCTACGTCCGGCCCAGTGATTGACAGGCCCCTCGGCCAATGACGGCCGGGATGAGCTCCGGCGGCGCCGTGGCTCCGAGGGCGAGAGGAGCGATGGCGGCCCGTGCGTTTGACACCGAGGCCTTCAGCAGGGCTCCCTTTATCGATCCACCCCTGCGTAACTATGGCTCTAAAAAAACATCTCACTATGCAGAAATACGGTTCAAAGAGCCGTCACACGGCAGAGAAAACTCTGCGTGGAGACACAATAAATGCTGCTGCTGAAGAAACAAATCCAAAGTGCACAAGTGTCCTTCTACTGCAGCTACAGCTGCGGCACACAAGTGACAATCATAGTTAGCGGACTGAAAGTGACGGGAAGATCCTTTTCCCGGCTGTCACGGGCCGCTAGCTTCGGAACTGCCCGACCTTTCCTAACGATGTCCTGCTTTTCTTGAAAAGTCTGTCTTGAAAATGGCTTTGACCATGAATCTGCAACCGCATCAATTTCCTCTCTTCCTTCAGCCGTCACAGTTGACAAATTAACTCTTAGTTGAGCACAATGATCAGCTCGCTACAGATGCAGCCCGCTAGCTCTGGCTAGCACATTCTCTGACTACCACATTCTCTGACTATCCAATCAAAGGGCGTGCGACACGTTGACGTTACCGTAGCCTTCTAGAAGGCCTCTTCGCAACTCAAAGTCTGGTTGAAGCAACAGTTTCCTTTGACCCAGATTCCTTTGACTTTGACCCAACTAATACTGGCTGAAATGTGTTAAATGGTTAAATGCTTGAATATGAAACTACGGTGTGTCCGGAAGCAGCGCAGCCAGAGGAAAAGCTCCTACAGCAACTGGACAGAACATTTGGAGTTATCTAATAAGTATTCATGGACAAAATATAATTACATCAGTCTGTGATTCAGATATTTTTAGGCCAGCAGAGAAGGCCCTGCCGGCCCTGACAGCCCACCACTGCGACGTAGATAACGGATGATTGAATGAAGATTTAAGTTGATGAAGCACCTGAAACACCCACTAGATGGCGTTGTTAATTTGGAAATGGAAAAGCAGAAAACAGCTCACAAAAGTTACTCAGGAAGCAGAGTAGACTTTTTTTCCGACACACCTTGATCAGCTGAGAAGGTGCTCAGAGGAGCTCAAACACTCGTAGGAGAACATGGACGCATCGGCGTTCTGATGCTACGTGTGAAAACTATTTGAATAGGCCGAGTATTCAAGAGGATTAAAGCTGACAAAGTTACAAAATTGTAAATGGATTTTTTGGGGGATAATTTCCATGTGTACCGAGACATAAAGAACAGTCTAGTATGAATCCTGTCCTCGGTTGACCCCCCATTTATTAAGTTATTTACTCATTTGCTGATAACATTAAAATCATGTGTTCAGGCTTATGCTTAAAATACCACCGCTGGAAATCACAACTTATTTACTTTCTTTCGCTTTTACTCAAACATTCCCGAAAAATGTGAAAAATCAGCAATGGTTACATAAGAATTCTCCAGTCAAGTAAAATAAAGTTACCATGGGAAATGATTGAAATGCCTCAATGCCATTGTCATCTAAAAACAACACGCATTGTCATGTTGAAAATACTTGATAAATAAGTCGCTTTTTTTAATGCTAGTTTTCTTGTTTCATACAGATCGGAATTTTATTTGTAACACAAAAACAAAAGTGACTTCCCCTCATATTTACATTGGCGGGACAGAGTAGCAGTTAAGTCTTTATTGATAATACATAACAAGATAAATGTGCAATATTTCTGGAATATATTTAATATTGGTAATGATTGTGTAACAGCTTGGGGTGGAAATGCTTTTCCAATGAACGCACACACCGCAAGAAACTCAACACACCCGTGTGACTCATTTCCTTTCACCTTCACACACGTCTGTCCAACAATTTCCTCGCCGCTTCCTGTACGAGGTCAAATATTAGTCGAAAATAACGAATTTAACGATTGCGGCTTGAACTTGTTGCCATTCAGACACCAGAAAGCGCTGCGTGTTTCCGGCGCCGTGGCCACTAGAGGGCGCCACAACAACACGCAATGTCCGCCGCGCCGCCGCGTCCGGTGTCAGAGTTCAGTAGTTTTCACACCGAAAACACACCGTTTATTCACCATTTAGTGAAATCTGTCCCCAAAACGCTCACGGGTACTGATGGCAGTGGGAACTTGTACATCTGCACGCTTGGATGTGTGGAAGATCATCGGTGTGTGAGGAGGTGTCTGCAGGCGGGCAGGAGGTGTGTGCAGGTGGTGTGTGCAGGCAGGAGGTGTGTGCAGGTGGTGTGTGCAGGCAGGGCGCGTCTCTGCTCGGCGAGCGTCAACATCTGGCAAACGCCTGTAAAACGGCGTCATTATGAAGGGAAAAATGACCCGATCAGTCCGTCACCGTTCTAGGATTCCCTCATCCGGATGGAACCCGCACAAGAAGGATCCTAGGAAAACCACGCCGCTGCACTTGTCATACAGACGCTACTAACGCTTGACGCAAGAGGATTTATCTTTCTTAACTTTCTCTAAAGTGACTGACTCATTCTTAAATCGGTTAAGTGCAAAATTGAATGCATTCATCCCAGATTATTGGGTTTAAAAGCTTTTTTTTTCAATTCAGGATTAGAGTTTAAAGCGCGTTTAAGAAGCAAAGAGACCACCTGTGGAGACCCTTCGTGTCGCTCCCACGTCCTCCCACGGCTTGACAGTCCGCGAAAAAACCCTTCACCTTCACACGAACGAGCGGGAACATTCATGAAACCAAAAAAAAAATCACGATTTCATAATAAACGTCAAGAATAAAAGTAACGATGGAGGTGAAAATGACGAGGACGCAAAGACGTTAAAGTCCATAAAAACGTTTTTATTCTCAAAATAGAATCTTCTATCAAAGTGAAAATTATACATATTTACAATCTCGTTAAATTCCCCATATACAAAATGTACAAGGTATGTACAGCAATAATTATATAAATACACTTTAAGCGACCCGTATGGAGGCAGTATTAAGGCATCGATTCAGGAACTTGGAAAGCCACTTCCGGGACAGTAACCGGCGGGTCGAGCTTCTTCAATCTGTTTAAGACACGTCGGTTTCCTTCGAGGGGCGGGTATACCTATGGAGGCAGGGAGGAGGGTGTGTGTGTGTGTGTGTGTGTGTGTGTGTGTGGGGCGATCTTGCTTGCGCGCATCCAATTACGCGCAGATAAGAGCGCGCATTCTTCGCGCCAGGTGCCATTGTTCCGCCGCCGACAGACCCATTATGGAAAAGAGAAACCATTAGGGGCTCATTAATGTGCTAATTACAACACGCTGATGGACAATTACCCCGACACAATTACCCCCCCCCCCTTGTTCAACACCCGAGGATGTCATTTGGATAAGGCAAAGAAATGGGTGTCAATCAGAATTCTCCTGACCCCCCCCCACTCAAAAAAAAAAAAAAACACATTTCTGGTGATTTTACATCTGGAGAGGCGACGCTCCGAAAGAAAAAGTTGAGAAGGAGTCTCTGCTTGGTTGCCATGTCAACCAGAGGCTCTCCAAAGAATTGTAAAACTCTGGCGGAGTTTGACATTTGGGCGGGCGACTTTGAATGTTTCCAGCTGTAAAAAAGCCCAGGTCTGTGGTGGGCAACCAGGGGTCAAAGGTCGCGTCCATCACTAGTCACACGTCAGAAATAAAACATAAAGTAAAAATCAGGTGGGTTTCACATTAGGGTGGGCGGTGACTGGATTTTTGCAGGTTTGAAAAGTTGGAAAGCAGCGTGGCGGAAGGGGGGGGGGCGATCACATAAACTAGAAAATCAGATGGATTTGACGTGTGTGTGTGTGTGTGTGTGGGGGGGGGGGGGGCGTGGAAACAGGTCACTCAGAATTCACCTGTCAATAAACACAAACACACATCGGGTGGATTTCACATTCGGTGCGCGGAGGGATTATCGATTCTTTTCAGTTTTTTGAAAATCCACGTTGAGTGTGTGTGTGTGTGGGGGGGGTCAGTCACATCCACCTGTCAATGCACCCCCCCCCCAATATAACAAACTTCATATGAATCGGGTGGATTTCACATTCGGGTGCGTGGAAAGGGCGTTGAATAGTTTGTTTTTTTGTTTGAAGCCGTCTGTGGCGTGTCCGTGTCCGTGCGTGGGTCAGACCCTGGACAGGGGCATCTGCTTGGGGCAGGACACGGAGCTGGCCGTGCCGGACCTCCACGTCAGCCCCGTGCTCACGTCGCTGTACATGGAGCCGGCGGACGCTTTGCTGCCCCAGCAGCAGCGCGTGCAGAAGCTCCTCCACGACTCCACGGTCTTCCCGGACCAGATCCACGCACCGGACGTGATGCCCACCAGGAGGCACATGAAGTACTTGAGCATGAAGACGGCGTAGTCCGGCCGCTGTCCGGCGGGGTCGGCGGCGCACGTACAGTTGTGCGTGATCTCCCACGCCTGCCGGCCGTGCTGCTCGTAGAAGTAGCACGCCACGATCACCGTGGCGGGGACGGTGTAGAGCACCGTGAACACGCCGATGCGGATCATGAGGCGCTCCAGCTTGTCGGTCTTGGTGCCGCCCTGCTTGATGACGCTGCGGATCCGGAAGAGCGACACGAAGCCGGCCAGCAGGAACATGGTGCCGATGAAGAGGTAGATGACGAGCGGCGCCAGCACGAAGCCGCGCAGGTTGTCCAGGTTCTGGTTGCCCACGTAGCAGATGCCCGCCACGGAGTCGCCGTCCACGGAGCTCAGCGCCAGCACGGCGATGGACTTGACGCTGGGGACGAGCCAGGCGGCCATGTGGAAGTACTGCGCGTAGCCGGCGATCGCCTCGTTGCCCCACTTCATGCCCGCCGCCAGGAACCAGGTGAGCGACAGGATCACCCACCAGATGGAGCTGGCCATGCCGAAGAAGTAGATGAGCAGGAAGACCACGGTGCACAGCGCGGGGCCCGTCGTCTCGTAGTGGACGTGCTCGGCGCCGCACGCCACCGCTTCGTGGCCCGCGATCAGGCGCACGATGTAGCCCACGGACACGAACATGTAGCAGGCCGACAGGAAGATGATGGGCCGCTCGGGGTACTTGAAGCGCTCCATGTCGATCAGGAAGGTGGCCACGGTGGCGAAGGTGGACACGAAGCACAGCACCGACCACAGGCCGATCCAGAAGGCGGTGAAGGCGCGCTCCTCCGCCGTGAAGAACGGGTTGTGGCACGACACGGCGCAGCCGGGGATCTGCCCGGTGCGGACGCGGTGGCGCAGCGGGTGCGCGTCGCCGCGCAGCGGCACCATGGGCGCCCGGCAGAAGCAGCCCGGCTCGCAGGGGGCCGAGGGCGCCGCGGGCGCCGCGGGCTTGGGCCGCTTCTTGGGCGGCTTGACCGGCCGCTCGGTGGGCTTGGCCGCCGCCGCCGACGCGCCGCCGCCGCCGCCGCCACCGGCCGTCGCCGCCGTCGTCTGGCTCTGGTTATAGTCCATGCACAGCAGGTCCTGCTGGCCCTGCTCCGGCAGCAGGTCGCACTTCATCCGGTCCGGCCACGGGAAGCCGTACTGGCGCATCAGCGGCGCGCAGCCGGCTTTGGCCCGCTCGCACACGCTCCTGCACGGCGGCAGCGGCTTCTTGTAGTCCTCCAGGCAGATCGGGGTGTACATGCTGCACAGGAAGAAGCGCAGGTCCGGCGAGCACTTGATCTCCACCAGGGGCCAGAACTGGTGCACCTCCAGGCCGGCCTCGTCCTGCGTGTCGTGGTTGAACTGGTTGGGCATGTAGGTGTAGTTGTAGCCGATGCCCTTGCACAGCGGCACCGAGATCTCCTGGCACTGGAGCTCCTTGGCGGCCCAGCAGCTCGTCCCGTGCAGGAACAGCGTCCACACCACGCACCAGCCCGGGACGCTCCTCTCCATCGTCGCCGCGTCTGCGCGCAATTCTTCTCCCCTCCCTCCTCCTCTTCTTCTTCCTCTTCCTCCTCTTCTTCCTCCCCCTCCTCCTCCTCCTCCTCCTCCTCCTGCCGCTGCTGCTGCTGCTGCTCCTCCAGCGGCAGCACTTTGCAACTTTGCAACTTGTCCGTTTAATCCCGGCCGACGGATAAAGTCATCTCCCGGACGGCGCCCTGCTCGCGGGATAATCCCAGCCGGTTCGCGTGGAAACGGGAAAAAAATCCGCGACTCTGTCGAGCTCTTTGTGTCCCGCTCGCTCCCCCCCACGCGTGTCGTCTCCGCATGCAATGAGGCTTCCCGAGGTGGGTGCGTTTGTTTTATACGACAGGGCGGAGGACACGCCCCGCGCCCCACGCCCCCCCCCCACGCTGGGCGGGGACACGCCAGAAGTCCACAGAGGGTTTTCCTCCATAGGTGATGGTTTCCAATGTTCACCGCGGCCCAATACACACACGCACACACACACACACACACGCACGCACACGAGTCATTACAATACAACAGACAAACTGGGTAGGAATGTCAGTTAACGTGTAACTAACACAACTAAATTCATTAATTGATCAATAAACATGTATCAATCCATCAGCGCTGAAGCAATTGGATGAAATATGTTTTCTAACATTTCCTGTAAGGCGTTAATGTTTTTATATCTTAATGTTGATTTATTTCAATTTGTTTCTCCCTTGCTTCATCTCAGAGCAGTGTGTTGTGTTCTCCAGTTTATCCTTCTTGTTGTCAGTCTGTTCTCTGTTTTTATACTTTATGCTGTAGTTGTTGTTGTCGTCACTTGTCTCTACGATTTATATTCATATTCATTCATTTTGTTATTGTTGCACCACTGTGACAAACACATTTCCCCAAAAAAGTACTCAATAAAGTACTATCTTATCTTATCTTATCTTATCTTATCTTATCTTATCTTATCTTATTCACCATACTCACACTATCAAAAGCAGACAGAAACAAAACTTAATTTGTCAATTTGGGGGCACATGGGGCGGCAACATCAAATTGTGAACATCACTAAATATATGGCTGAATATATATATATAAATACAATACAGGCGCAGTTTATAGACTCAAAGCGTTCATTGTCACATGCAGAGTGTAGAAACCTGTTTCTCTGGACACTGAAAGTCCTACACTCTCAAGCTATGTATTGATAAGAAACAATGACAGTAAACATGATGATCAAGTTTATGATATTTACCACTAAATAGGTCCAGAATGGTGCAAACAGAACCAGGGAGTGTGACCTGAGCCGCGCTCTGCATTTCTACAATAAGTCGATCATGCGAGGCCGTCCGGCGGTCCGGCGCCGCCCCGCGATGGCGCCGGGGTGAACCCCGCCCTCTCGGCCCAGGCGAGGAAAGCGGGACAGATAATGCATGAATTTATTTATGTGTTTGTAAAGTAACTTGTCTGTCTTTGTAGAGAGAAGTTCAAATGTTTAGGTAAAAAACTTTTCACGAGAATGCCTTTGTATCTTTTTGATTCCTTTGACTGTCCGAGTGTCTTAAAGTTGGAGAATAAAAGGATGAAGCGGGAAACGACGTACTTTTTCATGCAGCGACCGCTTCTAAAATTAATCCATTTATGCAAAAGCCATAACGTTCGCCCCGATCGCGACGACGCCGAACAGAACAGCCTTGTATTTATAGTGGCGAGCGCAGCGACTTACTGCAGGCTTACTGTACATTGTGAGATACTGTGAGGAAAAAATAACAACACCAAAGTAGCATCACATGTTCCACCTCCTGGCAGTTCACAGACAAATCATGTGCGACGTTCGCTTCTGACGGGGGAAAATAACAAACAGAGCGGGGTATCACTTTATTCTGCATTGAAATAAGTATTTAATACATTTACGTCGTCTCGAACTGGGTCCTCTAACAGCCAAGCACGTGGCGGAGGGGAAAACTCAGCTGAAGTCGAGCTGCACCTTGTCAAAGCAATTATGAATAGTTTAAAAATACTATAATATCAAATATAAATTTACTAAAATTAGAGAAGCTCTGAACATGTAAACACTTTCCATGTGTGTGTGTGTGTGTGTGTGTGTGTGTGCGCTCAGGAAGGAACAATGCATGTGGCTATTTAAAAAAAAAAAAGTTTTTGTGAAGAAAGATTGTTCTGGACATGTTTCTTTTTTTAAAACGGGTCCACGGCATAATAACCGTCTTATTACGAATAAAATACATGTTTGTGTTCCTTTTCCCCTTCCGGTCATAATTGTGCCATTTTTTTTTTTTGTTTGTTTTTTTTCACAGAGTGAAATGAGCTCACAGTGGGTCGGACGCGACAGAGGCGAGAATGTTTTTGGCCTCAGATGTTTTAACGGGCGTAAAAAAGCGTTTCAGTGTTGGAGCTGTAAACCTCGACGGGTCAAACTTCCTGAAACGTGCACATCATGAAGGGAACGGCTTGTTGTCTGGAGTCACTGATGTCAGAGTGCTGGCTCCACGTGTGAATGAAGAATTAGAGAAAAAAACCTCTGAACGTCTGTTTGTGTGTGCTCAACAGAGACTGTGTGTGTGTGTGTGTGTGTGTGTGGTATGAAAGGTTAATGTGGTCTTGTTAGCCCACGGCAGGGGGTCGTCTTGGTTTAAAGGGAGGGGGTCTGTTTGTCTTAAGTCTTGTGCCAGTGTTTCATTCGAGGCATGCTGGGATGATGATTACTGCGATGTAGCACCCGGCCCGACAAACACAACACCGCATGCACGCGTGTGTGTGTGTGTGTGTGTGTGTGTGCTTGGCTGAGTGTGTGTGTGCGCGTCTGTGTGTAAACAGTTTTTCCGAGCACAGCCCAAAAGAAAATAAGCTAAGACGGGCATTGTGATAGCGCTAATTAAAGTCATTCACACTCCTTATTGGATTCATGGGCTTCAAATGGAGAGCGAGACGGTCTGGGAGACGGGCAGGAATCAACAGGTTTTATCTGAACCAATTAGGCCGGAGATAAAGCGTGTGCCAAGGGATGCGTGTTTGGTCACGGCCGGGGTTTTTAAGACACGCGAGTTTTGAGGGTGCGGCCGGGTCCTAAGAGCAGTTTGAGATTCGTCCCTCTGAGTGTCTTAGCCGTCGGCGCGCTGTGGCTCGTGTGGCCTGAAGGCCGAGGCCGGCGTCGGCACAAAAACCCATTGTCAAAACGCCGACGGGCACAAAAGTACAAACCTCCTGCACTCGTGCCGCAGCGAAGGCGCTACGATGAACACATGCTGTAGCTCAGCTTCCCTCTAATTCAATTCAAAACGGACACGCCTGGAATTTACTGGAGGTGCAGTTATTTTCTTTTACCCGCACAGGTAGATTTCACACCGTCTAATCACTAATTAAAAATGCAACAAACTAGGTGTTTATCCACCGACGAAGAGAATGGCCTGTTTATAATGAACTCGTGCAAAAATAAAGGACGCCAATGTGCTTATATTGAATATTTTACCGTACAAACGTATCAGCTCGAGTTCATTAATCGCACATTTCCAAACACCTGTGTTCATATCAGGCTCCTTCAGACGGCAGTGGAAGGTTAAAATGAAGTGCAAGTATACCATCTACAGACATCATCACCTCTGCTCATCACATTTACGCACATTTTTATTCAAAACCATGATATCTTCACTGCGTTGGTGTTGGTTTAATATCCATCCTGCTCGACCTGCACTTTCACACACATCGTCGCTCTCTGATCCACTCGTGTTGTGTGTCGTGTCGTGTCACAGTTTCGGGTCTCCATCAAGCACGATTCTGGACTGTGAGGGAGGAGGAAGTCCAGGAGAGACGTGGTGTCACGCTCACGTGAGGAGAACACGCAAACTCCTGCACAGAAAGGCCGGGCGTCGGGATCCAATCAGAGACCTTCTTGCTGCGAGGTGGAAGCGCTGAGCGACGCCTCCCCTGCCGCCCCAGGTAGGCGGACCTCACCTGTCTCGCAATACATTCACTTCAAAACTGGGGGGGACGCTGGGGAAAACATACAATTTAGGATTTAGGAAACACTTTCCCTAAAACACATGAAGACTGAAAAATGATAACTGCATGTCTGATCGTGATTTAGGACAATAAAAATATTGTGTGAGAAAATAGTTGCTAGAAAAGTATTCCAGTGATATTTGGACCGTTAGAACACCAAAGTAAGGAAGTATTTACAATTCTTCACAGCCCATATATAGATATATAGATATATATTATAATCGCTAATTAAGAGTTTATTACTCCTCATTGTTCTCCGTATCCTTAGGTTGGTCACATTTTTTTACGACAAACAATGACTATTTATTTTCTCCCTTCTTTTTGCATTCATCCGTCCAACGCTGTGGCCTGAAGTTCAAAACAAGTCCACGTCTCTCTTGGAAGCCGGACTGATTGGCGACAAACTCGATCCCCTCAGATGATCCTCACGCTCCTCCGTGACTGGAAGGCCCATTTCAGATTCCTGCGTCCTCATTTGCACCGACGGCCACATCTGCAGAAACGCTGCCCTCAAACGGTAACAGGATAAATGTATAAACTAACTGGAATGTCTAATAAATGTAACTACTCCTTCCTGTTAAAGAACTCTGAATGTATGACTCATTCAAAACCAAAATAATACGCATGCATTTGGATAGATGTAAAAAAATATTTTTCCTCGTTGCTCTGTTACAACAACAATCCTTTATATCGATCCAGGTTAAGAAACCCACATTTGTCCATCAATCTATGATCAAACTATCCAAGGGAATGAAGAAAATGATCATTTTGTATCAATATCAATTTGTCGTTTTCCTGGAAGGCTAACTTTAGCACACTTAGCTCTGTGTTTGGATGTAGTTTGTATTCTTTGACAAGCGACGCTGCCTCATCACACAAAAGACATACAGTTGTTTCTCCTTGAAGCCCAAACATGTATCGGCCCTCCGTCTTCCTTGAAACATCCTTCTATCTGCATCAACTTTTCTCCTCCTGACATTTAGGCATCACTCTTATTTCTCAGTTCCAACTGGTTGGAAATGGCATCGATGCGATCTAATGGCGGGATGCCGTCACTTCACCGGTAACGTGATTGTGCGTGAACGGTGGGAAATGTAGATTATCTTCAATGCACGCGTTTGACTTATTTTAAGCCAATCAGACGTTTTAAGAAGTTCTTGCGGGCCACGTCCAATGACCTGGCGGGCCACAGTTGGCCCGCGGGCCGTGAGTTTGACACGTGCGCTCGGGATGGAATGTGCTGCTTCCAAAATGGACTCTTCCATTATTCAGACAAGAATGACCACGCGCTCCGTCCACGCGCTACTTTTCACGACTCCTTCCGTCCTTTAACGTTAGCTTATGAAGAGCGCGAGTGTTGGGCGAGACCTTCCCGCTGTTGTCCGAGCCAAACATGAGCAACATTTTTCTTCTCAAGCCAGAGGCTTTCTGATAACATGACTATTAAGATTAAAAATGATATTAAATGTAAAACCTTGATGACTTATTTTCCATACGATACACACACTTGTAAAGTAACGCGTGAGTGTAACGGCAGGCGACCAAACTCGGCTTTACAACTCTTGTCCGTGCAACCTTTGTCCTGTGTACTCAGTCTGCTGCGATGCCAAATCAACAACCTTTAGTCCCGTCACACCAGGTTTATTGTCAAAACTCAGTTGGCGAGCGCAGATCTTCGAGATCTTACCGCCATGGCGGCAGAATGAGCTCATGGTCGTGACTCAGTTCGGGAACGGTGGGTTCCAGTTTCGAGTGGAGGCACGCCGAGTCACGACTTCACAAACGCCTTTCGTTTTATTGGCCGTTCCAGTTTTGAAGATGAGACACCTGTATTTTACAAACACACTCGTCCTCCGTGTTGCGATGTGAAACCAGAGCGAACGGAAAATATAAACAGCTTTGTGTGTTTACAAATACACGTTTTTTTTTTTTCGGGGGGGCAATGATAGGCTTTCTCATGATGGCCTTCTGCAAATACATGACTCAGATGAGATTGCAATCAATGTGTCTTTCTTTCAGCCATGTAAGTGATCGCTAACAGACCAAACACGCAAGCATGTCAAAATGGAAAGAAAGGTACGTTCCTCACAGTGGAGAAGATTAATGGTCCAGAATGAAAGTTAGTCTCAGCAAGACAGAATTTCAATGGTGGAACGGTGAGGCTCCGGAGAGTGGAGATCAAGAAGGTGGAGGACTTCAGGTACTTGGGGTCGACAGTCCAGAGCGTAGTAGAGTGTGGAGAAGAGCTGAAGAGACGGGTTCAAGGAGGTTGGAACGGGTGGAGAAAAGTGTCAGGGGTTCAATGCAATAGCCAATAGGAAAGGAAAGGTGTACAAGACAGTGGTGAGACCAGCCATGATGTTTGGACTAGAAACTGTTCCAATGACCAAAAGACAGCAGGCAGAACTAGAGGTTGCAGAGATGAAGATGTTGAGGTTCTCTTTGGGAGTGACCAGGATGGAGAGGATCAGGAATGAGTCTATCAGAGGGACGGCACATGTTAGATGTTTTGGAGAGAAGGTCAGAGAAGCCAGACTGAGATGGTCGGGTCATGGACAGAGGAGGGATGGAGAATATATTGGTAGACGGATGCTGGAATTGGAGCTGCCAGGCAAGAGGTCTGGAGGAAGACCAGAGAGAAGATTTATGGACGTCGTGAGAGAGGATATGAAGGTAGTTGGTGTGAGAGAGGAGGATCCAGAGAATAGGGTTAGATGGAGAAGGTGGACTCGCTATGGCGACACCTGAAGGGAAAAGCTGAAAGGAGAAAACGGTCCAGAAACAGTATGTGCCCCCCTAAAAAACCAAACCAAACCAAAATAAACCCTCAAAATTCAGTTGATTTGAAACCATTTTTGTCACTATTCTGAAGATTAAAAGCTAAAAACAAAAAGAGGGAACGCTATAGTTACATCCCCTCATACTGCAGCCATGAGTTGCCTTGGCAGCTGCCCCCCCGCCGGCCACAGTAGTTTCCCCGCCGTCCTCTGGTGTCGTAGCTCTGCAGACAAAGTGGAGAAAAACCCCTTTCATTCAGTGATCGTTTCAAATGTCAAGATATAAGTGACTGATAGTTTCTTCCAAAAGACACCTGAAATCCCAGGATTTCCTCCACAAAGTTCAGATGCCAGTACTGTTTTCGAGGAACGCTAAATCTCCTCTTTCATATCTTCCGGCCTCTCTTGGAGAGCGGCGGCCACCTGGGGAATGTGGTTTTAATGTCGGGAACGGTCGTGTCCGAGCGGCCGACCGGGCCGAGGAAAGCCCCGCTGGTGCGGCTGACGGTAAAGGCCCTGCTCGCCGGGGCCTCCGGCTGCAACGTGGAAGTCAAAGGGAACAGGTGCCTCCCGGTCCCGTCGGGGCGGCAGAATAGCGGCGCGGGCATCGGTTACACCGCTCGTCGTCTATCGGAGTGGAGCCGTATTGATTAACACGGCTGATAGACTTGGCGCCCCGGCCGCCAACTGTCGACTTCGCCTCCTGCCTTCTGTGGCGAGCAGCGATAGCGGGTTTCGGGTTACGCCCCGGCCCACCCCCTCCTCCCGGCATACCAAATTTAAAAGGGTGGAAATGGAATTACTGCATCTGTTTAGAAGTCAATTTCAGCATTCTCCGAGCCGCCGCCGGCTCCCCTCCCGCCGCCCGCCGCTCGCCCGCCCGCCCTCCCCCCGAACCTCCGCTTGAGCTTTTCCCACCGCTTCTCCCGACGCTGTCAAAGTTCACGACGCTGAAGGAAGAGAAAAGGAGGGAGTGAAGGCGGACCTCTTGGAACCCCCTTCTCCGTGATTATTTGGCCTGGTAATCCTTCCGTGGGAAGGCTAACTTTGCATCTTCCGATGACATCAAATACGTGACGTGACCATCGCGGCCGATGAAGACGCGGCGACGTTCCACCGACGCTGACTTCCTCGCCGTCAGATTTACAAACATACGAACCCTGCGGAGGAGATCGGCAGCAGAACGGGCGCCAACGTTTTTATTATTGTTTCAGTCATTTTATCATCTTCAATGGGAGTCGTAGAAGCCGTCGTCATACTGGTAGTGGAGTGGTGTTTTTATCATTATTAATGTCATTGTCTTCTTTTATTTGGGGAGTTGTTGTCGCTGACGATACTACACTGAAAAGATTCTGACTTGAAGTGACATTGTTACGATTAGGAATCTTTTTAACACTTTCCAGTCATTTTGCATTTGTTCTCACTTCTGGTTTAACGCTCATTTCCTTAAGTTACAGGTTTCTTTTCCACAGATTTTGTTCTCCTGTTTATTGAATAAGAAATAAATCACATTAGATGCATCCACTCCCGAATAACAATACACCTAACCCAATACAGATCCCCTTGGCTCCATCAACTTGGCTCCCTCAACTCAACGCCGTAAATAGAAATCCAGTAGGTCTGTAACAGTGACGTGCACCTACTAGTAGGGTCGCCGGCCACGAGGCAGCAGGACGGCGTGCCTCACTTTGTGGCTCTCGGCAGCCGTTTTATGATGAAGTCCGATGAAAAATACCTTTATGGTGCAAATCCCTGATAAATGTAACCTCTTAATTCTTTTTTTATCATTTGACATTTTTTCATTCCAGCCTCCCCTGAATATGGAATATTTCTGGGAATACCTGCTTTATTGTAACAATACAGTATACTTGAAATCACTCTCGATTACTGTAATAGATTGCAGCTTAGGATATTCCCCAAAGTTTGACTGAATAAAGTATACGGTATATAATTATTAAAAAAAAAAACAACGCCACGTCATGCTTTCAAACAAAATCGTCTCTAATTTTCCGTGAGCAGACAGATATGTCGGAGAGTGCAGACCAATAAGTTAATCTTACATAAATAGAAGACATATCTTGCGTTGTTAAAGAAATCCAAATCCCCTACTGGAAATATTTGGAAAAGTATGACAAATATGCCAGACGTTTTTTCATTAAAGTCCATGTGATATTTCCCATGGCGGTAATCGAGACGTCCGGGGGCCTGTCGTACGACGCCAAAAAACTCACCCCCAAAATAAAACCTCGCAAGAGTTGGCGTGTAAAATTTGACCCGTCATGTGATCGTCTCTTAAACGCAGCGAATCTTTATCGTCTTTTAGATCTTGTCTTTAAACCCTTTCCGTATAAACTCCAAGCCGCGAGCGTTACATTAAAGGGTCTCCGCACCGGCTACTTCATTGGACATAACACACACATACTCTGCCGTCCGACTGGCGGCGTAAATAAACGACGGCATCGGCGGGCGGATGACAGCTGGGAGAGAGCGGCCTCTCCTCGCCACCCCGGCGACGGAGAAGCACCACCGATAATCACAAGTGAATAAGAAAAACAACAAAAGCTCAGGTAACAGCAGATTAAACATACGGAACCGCTGACACACACTCATCTCATGAGGGAGGACTTTTATTATATTACATATGGATATATCCTGGATAACCCGTCAAATACGCATAAACATATATAGATAGAGACTCCTTAACATTTGTATATGTCTTTATGTCAATATATCTATATCTCTCTGTATATATCAAAGTCTGTCTAAGTCTGAAGGATTGTGTCTCTGATCATGTCTTGGTGATGCGATGAGATGAAATGAGAACAACTTTATTTATCCCGAAGGAAATTGTTGTGCCCGAGTTTCAAGCAAAAACATAACAGTAATAGGTAATAGTAGGAAGGAGGGAGAATAAGAAATACAATAAAATATAAATTGTCAAAGCGATGCTTCCCTCCTGCCTGATCCGACTGGATTTCAACAAGTGAGGACAGCAACAACAGCAAACTAGCAAAAAGATGATGTGCTACATATGAGGAGACACAATGTAAATCCAACGGAAGCGAAAGACTCGTTCATGAGTCCACCAGATGGAAAATATCTCCGTATCTCAGGCGCTTCAACGCGGAAGAACCCATACTTTCAGCCGACACGGCTCCACGTCCTTTATCCGACGAGAAACAGTCTGCGGACTTTGTTTGCGCCGCGGCTCTGGATTCGGCACAGGTTTAATTCTAAATAACTGGAGTAAAACAAGTCGGGATTATCCCGGTGTCTTATTGTACATTTTAGGATCACGGCGTGACCCAGTTTCACGGAGCCCCGCTCCTCCTCAGAAAGTGGGAATGATATTAATGTTCCAGCGGAGTGCTGCTTGTGTCCCCGGGGTAATCTAGTAGATTTCATATGTGTATGTAGAAGGGCGGCGTGTAATCAGATCCCATGCAGGGTTCCAGATAAGATGCGGCCCCTCGGACTTCTGACAATGTTTACTTGTCTCATGTGTGGACGCAGTCTCTCAGACGCCACCCTTGATCTCAGAGGGAATGTCGCGATCGCTGGACCCTCGCTCGCCAGATGAATCATCGTTGTTTAATTAACTACAAGGAGCTTCAGAAATGTCTTTGCACCCATCGGGGAAAACGAAGAAATGGCTCGACGGTGTGAAAAAAACAAGAAAGCAGCCTGTTGTTGTGGACCGAGGGGCGATGCTCTTGTGAGGTTTGAGGAGGTAAAGGGGGGCCGGAGGGAAGTCCAAATGTTGAGGGTGCACATATAAATGCAGCCAACCTTTCAATATTATCATTGTTAAAATATTCATTTTTGACATTAAATGATATATTCATTGTTATTATTATCATATAAAAGTGCCACGGGTGTTCTGGGAGGTAGATATAAATGTTGGATGCACAAAGAAATGGAAACAAATGTCTTAACATTATTATTGTCATATATTATGATGGGGATGATGATTACTATTATTATTGTCATTATGAGTGCATTTTACATATGCATTTATGTCATTCAATCATATATCTATTATTATTATTTTTTATTGTTATATTTAATTTCTTGCAATTCTACGAGTCATTTGTTCTAAACTGGGGCGTGTCAAATGATTTTTTTTCAGTTTTATAAACACATCGCAGCTCATCGTTCGGTTGATCCCTTTTGTCTTTCTACAGGAACTTTCCGAGAAAAATAAATGATTGTCTAGTTTCGGATCAAATTAAAACTAAACTATAAAATGCGTTCATTCAAATGCCAAATAGACAAAGGCAGTTGGCAGAAAACTAGTAATAGTAATAATCAATAATGAATCATTTCAAATATGTTTCTTTCCATCCCACATTGTATCATTTTGCAGAATATAGTAGAAATAATGGTTGCTCCCCCAGACACACACACACACACACACACACACACACACACACACACACACACACACACACGTATGGCGTGCAAACCCAGAGTTTGGGTCCCTTCCATTTAGCCTCGCCTTCTTTGAGGGTTTCAAAACGCTGCTGCTTCCCTTATTTTTCTGACCTTTTCAGGCGACGCTGAGCTTCTCGGGGTCTAATTCATTTCAAACGTCAGTCCGAACTAGCCTTTTAACTTTGTAGTACCTCATTATTGAGTGGAAGTCTTTTATTTTGCGAGCGTGCCCAGGGGAAACTCCAGTCCTCCGGTCATGTGTCGGCTTTTCTCTGCTCCCGGTCAGTGATGGATGGACTCCCTTCCTTCCTTCCTTCCACAGGTTGGATTCCTCCTCATTTTCTGCCTGTTTACTTAAGGAGCAACTACAAATCAGCCCAAGGTGGGATGCAGGGTTTAAAGCAGTCACCCTTAGCAGAGCCGCTGCACACACACACACACACACACACACCTGGCAGAGTCCCTCCACTCGGAAAGAGTGTTTGTATTGTATTATTGACTCACCTTCCTTCCGCTCATTAACCAGAGCAAACAGTGACACACAAACCTTCCATTCAGTCAGTGCAGTGCAATGCACTGCAGGATCATGATACACACACACACACACACACACGCAGATTTCAAAAAATGTGACCCGCGTTGTGGCCGTACATCGGGAACAACCTCTTAAATTGTGGGAAAAGTTGGGGGATTTTTTCAATGAAAACATTATAAAGTGATCCACATTTTTTTCCTACCTTCAGGGTGAGTTTGGCGGATTGCGGTTGAACGGTTTGCTTTTGAGAATCCCAGATGAAGAGCGATCGTGGCCGCTTGTGATCACGGCAGAATACACGATGTTCGGTTTCTGTTTGCATGTAACTGATCTGTGGCGCATTCTTTATTAATCCACACAAAAGTAGAGCAAAACCAAAAACAAACATGGAAACAAACTGTGGCTTCAGATTCTGGTCGTCATTTCTTTGTTAAAAACGTCAAAACTTTTGGTGGCGTTTTACGGAACGACTCCATCATATGGAGGGACAGCGAAGATCTTGGGTGAAGGGTGGAATGGCCTGCCAGAAAGCCAGGAAGAGGACCGGAGAGGACATTGACTTCTCTTATAGGCGAGTGGTTAAAACTTTTACGTGCATTTCCATTCACGGCCACAAGGGCGGCTGATGAGCTAACAATGAGACAATGCTAACTGCGTTTCCTCCCAGACGACCTCGAAACGTGACAGAGGAACAGGCAGTGGAGCCGGCAACGATCTACGAATTTTCCCAGGTACGAGCCGCCGTATGACACCGGCCGAGATCTCAGTTATGAGCGAGCGGCACGACGTTCGACACCGACGTGATCGACGCCGTCCATGAATCGGGGATTAAAACTGGCGCTCGATATTCTGGTGAAAACATCAGAAAACACGAGCGAGGTGTGTGTGCGTTGTCGATTGAAGAGAGCTCAGGAAGGGATGGAGGAGTTGCTGCGAGATATCGTGACCAAGACCGTCGTCTGTGAGAACCCGGGAGACATTTACGGGATTCGGTGCAGCGGACGCCGGGAACGTCCACGGACGAGGCGCCGGGAGAGCCGTTCAAAGCCAGGCGGGGACGGTTCGATCATTTTAAAGAGGAGCGGCGTTCACTCCTTTGCTAGATTAAGTGAAGCAAAGTGTGCTTTTGTGTGTCACCAGTAAGTTAAGTTCAGGGACAGAGTCCCCGAACCTCCTCTGTTGGTCTCCTCTGCTGCCAAAATACACTTTATTTCTTTGCATTCTCTTTTATACTGTATTATTATCTTTCTTCTTTATTTGCTATCACGTATAAAGGCTCATCATTTTGTTTTTTTAAAAACACGTGACCAAACCGCGGCGCAGGGACGGATTCATTTCGGCGGGGTGATGTAAGTGGATATACGAGCCAACGGAGCCGCGAGCTCGGTCACGGAAGGAATTCAACTCATAAGTCGAGGTACGACGGGATCATCAGGGTTAATACCGAGCAATAAAAGGTCTCAAAGAAGATCCCGCTTTCAGAAGTTGCGGTTTCAAACTGGATGTTATTCAGGCAAACGCAGCGAAGGCGGCAGCGCCGTCGTGCAAGACGCTGCGAGCGGCTCCTGGTTCGGCCTCCTTCCAAGGACACCTCAGCACGCAGACAGGAAGGGCCGCAATGGAAGCGCTAACCTTCTGATTGCAGGGACGCCGAAGGAGCCGCCCTCGCCCTCGCCCTCGCCCTCGCCCTCGCCCTCGCCCTCGCCCTCGCCCTCGCCCTCGCCCTCGCACTGAGCGCAACGGAGACGCTTTAAGACTGTAACATGACCTTCCTACCTCATAAAGTACATTATAATATATCTCAAATAAAGGTTTACTCTGGAAAAGAAGTCAGTCAACAGCCAGATGAATTTGCAGGAACAACCTTTCCCTCTGGCTTCCACCGACCAAATTACTGGTGAAGAAGTGAAGTGGTATCGTGTTTAAAAAGCTAAAAGTAGAAGTACAAACAAAACATTTACCGGCAAGATCTTTGAAGCTCAACGTTGGTTTTGTTCCCTCTGACTGCATTTTCTCCATGACTGCGGCTCTGCAGCGGCTCTGCAGCGGCTCTGCAGCGGCCAGGAAAGGCTGCAGTTGAGAATGTCACCGAAGTCAGAGCGCCGGGAGATCGACAGCGATATATTTAAACACGGATACATGTGACCAAATTTTAATTTGGCAATTCTTCCATCAACGTATATACCGTCATTTCTACCCACGAAAAGACGCTACTTTTTCCCGCTCTTTAAACGCTGCGGCTTCGACAACGATGCGGCTAATTTATGGATTTTGGGGGCTCACAAGCTTCACGCCACCAAAACATTTCGCCTCGTCACATCGGACCCGTGAAATGAGCGCAAAATTCTTAGGCCGTTCCTTTCCGACACCAAAAGACTTTTCCTCATCTTAATTGTTATTCATCGTTCCCACCAACTGTGTTCCAGCCACTGTTTGGGGAAAAGCATTTCCTGTATGTGTTTGTGGATGTTACTGATATGTATTTCATTAAAATAAAACTAAATAGTTTCTGTGTAATATCTCATGTTACCACGTGGACACCTGCGGCTTCTGGACCAGTGCAGTCCATGTGTACAGATATGTGTACATATGTGTGTACATATATGTGTACAGATATGTGTACATATGTGTGTACATATATGTGTACAGATATATGTACACACTGTATGTTCACATAGATTGATTTAGCTGTTTTTAGCCGGTGCGGCTTCTATTCGGCGTTCATTCACCGCACATACAGCGAGTAACGTGATCGGCGTAAATGATGGGAAATGTAGTTTATGGTCAATGCACGCGTTTGACTTCTTTATTTTATTTATTATCTAAAATGATGTGGCGGGACACATTTGGCCCGCGGGCCTTGCGATTGACACGTGTTGATTGGAGACCCTGAATGGCCCCGAGGTGTCCACTGTCAGAGGGAGTGATCCGGGGAGTGATCCGGGGTGATCTGGGGAGTGATCCGGGGTGAACCCTGGCCGTGGGATCGGCTCCAGCAGGATCAGCGCTACAGAGAACGAAGGGAGTGATTGGCCTTTCCCTGCCGGTCGCAGGGCGGCACACACACACCTGCTGTCACTCACCTGATTACACCAACCTGCAGCCGATCAGCGGCGATCAAGACGGGTACAAAACCTGGTCAGTCAGGTGAAGGCTCTGCTGAAGTTTCCTCCGGCTCGCCGGCCCCAAACGGCTCCCGCCAGAATGGGCAAAATGTTTCACAAGCTGCATGAAGACATGCGCCTCACAAAGTGTTACTGATTTAAAAAGGGGACTGGCTTTGACCAGCTATCTTGTCCTTGGAATCTTCTAGAGAGTAAGTTCAACCTCTCAGTCACTTTGGAGAATAGGCAGAGTCCCCCCCACACACACACACACACACACACACAGCGCTCAAATATGTTTGAGCAAAGTGCAACTGAAGTATACATGATCAAAGTAAATACACAAGTACAAATAAAACCTAAGTACACAACTCAAGCTGATGTTCTTTTCATGTAATTTAACAAGTAGTCGGTCAACAAGTAACTGATAAAATTACAAACCTAACAACCTGAAATGATGGATTTACCGAGAAAAGCTAATATTTGTCAGAAAAAAAAGCGCCTCGAGTGCTAAGTGATTGAATATTGGAGGTTTTTCTTTGTTTTGATTGGGTGACGGGGGAAAGCAGCTGCCACAGTCTGGCCATTTGTCTCGGCTTGTCTTCTCCGTAATCCCTCCGTACTGTAAGTTTCATTTTGGAGTGTGGCAACGCCGCGCCGGGGGTGTTAAGGCAAGCCTTTCTAAATTGCCACTTGTTCTCCCCGGCGTCATTAAGACCCTGCAGCGACAGGAGGCCCGTTCTCTAACCACTACCTCTGGAAACAGCGCCGGCAACTTTATAATTACACCCTTTCTCTCGGCAGCGATGACGTGTCCCGGGCGATAAATGTGGCGGCGGCCCCTCGGCCCCGCGGCCCCGCGGCCCCGCACAGACCCCAGGATTCATGGAGGTGTGATGACAACCAGGGCCCGGTTGACGGAGTGGCTTTACGAGCCGCCTTCCTCAGAGGGAGCCTGTCCGAGGGCAGAAACGGTGACGAGGTAGGAAACGCAGCCGCGTTGAAAGCCTTTAGTGTTCCATTAGTATTTAGTCCGAAAGCCGTGAGACGCCGAAATTGGAGGCGACACGCGACGCCTTCCGCCGTCGGGTTCGCCGTCGGAGAACGTCGTGCACACACCGCGCCTGTTCTGCCGTTACTTGAAATTACAGAAAGACGATTCTGGCTCGGGTTTTTTTTGGGACGTAACGTACAGCATATCGACTCTGTTGCATTAAAGTAGGATTTCCTGGTTGGCTTTGCGAGGAACACGCTGGCCAAAATAATCATTTCCATGGAGGGTTAATGAAGGGGAAAAGCCGAAAGGAACGGGAGAAGCTGTATTTTGAGCTTTTTTTTTCCACTGAAACAAATGACTTTTGGCCACATGATATGTAACAGCCGTCGATATGGTGAGAGTTGCAGTCTAAGGTGATCCCTGATGGTCCACTGTTGGTTTTTCTTCTGAGAAAAAGTATTGGTGTGCTCGTTGGGGCCTCTGAGGAATAATTCAAACTTTACATTTCATGAAAAAAACAATGTGTTTGTATAGTGTCTTAGTCAGGGAAACACCCGGTGACGGTAAAATGTCTGTTTAATGAGCAGTAGCTGTTGTCGGTCACAGTCGCTGAAACGCCGGCCCGAAACACAACTGACGCCTCAATTCCAGGTGAAAAACCCCAGAATTCATTGAAGTCCAAACCAGGTCATTCCCAGGAACCCCAGAATCACACAGAAGACAAGCATCAACATAAACCCCAACATTCAGGACTCAGCTCTATATGTAGAAACTGTCAGAAATAAAACCCAACTGAGATCCGATAGATGGCCAAAGAAGTGTATCGTCTTTAAATACCTGCATCGGCCCTTTTCAACTAAATCTACTTCTTATTGAACAGATAGCTCCTTTTTTATGTGTTTTCTGAAAAAGTTGAAAAGATGACAGGATTGTTTTAAAAAGGTGACGCAAAACAACGGCAAACAAAGAAATAAAACAGCGCGTTCAATATAACCTCCCCTGTTGTGAATATTTCCAAATGGAATTTTCCAAATGGAAAACCGTGACGATACTTTCTTTAGATATTTTCAAATGCAGAAAGGGAAACATTTAACAGACGGAAATGAACTTTTTGTGTCGAGAACAACCTCGATGTAAGAAAGTCATAGATTTCACGGAGCATTTTAATCAATCCGAACATTTTAACCGAGGTTTACCGATGCGGTCACACACAAAATAATCACACATCAGCTTTATCACTATAAAATGTTTCATTTGATCAGTTCTCATCGTTTCAAGTTATTTCTGAGGAAGCCCCGCCGTATCCTGAGATTATTTTTTCAGAGAAACCCATCAGAGGGAATAATTACCTCGCACTTAAAGCAAAATGTCTAATCCTTCTTATCAAACTGAGCGACAGAGAGGATCAGCCGGGAGTCTGGATGTTTGGGAGAAAAGACGTGAAACCTCACGTCTGTGCCGAGCCGTGGTCCTGCCCTTTCTCCGGCTGGGAATTAAGGGATTTGGCAGACGTCTCTGGTCTCAGCAGCACCGGCCTTGTTTTCTTTTCCCTCTCTACCGCTGTAAAACCTGTCGCCCCCCCTTTTTTTTTCTTCTCGACCGCCGTCCTTCGTACCTCGGGATACTCGGAGCGGTAAATGCTGGAAAAGCCATTTAGGGCGCATATCAGATGATGTGTAACCCAGAGCTTAAAATAACATGTACTGCAGCGTGTGAGTCTGAAGGCTCAGCTTATTTCCTGAAGGCTTTTAGGTTCCCTCCTTTTTTTTAATCATTTGGTAGAAATCTGACAAACATTTGCCGGTCGTGGTTAATCAACAGTCGCAGCGGCGACGTCCCGCTCATCTGCACGCTGCCGAGTGTCTCCGGCTAATATTTATCCTTGTGAGTCGCGGCGACGGCGTGGCCGATGGCGAGGAGGTTCGGCGTTTGGTCTGTTCCGCTACCCGTGGGTGTTTTTGAATGCAGGCGCTTCCAACCCGAAAAGCTGCGTGGACGCTTTCTGTGGAGAAACTTAAACATTTTTCTACGTGGAGGATTGACACATTCCACAGTGAGGTGATGAGCTGAGCCAGACGTAACCCACGTAACCCCGTACACACACACACACACACACACACACACACACACACACACACACACATTCACGGCCAGGGTGAGTGGGAGGCCGTCGGACCGGGAAGTCAGCAGGAGAGCGTCCGAAACATTTATTTATGCTGAGGTGAGCGATGCTCCCAAGCAGCCGCTCTGCTTCTAAACAAGGGGAAGAAGGTGTGTGAGGTTGGAACACGAGTCAACAAACATCAGGACGTGTGTTTCCTTTCTTTCTTTTCTTTTTACCAGCCACCACCTTCACGGCGTGCAGCAGCCATCTTTATGGGAGTAAACACACATTATTGTAAACAAGACCAAGCAGGTTCACGCAGGCTCGTAACTTTCGCTGAGGAGATTTTAACGACGCCATCACACACACACACACACACACACACACACACACACACACACGCACGCACGCACCTATTGATTCGGTTGATCTGATCTGAAGGCAAACTTTGTCCCAAACTGAAATTGCAGCATAAATCTCTCTTGATTCCATGACAAGCGGGTTTTTCGTGCCAACAGGGAAAAACTTCTTTGAAGATGTTTGAAGCGCCGCCTGCACAGAGGAGGAATTATTGTTACGTCATATCTCCAAATACAAACTACAAATTATCCCAGATGCTAAATTGTTAAAAAAAATTGCTAAACTACTTAAATGGAGTTTAGCAATTTTTAGAAATGTAGCAAAAGGTTAAAAGTGCAATTGAAATGAAACAAAACAAATATAAAGCAGATAAAACATGATAATTGCTTCGAAACCGTATTTCCAGGTTTCAAATAAACACGGTATTATAATCACAAACTTTACCGCAGACAATAAACTGGTATGTTACGTCTAAAATTCCCATCGTTTATTGATGCCGTTTTCGCCATCGAACAATCGATTTTCGTTTTCATTTGAAAATCATATACGGCCTTATGTTTTTCTGAATTGTTCTTCTCCCTTTGTGAAGCTGCAGCGCTCTGACGGAGCCCAGTGTGCAGCTGCAGGCACGAATACGACGGGAGGCGCGAAACATGTTTTTCTGGTCATTCCGTTATCTTTCAAATAATTCAAATAGTGCCGGATGACATTCCGGTGTCGGAGGTGCGGCCCTGCGAGAAAGAAAACACGAGCCACCAAGTATGTCAGTCGGCAGTGATAAAGCACGCAGCGCCGCGTAATTAACCTTATCTCACCTCAAATAAGCCTGACAACAGGTGTGTTTTAGGGCCGGGGCCAACAAGGTTTTCAGCTGCAAGAACCCTCATTTGTAAGATAGTGCTGTCAAAGGCCAGTCAAGCCGAGGAAAGATGCCGGAGGATTTTCAGACGCCCATAAAAATGTCAGTCTAATGGCATTCGGTCTGCAAATGAAGGTGTTATTTATTTCTTGCGACTACACCTATAAAACCCAATTTCCGCATCTGTCAGCGGCGCGATTTGATTTATTGGACGTTTGGCTGATCACGTCATGTGAACCCCTGGTGAAGTGTTACCGGATACAGAGCAGGCCTCAGTTTTCCTTGTAAAACATGTTATTCGGGAGGATTTTACCTGGAGAAAGGAAAAAAAAACCTGTCCTTTGAAATTCTTTATTTTCTGAAGTTCTTACTTCTGCTTTTCATCACTGGAAATCCTTTCGCTGGCGCTTTCAGTCCTTTTGTCCCATCACTTGGGTATTTGAAGCCGCTTCCCTGAACCCATTTTTGTGTAATTTCTTACCAAACCCAATGCGTGATAATGCGTCAAAAGACGCGACAGCAGATTCTGCACAGTAACAAGGGCTGATGAGGTTGTGCCATCCAGACATGCGCTGATCACGTGACAATTAGTTTGGTATTCAGTTTGTCATCCAATGGTCAGTTGGACGGAAGCGGCACGTGTGACTGAGCATGTCTGCACAGATCTACATTTTCCATATCCTGATGGACGTCCCTGATCCGGATGGAGAATCTGATGCAGTGTTTCATCGTCCACCGCGTCGCTTTTAAAAACCACCAGCCGACGAGCCGGCGGAAAAACCGTGAGATTTTCGTCGAGAGATACAAAGCAACTGTTTCATATTTGACATATCGTCGATTGAACTTACGGAAAAGCAAATGGAGGACGTTTTATTGCGGATTTATCCATTCATTGGCAATTGTCTTCATTATTACCTTAGAGGCATTTATATATCTTTTATCGAATCACATGTTCAGCGCAAAGGATATTTGCCTTTCCATTTGTCTGGAGGCTGTTCAGATCCTTCCTGGACTTCTGGTTATTTTCGCTTGAGAATCGACGTGTGTGGAATTGTTACATTTACTTCGACGGACGTTTATTTTGTTCATAAACCGTTGCAAAATAATTTATCCCCACACATGATTTCATATTTAAATTTGCCGATTAAAAATGATTTGTCGGGGGATTTCCTCTGCGGACGGCGGACTGTTGCGGCTTTTAGTCTGCCTTTTTTTTTTTCCAATTTTATTCCTTTATTTCTTGGCCGTTTGACCCCCGAGCTCAGACACGGCAGCAGAGACCCTCCCTTCTCTCCGGGCCCCGAGGGCCACTCACACACACACTCCAAATTCAGAGACACGGCCCTAAATACATAAAACCCTTTATACCCTATGGTGTGCAAACATCTCATCCTGCCCAGACAACAACACACTAATCTCAGAGAGCCCAAGGTAACTGTTTAGTTGCCGTGGTAACCCCGTGTATTTTAGGGCTACGTGTTTACTGTACGGGGAAAAAGATGAGGTCGATTTGAAAAAGGCTTGTTAAAAATGTTACGGGCGTTTTTGTGTCGCAAGACTGCGAGCGGGTCTCGCATGACAGATGCCGGAAAGGCGTCTGGAAGGCAAAGGGACCATTTCGCTGCAGGATTATAGCCTTTCCCTTTCGCTCGCTTCCTTTTGCCATCCAGCCTTGGGTTGTTTCAGGGCGGACGGCGGATGAGAAACGCCGACCTTTGAGATATTTGATGTATCGTCGATTGAAACTACCGGAGAAGCAAATGGGGCACGTTTTATTGCAGATTCCGCATTGAGCGAAAGCCCGTGGGAACTCCGGGTACTCTGCAGGAAAAAACACACATCTATCGTAATTTTCAGAGTGTCTAGCCCAGCCGAACATAAGCCGCACCCACTACGTTTGAAAAGGAAAAAATAAATGTGCATAAATGGGCCGCACTGGTGTGAGTCAGAAGTGTCCATTTGTAACAAGAAATATTTACACTGAAAGAGGTGATAAAGTAACATCTTTTTTAACTTTTAATTAAGTACGTAGCATAAATGCTTATTTCTAAACAGCGTCTGTATCACTTCTGGTTAAAGATTCAGCAGCCCATCAGGAGAAACTATTGATCGGCGTCTTCATCCCGTGCCCACTGAAACCGCTAAGATCGTTGGAATTGAACAGAGCCCGTCTTTGGTTGTGGTTGCCAACGTCACTCGTGTAAACCTCACACGTGTGTTCTGCGGTGTTTATGTGTCATTTCATCGGTCCGATGTGACCGCGCTAAATGTTTTGGCGGCATGAAACTCGTTCGCCTGGAGAACCCCGTATATTAGCCGCATCATTTAAGCTGCGGTCTTCAAAGCTAATAGTGCGGAAATGATGGCAATGTTTTGTCACGTTTGTGTTTAAAACTGATATCGCTGACATTCTGTGCAAAAAACCCATCTAAAGCTAAATAACACATGACCTGAAAATCAACCAAAAGGGGGAAAAAAAAGGAAGGGTTGCATTAAATTTAATTCTCGACCCACCTTTGAAAAGTTTAGAAAAAGAAAAGCGCTAGGATAAAATGGGCGGAGGAACCCATGGAAGCCAAGCTAGTGAGGCGAGCCGCCGGCGTCTGGCCGCCTGAACCTCCCGGTCTGCTTGCAGCTCTAGCTGGCTCTGGGTTTGGATCTCTGCAGATCTGAACTTTTTGGTTCTGGGAATGAGAAGTTTACTGCTGCTTGTCTCTGACTCATCACTCCCTTTGACCCCCTCGAAGCCTCTCTCTGTTTCTGCTGAAAAAGCAGAAGCGTGCAGAAGCTGTCGTGCGTCGTCATGAATAGCAGCGAGCCGTATATGTTTGTGTATTTTGTAAACGGACGCCATTTTGATTGCAGTTTGCATTACAAGTGGACGGCGTGGTGACCGGGCACCGTCTTTTTACGGTGACCGCTGGACCTCACAGGACGCGCCCATGACCAGATGCCTCCTGAGAACTACCGAGCGCCACTTAAAAGACAAAAACCATCGTGGTCACCGGTCCATTTTTCTTGTGAGTTGCGCCAAAATGGGCCGAAGCAGTGACAAATTGACCGAAACCAGACTCACTTGACCTGCTACCCCGCGGAGGGATTTCCCGGGCGAGCGGCCGAACTGAGCTTTTCACAAGAAAATAAAACCACCCGCAGCCTTTGGCAGTCGGTGGCTATCATTCCCCGAGATGCAAGAGTGTGAGCGCCGCGGCAACTTCACACTCGTCTTTGTCCGAGTGGTCTTCCTCTTCTTCTTCAGGTGGTCAGTTTGTGAGTGTGGCGTCTTCCTCCCTTACTCACGGGAGCTCCTGAACCGTGTTGGAGTTAAACAGTCCGTGGATCCGTTCCGTCTGAAAGTGGCGGCCAATAGTAGATAGAAATTTACACTAAAAACTGTGGCGCTGCAGGACGAATGATGTCACACAGAGGCCTTCTTGACATAAGTGACATTTAAAACACTTGATTTGCACAGAAAATACAAATTAATTTGAATCGTCTCGCCGTGTTGTTTTTTTTTTTTCTCCGCTCCTGAAAGTTCGACTTCCAACTGTTCTCATTTATCCCGGATGTAATACGGTTGTTTTCGGTTCCCCGGGTCGGCCTTTTGCGAGAGCGCCGAAGATGTTTCCGTGAGCGCCTGCGGCAGCGTCACGCCTGCGTCGGCTGCAAACTGTCACCGATGTGTGTTTTCCCCCCTGACCGACTCAACCCCTTCCCAATGCACGAGTCTTTACCTCGCTTCCAATACCTCCCATTGGCTCTTGGACTCTGGAAGATATGGAAGATAAATAACACCAAGGGTTTCTTTGGGCTGGACTGAGAAATCCTTTCATTGAACGCAAATCCCAGCGGTTTGGACGTCGTCGGAGGCACCTTGCTCCGTAGCTCCGCAGTAACCACACGTCTAATATCCTATTATTACCATGTCATCGCAAACCAAAATTCATGGTGTGCATTTTAACACACGGTCACGAATAAATGACCGATAGCTAAAACGCTGAGGTTTTTTTTTCTGCAGCGTTCTGCAGAAGAGAGGTTTCTAATTTGGGGGGGGGGTTAAAAAAACACAGGGAGTCGGCGGTAAAACATATTTTTATCTACAAAACTGAAATTTCCGGAGTTGTTTTGTTGGATTTTGCCCGTCGGTCGAATCCGACGTCCAGTGCTTGTTTATGCAACTCAAAGAAACGAGCGCTTCCGTGGTTGCGTAACATCCACGGTTTCGGTGATGGCGAGGGGGATCTTCAGGGTCGGGAGAGGAAACATCTCCATCTCCGAAATTCACCTCTGAGGCGACTCATCTCGGACCTCCATCCCGAGTCTGTCTGTGATTATAAGAAACAAATCCTCGTATACACTAAAGGGGCTTTTTAAAGGAGGAACACCTGCAATAAGAAATATTGACTTGTGTGTGTGTGTGTGTGTGTGTGTGTGTGTGTGTGTGTGTGTGTGTGTGTGTGTGTGTGTGTGTGTGTGTGTGTGTGAGTGAGAGAGAGGGAGAAACAATGTGTATTTTCTTTTTTTATCATGATCTAAACTTTAGATACAATCAAACCGCCAGTTGTGAGTTCCTGTAATTCACTTCCTGGAGTTTCCTTCAAGGCCTCTCGTCTTCTCTCTTTTCTGAAAGAAGAAACTTTATCTTTAATTCTGTTCTGTTTCACTTTTGAGCGAAAGCTGTCATTTTTGTTTCGGTTCAGTTTCGTTCCGTCTCAGTCCACACCAGGTGATAGAGACTCTTGTGACGCAAACTGGATAAAAAAATCACATCATGTGAGCACAAATCACTCAAATCCATCTAAAAGATGTAAAGGATGCATTCAAACCGTACATCTGACACACACACGTTCTTGTCCTTTCGGGGGGTTTGGATGTGAAAACAGAATAAAGATACAAGTCAGACCGCTTTAATTTTTTTCCCTTGAAATGTAATGCACACGGTCATGTGACAACTGCGACGGACAAAGATCACTTTATGATCGGGGCTGGTGACCCCGCTAATGGTTTCTATATATTATTGGGGCCGTATAGACCCGACCCTTTGACTGAATCCCACAGGCCGCCGGGGCACCGGCGTGCAGTTACGAGCGCGGCGTTGGATTTCGCCGGCGGGGCTTTTGAGCGCGCTCACTGGGGATGGGTGGAGATGTCGAGCGCCGTAGGGGCACTTATGAAGGACGCACATTGTTGCCGGCCCCGGGGAGAAAACCGAGCAGTCTGGCAACACGGGCGGAATTTCCTACTGCGATGTTATCTCACACAAGACATTTAGCTCGGGCCAAACCAGGGGAGGCAGGAGGAGGCAGATGGACGGGCGACGGAGGGGGAGAGCCGGACAGGAGACGGACGGGACAAAGGGAGTGAAAGGAGATGCACTCGGCAAACCAAAAGGATCGGGCTGGAAGGGAGCGCCGGGAGCGAAGGCGTGATTCTAATATTTTGTCGAAGATAAGTTAGTCAGTTAGCCGAAGATGAGTTAGGCTGTCGTCTTGAAAAAACAAAACAAGTCGGGGATCTGATGGTGGTTTTGTTGCATGACAGGACGGTGCCTTTTCTTTTTCCTTTTTTTTTGGCTTCGTGTTCAAATGTTGATGGCGGGGGCCGGTTTCTGCCTGGCTGTGGATTATCTTCAAATTCAGTAATTTTTCCCATGTCACATCTCTATAATTGCATTTGCACCTGGAGTAGGAATGCGTCTCGTATCCATACTGCTTCTAGCCTTTTTTTTTTCTCGATCTCGATTCATTTTACACCTGGTGGTACGACCATGTGTGTGTCGGATATACATGTGAGGGCGCCGGTGGGAAAGTGCCGCGCCGCTCATGCCAAACTTGTTTGCAAGGGCGAAAAAAAAGGAACGACCAAAGTGCCGCCACTTGAGGTTCCGATGCGATGCTCCCACGAGGTAGCCTCGCTGAAAAGAGCGTCTACTGAGATGCATTAACGTGCTTTAGTCCTTTTTTTTCTCAGACAAGAAGATGTGCTCAGCAGCTGGAATGCCAATGATGAAAGCAAACTTCTGCAGCTGCTTTTATTCCAGCTGTGATCAGTGACAAAACTGTCCAGAAGACCATCTGCTATCAGAAATATGGTCCGGACCGTTGGGAGGAGGAAGCCGCGGCCGTGCGAAGTGGTGACACACCTTTGCGAGCGCCATCAAGCTCCTTCTAGTGTCCTTGCTTTGCCCAGGAACCCAGAACCTTCTCAGGAAGAAGACACGTCGGCGTGTGAGCGAGCGGCCGTGGGCTTCAGTTCCTGGAAACGTTCGAGCTCGAGCGCGGCCTCTTTACAGTCCGGGAGGAACCGCGTGATTTGGATCGAACCCAGGGTCCATTACCAGATATGTCTTGCGGACTGTCGACCGCCGTGTCGAAAGCTTACTTTGGAACCGGTCGGCTGTTTTTTCAAGAGCTGTCGAGGAATGAAGCGCCGGAGCGGGCCGAGCTCTTCTGGCCGGCCGCGCCGCGGAGGGGTTTCCAGGGCTCGCCATCTTCTGCAATAATAAGTGTCGAGTTAGCGAACGCCGGGGGGCTTGAAACGGCGAAGCGGTGAAAGGAGAAAAGAATCGGTCATTATTCCCCCCGTGGACGCCGTGACAACTTTGCTCTCCACGTTGTCGGTGTCGTCAGTCCCTCCAGCGGCCCCTGACCGCCGACAAAGTTCCCCCGCAGGAGGGGGCGCCGAAAATGAAATTCGAGATATTCAGTGCTGAAGCAGTTCTTGGGTTGCATGCGGACTCAAAACAACCCTCCGCGGCTTTGGTGGCGCTAAAACCATCTCCTGAGGCACAAACGATCTCCCCGCGATGCCTTATTGCCAGCGTTGAGATTTTATGGCACCAAAAACCAGTTACCTTTGCCGGCTTCTTTTACAGCCTCTGTAGAAATGGCACCACTCCGTGTTAAGCTTCTAATAAACCAGGCTAGTAACTCGCCGGCGAAACGTCGGCATCCGTTGGGCAAAGTCTGCTGACGGCCGGCGTGTCGTCGCAGGAGATGATCTTCGAGTGGAGATCAGTTTGAGTGCATGTGCAACTGATGATTGGTTGAGACAAAGTATCACATTGAAACGGTCAAAAATGAATTTGTAAAAAAAAAAAAAGATAAAAAGATTATAGCTAAAATTGTCTTTTAAAGTTTTATTTAATTAAAAAAAACCCTGAAAGTCCCCCAAAACTGCAATCTGTCCCAGAGATCAGTCTGACTCTTTGTCGTTTGTCTGATTTCTAAAGCTCAAAGGATCAACTGTCAGCTGTTAAATCCATGCAGCGCCTTCACATCGCTCTAAACTTTCTACGCTTTTGCACTGCACGTACACACCAATGTGTGTGTGTGTGTGTGTGTGTGCGTGCATGTGCGTACGTATCGTTTGCCAAAGCTATAAAAGATTCAAGACAGGGTACTGCAAAAACAACTTTACTTAAGTGTGAGCACCTAATGGGAAGAACTTTGAACAGCCTTGTATTTCTGTGCACTTTGTACCTGTTGGGTTCCACCGGCTGAAACTATTCACCCGGTATTTGCTTCCTCCGCGCAGCAAAGTGATTTACGGAAGATCGTTCGAAGGAATGGATCCATCTATTCTCCAGTTTTAATTCTAGCTCATGAGCTCATGAGCGTGTTGGAACGGCTCGCGGTGAGATTTCACGTCCAACCAATCTAGCAACTGATTCACCAAGCGGCTGAGACCGTGTTCGAGTCGCCTGCCCCAAAGTTCTTACATAACTTGTCCACCGGAAAGCGCTGAGCGCATTTGTACGTGAATATCGCTTTCCCTTCTGTAAAAGCTGCCATAAAGAACTTGAGCATATAAAATGCTGCTGAATGCGGATACGGCTGAGCTTTGACCTTTGCAACAACCACAAATACAGTGTTAACTTTGTTTATTGTTCTCGCCTCTTCAGTTCCATATGGCTCAGAAGAATTTGTATGTTTGCTGTCTTCGTCACACAAGTTCAAGAAGGTGGAGGATTTCAGGTACTTGGGGTCAACAGTCCAGAGCGTAGGAGAGTGTGGAAAAGAGGTGGAGAGACGGTCCAAGCAGGTTGGAATGGGTGGAGAAAAGTGTCAGGGGTACCAAGAGATGGAAGAACATCAGCCAGAATAAAAGGAAAGGTGTACGAGACAGTGGTGACCAGAGATGGTGTTTGGACTAGAAACTGTTCCAATGACCAAAAGACAGCAGGCAGAACTAGAGGTTGCAGAGATGAAGATGTTGAGGTTCTCTTTGGGAGTGACCAGGATGGAGAGGATCAGGAATGAGTCCGTCAGAGGAACGGCACATGTTAGATGTTTTGGAGAGAAGGTCAGAGAAGCCAGACTGAGATGGTCGGGTCATGGACAGAGGAGGGATAGAGAATATATTGGTAGACGGATGCTGGACTTGGAGCTGCCAGGCAAGAGGTCTGGAGGAAGACCAGAGAGAAGATTTATGGACGTAGTGAGAGAAGATATGAAGGTAGTTGGTGTGAGAGAGGAGGATCCAGAGAATAGGGTTAGATGGAGAAAGTGGACTCGCTGTGGCGACACCTGAAGGGAAAAGCCAGAAGAAGAAGAAGAAGAAGAAGAAGAAGAAGAAGAAGAAGAAGAAGAAGAAGAAGAAGAAGAAGAAGAAGAAGAAGAAGAAGAAGAAGAAGAAGAAGAAGAAGAAGAAGAAGAAGAAGAAGAAGAAGAAGAAGAAGAAGAAGAAGAAGAAGAAGAAGAAGAAGAAGAAGAAGAAGAAGAAGAATGCAAAAAATGACGTTCACGATGAAAAAACTCACCCATAAAGCACATTCATACACATTCAAAAAAATTGCAAAATACGTCCCTTAAACAGCACGATTCTGTGAATTCGTAGCGACGGAGGGTTTGTGTGCTCTTGTGCTGTTTGGTTTGGGTCGTCGGCCCGGGACGAAGGTCCCTGAAGGCAAGGAGGTCTTGGCTGAGGCTCCCGGCAGAAGCACCGAGACGCCTTTGTGCCAAAAGGTGGCCAGCAGACGCGGGGGGGCCCTAACCCTAACCAGGTCCGGGGCCACCGGACCCGCTTGGACCCCGAAAAATAACGTACAGCTATTATTTTCTTTGTTCACCACCCGACAAAAGATGTTCGGGTCGGACTAAATGCATTTGGACCGGCGGGCTGAGGCGGAGACCCGACAGCGCCGGGCCACGGCCTGGCAAAGTGACTCTTGGGGTGGAAAATATAAAGAGCAGTGGTTTTCCCGAGATTGTCCCGGTGGAGCCTTCGGGATCTGGACGCTGTGATGGTGGACAGAACAGATACTGGATATTCATCTGGCTAATGCACCGAGCTCGTCCGACCACTCGCACCTTCTTGACAAGCGGGGGGCAAAAATTGTTTCCACCTGAGGCCCATTCAGAGCTTGTTGAGGACTTTCTTTTTTGTGTGGCTCTGCCGCCAATTTCTTCTAAAGTGGCCTGCAGGGCCGGCGGAGGACAATGAGAGGACCCGAGGACGATCGGGCAATCTGATCCCAACCTTTAATCCTGTGGAGGACGCGGGATGGCGACCGGGCCAAAATAACCCCTCTTACCTCTTGCATCAGAGCGTAGGGGAGCTCCTCCAGGGACGGGAAGCACGTCTGGATGCACCGGCCCATCAGCTGTCACGCTTTCAAAGAGCTGTAAATTACCATCATAAAACCATTGAAACTCACAGCAATAACTGAACTGCTGCTTCATTTGCAGATATTCTCCAACCGATGCTGAACCCCCCCCCCCCCCCCACCACACACACACACACACACACACACACACACACACACACACACTCACACACACACACGAGCTGGTGTGAGCTCATATTTGTCCTCTATTCATGGCAGTATATCCCGATTCCATTGCGCTGATCGATATGCTTACATGACAGGAAGTAACAGTCAAACTCAAGGCCTGCAGGAGAATATAGTTCCTATATGAGCCGCCGATATGTTGCAAACGCTATTAATGCTACAAGTGTTTTTGGACCCGGAGCGTCATGTGTACATCCACACTTGTATTTCTCTCTAAATCTAAACAAAATAAAAAGGAGTCAGTATTTTGCATTTTGAACGTTTGTTTACTATATGTTTCTAAATCCCGTTCCTCTGCTGACGCGACACTCGAGGAGAAAGGGGCGCCTGATGCGAACAAGTCCTCGAAAAATGAGGAGTAAATTAGACGCTTCTCCGGGTTCCTCAAAAAATGATGAAAAAGATGCGCTATTTTCTTGTTACCGCAAGGCATGTTAGATTTTTGTTTAAAGAAAACTCTTTTTCCACTGTAGAAAAATGTTTTCGTGAGAAATGGCCCCGGACATGCTGCAGATAGAGCCATAGGAAATTGTTGCAACTGATTTTTAATTTATTTAATGTTTTGCAGTTCATTTTATCCTTAGCCATATTTCCATTTCATTCTTTATTTTTGCAAGTAGGTGACATTTTTCAATTAAAAAAAAAAAATTTAAACAGTCTTAATGCAGGAAACAATGGCGTGAGTGCTGGCATACATTACCCCGGACCCGAAAGATTTTGTATTGCTCAGATAAAGGTAATAAAAACACACATCATAAAGCCAATGGGAGCGCGGCTTGATAAGCGTCGGGTCAGGCGGGACTGGTGAATATTTTACCAGATGTGCTCGGTCAGGTAATGACTGACCCGACCCAGAATGTTCTACCATCAGAAACGCTGGATAATGTTTAGCCGACGCGAACGTGAAGCACTCGAAATCTTTGTGTCTCCGATGAGGAATGTTGCGGGTAAACGCTGTAGATTCCTGCCACTTGTGTCGTGCAACATGTCAACATCAAGTTTTAGAGAACGGAGCGGAGTGACGTACGACAGTCGCGTTCCGTCGTGCGGGTTCTGCCGGATTCAGACGTCTGAAGGCCGTCGTTCACGCTGGCGACGGGAAGTGATGCTACGACTGGCTCCGGGCCTTTCTGCTCCGCTGTCACTCCGAAAGCTTTGTATCGTCACGGAGACGAGCGGGGGAGACTCAACACAACACCCCACATTTTCAAATCGTATAGGCTTCTGCCTTTGGGAAGTGTATCACGTTTTATCATTCTTCAACTTTGGAGAGTTAAGATGGGTTGTTAAACATCCACGCGTTCATGTAAATACTGCACTCCGTGACCCAGCAGCCGCCTGCGGAGCCCAATCAATAATAGCGTCTTAGCTAATCATTGCTGATATGCTATCATTTATTACGCCCAAGCTGTTAATGTTTACACGCGCTACAACAATCAAAGATGGAGGAAGAGCAGGGTTTTAAGTCTCCGTGGGCAGGAAACGCAGCCAGAAGTATTCGGTGCATTACTTATTGTTCTAATGCGATGTTGATGAGAACGTCACATGACTACGGCCATTCCTGGACTCTGAGATGCTACTTTTCTCACACGCTTTGAACGCTGAGCCTTAAACAACCATGAGGCTAATTGATAGATTTTTTTCAGGCTTTGCGCCGCCAAAACATTTAGCCTCGTCACATCGGACCCATGAAATGAGCGTGAAATTCTGAGGCCGAAGACGACGACTTGAATGGTTTTCGTGCTCAGGAGGAAGACCGAGATAGGAGGACAAAGCGGGGATAGAAGATGGATGGATGGACTTTTCCTCATCTTATCTATTATTCTTAGTAATCTTTTTCATCGGCCGTGTTACAGCCACTGTTCGGAAAAAGCATTTTCAGCACTTATTTGTGGAGGTTACCGGTATTTAATTAAAAGTAAAAAAAAAACATTTGTGTATAAATATGTCATGTTGGAATGTGGACACCTGCAGCTTCTAGACAAGTGGGACCAACCAATGTACACATTACTTTTATTACTTTTCAATAGTGTGGAAAATACGGTACACTTAATGAAAACTGCTGCGCACACAAGGAGAATTGCTTGTTTGTCGAATTGTTATGGACTTTGTTCATAACTAAGCTGCAGATGTTGTTGCTTCTGCATCCCAGTAAGAAGGTCCCTGCTTCCAATCAGGCAGGGGGGAGTTTGCATTTTCTCCCCGTGTCCTCTTTGGTTTCCTCCCGAGGTCCAAAAACCTTCTGCAGGCTCGCTGGAGACCCTGAAATGGGCGAAGAGGGTGTCCCCTTCCTCGCCCAGAAGAGGGTGTCCCCCTCCTCGCCCAGTGATAGGAATAATGGACTGTTCAGAGCTGCAACAAGAACAGTATCAGCAGTCGTACGATGAAGGATATACACATTGTGATGTGGATGTTGGAGGTGACGGTTCACAATCACTCGGACGTCACGTTTCCTAAACTTGGCTTTTCTTCACCTCTGGAAAAACATCCGTAGTTAGAAATGATAGGACGGCACTTCCTGTTACGTGGTGCATGTCTTTTGATAGTAACTTAACAATTATCAGAAAAATCTTTTTAGTCCCTGGGGACAATTCGGGAGCACACGAGGCAGCAGCATCAAATTAGGAACGTCAAAGAATAAAATTAAAAAGGAATGAATAATTTTGGTGACGTGCAGTATTTGGTTTCCGCCAAACATGATGTCTTGTCTGATGGCCAAAAAGCCAGACCAAAGAATCTTCTTCCACTTGACCATGGAGTCTTCCACGTGCTTTTTGGCAAACTAGTCGCTTCATTAGAGCGGCGAAGAACCCGGGCAGCAGTTGCTGTTTGCACAGTCTCTCCCATCCCAGCAGCTGAAGCTTGAACCTCCTTCAGAGCAGTCGTACAGGTCCTGGTTGCTTCTCTTTCTAGTCTCCTACTTGCACGGTCACTTAGTTTACGAGGGCGTTCTGATCTAAGCAGATTCACACAAGTGCCATATTCCTTCCACTTCTTGACAATGGATTTCACTGAACTCTGGGGGATGTTAATGCCTTGGAAATGTTTTTGTATCCATTCCCTGAATTTTACATCTCAATCACCCTTTCCCTGAGTTGCTGGAGTGTTCTGTTTTCATGTATTAATTTAAAAAGGGGGGGATTTAATTATGCAAACAATTATATTCCCTTATATATTTTTATTTCATTGACATTACTTTGTAGAAATCTGTTTTCACTTTGACATAAAAGAGTTTTTTCCAATAAATTTTTGTGTTAAAATGCCAATTTTATTGACCATGATTGATTTGTGAAAGCACTAAAAGCGTAAAACATCCAAGGGGGTGAATACTTATGATAGACACTGTATATATGTGTGTGTGTGTGTGTGTGTGTGTGTGTGTGTGTGTGTGTGTGTGTGTGTGTGTGTGTGTGTGTGTGCGCATATAAATAAATTCCTGCACAGAACTGTGCAAATTGTAAGTAAGCTGGCTCTGTGTTTACGAACTAAATATATCATGATCTCGTAGTTGGTGGGGGGGCGCTGGCTGGCCAGCAGGGCTTTGCTGGTTGCATCTGGACGGCTTCCCTCCTCCGGGTTCAGCAGGCGTGGCAGCGAGTCTGCGACCTGAGGGAAGCCACGGGAAGGCCGGCTGTAAGACCTGGCACTGATCTGCCAGGATCTCTTGGGCCGCTTTTAATATTTGAGTGTTCTGGAAGCGGAAGAGGTCCGAGGGGTTGGCCGATTATTTTGGAGCAGAACAAGACGATGAGCTGCGGGACGTTCCTTGTCGTGTTTGTCGACGGGACGGAACCAGCGAGTTGGACTAAAATCGGGACCAAATTTTGTTTGCGGTGGCAGTTTTTTCGACTTAAATAACAACAATAATAACAATTAAATGAAATGTAGTGGAAACTCTGAAAAAAGTACATCGTTAACATCAATCAAGAAGTGAAACTGGAGTGTCAGAAGCAGCAGGATCCACAGGGGTTGTGAGCTGGTTTACACATTTGTCGAATCAGTTTGGCTGAAAACAAATCATACACGGGGAAAAACAAACAAACAGAAACCCACATTATCTTCAGATGTGACAAAGTGTATCAAGTGAATCGTCACACCAGAGGACCGGCGCCGTTTGATTGACAGGCATCCACTTGGAAATGGCGTGTGGAAAAAAAGGAAAAAAACATTGCCTTGAGCGCTTAGCAACAGAGACGAGTCTAAAAATAAGAGGGTCGGGGAAGATTTAACTCTCAGAGCCACAGGTGCAGATCAACAGAAGGCCGGCACGAGAGAAAAAGACCAAACTGATATCGTGGAAAGATTGCCTGATATCTGGTATAAATCCCTGTCAATTCCATACATACAATTATTCTGAATTTTATCCGAGTTGAGTTCCATAACAAAACTGGAATTATTTTAATAAGAATACATAAACACATAAGCAGAATGATGCCTTGCAGGGAAAAACTGTGGTACGCTGGTACACCAGGGCAGGGACCATACAAAACATACTTTTAAACCCAATTGCATGGAGTCTGATTTTCTTCATCTGCCGTTCAGATACGGGTCAACAATATCACACGTCGTACCATGTCATTTCTGAAACGCAGTTTAATTATCGGCTGATTTATGGAGATTCCTCTCGGTGTTGGAATGACCTCATAAAATAGCCTTTGGTGCAGGTGGTATCGGAGAAATAGCGATGTCATAAAAGATGAAAAGTCTGCTGAGGTTTTATTTTCATTTACAGCTGATGATAAATAATGTCATAAATAATGAAAATAAAACTTTGATGACTAAAATTAAGATAACAATTTTAGGTAAAGAAAAAAAAAACTGAACCGGCTACAGACATGAATTTTGTGGAGGTGAACAAAGCGAAGGAAAGGGACGACAGAATCACGTACTAGCGAAACTACGGCAGGGAAACGGATCTCCGACACGTGACGTGTCGATCACAGTGGCAGTTGGACCCGATAAAGCTGATGAAACCTACGCAGGGCCACTTGAGACTGACAAAAGACACATTCCACTTTGTACATGTCAGCGAGTGTTGTTCCAGCGGCGCCGGGCTGACAATGATTTGAAGGCGGTTGTTAGAGGGAGCAGAGAAATAAACGACCTCAACGGCTCTTTGATTCTTTTAAAAAATGGGAAAAAAAAATACAGAAAAGGAAAAATCTGCCAATGAGGTGAGATGAGTTCACCTGTTTTCTAATGCAAATGCACTTGAACTGGGAATGGCGTTGCAACGTGTGGCATCATCTTGACACCGGAGCGCCGATCTGCATAATTTTAATGGATCAGCGTCGTCGTAAACTCCTTTTTTTTCGGACACGTTCCAAACACAATGTCTGTAACTTGTTTTCACTTCAGCAGAGGAGGGAATTCAATTTGCCGCAAAGGATTTTTTAAATTGAGCGAAGCGTTATAAAAGAAAAAAAAACAACATAACGTTTGTTGTATATAAACCGGTCTGGCTTAGAAGCATATTTCACTTTCATAGAAGATGACCTATTCAAAAAAAATGGACTTTAAACCATGCAAATAAGGTATAATATACATAATATCCTTCCGGATCGTCTGGAAGTCATTTCAGATTGATTCAGACAGATTTGTGTTTACAACAAACCCAGACAAATGCAAAAGATATTTAATTTTAATATTCATTAAAATTGTCAATCTATGAAATAATTTAGAGGTAAAAATGAAAACATGTGAGACACTTAATCGGCATTAAAATCTCATCAGAAATATTGACAAATATAAAAAATGAATTTTGAAAACCAATGGGGTGCTAATTATATATACACTATTCTGATTTTATTAATTTCCAAATGGATTGATGTAAGAAAGGCTAAAATAAAAGCTAAACCTTCAGTCGGCACATTTTCAGTCAAGTTGCTCTGGGATTTTAGTATGAATTCCATTTTTTCCCAAGTCTTATTTATTTGTTAGAATTGTGCGCTCATATGTTGTCATTTATGTATGTATGTATTTGATCCAACAAGTTTCAATATAAAACTCATCAACCTTCGACAGGCCAATTATAGAACATATGGAGTCAGAAATATGCTGCATAAACACAAATACAAACTCTGATTCTGGGACAAACACAAATACTATAATAATAATAAAGTAATAATTATCAGTTTTGTGTTTTTATGTACAAAAAAAGCAAGACAATGAGGTTCAGAGTTCATAATTGACACAGCGCTACAAAAAAAATGTTTTATCCATTTAAACGTTGTCATTATTAACAATCACCTACAAGTCTAAGCTTTGAAAGAGGGCCACCAAAATATCTTAAAGCGGCAGCCCAATCTTCTAATACGGGACTCTCAAACATGAATCCTTCTCTGCAAAAAGGAAAAAGAAAAGCCAATCGCAGACAAAGACAAATGTGAGGATTTAAACTGGGTAACTTGAATGATGACCAAAGATAAACAACATGTTGCTCGCTTTCCCTTCAGCTCCCGTCACTTGTGCTAATGGACATGAGGTTACTTTAGCTTCAGCCGCGCAGCAGCACCCATTGTGGTGTGAATAGATACTTGTTTTAGTGTGTGTGTGTGCGTGTATGTGTGTGTGTGTGTGTGCGTGTGTGTGTGAAGAGGCCCGGTCCGGGTCGACTTAGCCGTGTGACACGCGATAGGGTCCAAATCCAAAGTGGAATGGCTGCAGGATTCAACCTGCGCTTAAGAGGGTCACCGGCGAACAAAGGGGGTTCAGTCAGTGGCTGAGAGGCTGCTCGCACTGAAAGGAACATGGGGCCAAGCCTCTGTGCGTGCGCACGTATGTGTGTGTGCACGTACATGTGTGTCCGGGCCTGTATGAGAAACATTTCCAGCACCGAGTATCAAGTCTTATTTATCCGTCCCGTCTTTCTTCCTCTCTTTAGTCTATCCGAGATCCTCCTACGTGGAAAGTGAATAAGATGTAAATATAGACATCCAGGAAATTCATGTTTAGTCAAAGGAGGCTTCCTTCTCATCAAAGAGGCGGGAGAAGAAACATGTGATGAAAGCTACCCGTTGCAACAGGTCACCCTGGACGGGTCAGCGTTCAGGTCCTCAAACATCTCCAGAAATGATCCCCATTGGCTGCGTCGTCCCAGCGCAGCTCTCATGATCATTTCAATGGTCTGTTCGGTGACACGTGAATATTAGAAGCCCTGAGTCACGGCTGAACCACCACCAGGACGACCACCGGGACACCGAAGGGGAACAGAATCAATGCAACCATGAAATAAAGACGCGAGAGATTATTGAACTCCTTGTTCAACACGCGGCTCCGTTTTTTTGTGAAAAAGTCAAAAACAGGTTTTAGGTGAGAATTTTAAGAGCTTATATTGTCGTGTTGTGCGTCAGGTGAGCGCAGGGGTCAGCAAGCTTTCACACTCACAGACGTTCGGAGCAGTTTTCCCACGGAAAAGAAAACTCTCGGAGCCCAATTTCAAATGAATGAACGTGGCATATTTTATGCTACGTACACAGAAAATGGGTTGACTTTTTGAACAAATACAGAGAAAACAAAATGGCACTCTTGCATGCAAACAAAACATTTTGAACTCCGAAAAAGACGTCGGGTCGAAGGTTGAAGCAAAATACTGTCTGAGTCCTTCTTCTATTTATGAATTACGGATTGACATGTTTTATTTACCTTAAATTCGACGCAGCTAATTTTTGGATTTTAATGTGATAATAACAGTAACTGCATTCCACCAACACCCTCACAGTGGACAAATGAAAGTTATGCGGCAAACCAACTCACATTTATGATTATTCACATCAACCTTTTTGTGCTTTTTGCACAAACACAGCCATGGTAAAAAAGACACGCAGAAACGCAAATCAGAGTGAAAGCGATCCGTCCAACCAGAGCTGCTGCACGTGAGCCCCGCATCGGTTCTGAAAAAAAGCATCTGCGTTACGTACCGGTAGTTGGAGACGTTACTGTTCGCTCAATTGAAAGTTAACATCTTGTAGCATCTTGCTGAGTCAATATCTCGTATTTCAACAGGGAAACCTGCGGCTTATTGTCAGATGGGGTTTGTTTATGCACTGTTTCTTTTTTCTTTTGAAACGGAGTGGGTGCAGCCCACATATAGGTGCGCTCTATGGTCCGGGATTTACCACAGATATTCAAGATCGCCATGATCTTCAAATTTAAAATGACATTTTAGAAATGAACAAACTAAAATGAAATGAATTGTAAGGAAATACTAAATAACTGATTTTGAAAAGCCACGGTGAGCCGCCTCAAAGCGGTTGAGGAGCTGCAGGTTGCGACCCCTGGTTTGCTGGTGGAACCAGCCGGTAAACCCTTCACCACCCGTCTTTATTGCGTCGTCAAGATTATGCGATAGAGACGAGGCCTTTTCTGTAACGTTTGTCTTTCATTCATGCGCCGCCGGTTGAAGACGGGTTCATTCCCTCTCATCTGCATGTCAGCGCAACTCGGTCTCCAAAGATCGGTGAATAGCTAACAGTCCTCGCGTGCGTCGCCCTTCAACCGCCTTGCAATCTCGTGCACGGATGGTGGCGGGGCTGCCCTGCAAAGGCGCTGCCAGGCTATCGTGAGCGACTGGGGTTCGCTTGTTTTCGCCAAGGACACGCTGACACTCTGGGGATTCAAACCGTCGGCTTTTCACTCGGGCGGCCGATCGGAGGCGACGGAGCCACGACCACGGCCACGGCCCGCGAACCTTCCGCATGATTTTGGACGGAGAAGGTGAAGGGAGGTCATGCAAACTCCACTCAGGGAGGCCCTGGTGTGGGATTCCAACCGGGGACCTTCTTGCTGCGAGCAGAAGCGCCAACCGCTGCGCCCTGGTTGATAGGATGACTTGAAATTCATATCGATGCTAAGTTCAAGTACATGCTTGCGCGCTCATGTTCGCCCGCAAGAGTGTGTGTGTTCAGGATAAACATACAAGTGTTGCCAAGAACAAGATTTTCTTTTTAAAACTCCGACAAAAACACGATGTCTGAGTCGGGCTGCCTATGCACACCGCCGCACATCACGAGGAAAAGCAAATCAAAAGGCCCTTAAAAGCCCATTTAAAGAATGATTTCCTTCTTGTTTTGTGTGCCGGGTCACACCTGCAGTCTCTCCTGCTCTGCTTTTTTTTGTTCTGCCCGCTGAATGAACGTGAGAATGCAGCGATTCTCAAGAGCTTTCGCCGACGCGGAGGGCTTTTATGTCGGTCAGCGCTATCTGTTGTCTCGGATATTCCTCGTCTGGGAGTCTCGGCTTTTGGAGCAAACTCCCTTTTTTCCATGAGAACGTCTCAAAATCCCCAGACGTGAGCGCTCGAAACAATATCCGCAGTATTCGACGGCGAAAACGTTCCCATGTAGTCCGGGGCCGCCTTCGCTAATCGTGCCTTTCGCCTTTTTTTTGAGGTTTTGTTTCAGTTTCTGTGTCCGAAACTTTTGTCGCTGTCGCTTTTCACGGTTTTGACAGAAAGGATCATCGCGCCCGGGGAATATTTCACCTCTTGAGCCAAACGTGAAGTACTAAACCCGCTAAAAAAACAAAACCCCCCCCAAAAATCGGGCGAGCGCCCCCGGCATGCATCATTCACCGTCGCGGCATTTCCCACCGAACGGAGGGCTTAGAAAGCAAAATAAAGAAGAAAGTCCTGTCAAGTTTCCCACTTTGGTTTGTTCTCTTTTTCTGCTTCAGTGTTTTTTCACCTCGGTATCTTTTTGTCCTTTTCTTTTTCCTCCTCCACCTCCACCGCCGCCGCCGCCGCCACCATCCTCCTCCTCCTCCTCCAACTGCACGTTGAACATGTCATTCTTCGTCTATTGTACCTACAGGCCTTTTTTCCCCATTGAACTCCCCGCCCTCTCCACTCCTTTGGCTCTCCCGTTCCCTCTCAGGAGCCTAATTATCAGCCCGCATTAAATAAAAACATTTATATTTCTCCCCCTTTTTGGGGGAAAAAAAAAGAGGGCTCCTCTCTGCGGTTTCCGTCGGACAATGAGGGGTTTGTGATTCTCCCCTCCCTCCTGCTCTCCCTTTCTGTCTCTTTCTCTGCTGAGTGGCCATTCACTCGGGGTCTCTGTCTCTCTTTGTGATTGGCTCGCTGCGGGACTCCTAGGGGGCAGTAATTGTGTCTCATTAAGTCTTACAGTAGTCGCGAGGGGAGTGTAGAGGGGTGGGAAGTGAGGGGGTGTTTGCCGCACAAGGCCTCGCAATTAGAAATCCCAGAGAGCTTGAATGGGAGCCCTAATCAGGCCACAATGGCTGGGGCTCCCTGCCTATTAGGCCAAAAAGGAAGTGTTGCCATTGTCCCAAAAACATACACACGCACACACACGCACACACACACACACACACACACACACACTCACACGCACTCACACACTCACATGCAAGGAATGCATGCGGCACAGCGGGGATGGATGTAGCCATGTAGTGGCGTCATCCCACAGGCCAATTTGGAAGGATGGGGGCGACTTGAGAGCTTTTCACTGCCTCGGCCGTGACACGGGCGCGCGCACGTACGCTCACACACAGGTGCACGCCGGTCTTCACCATATTGAAGCTAAAAGGGGTCTCATTAGCGATGTTCAGGACGAGCTGGAGTTTGCTTTCTGTTTGCTCATTTGTCGCTCTGTGATTTCTTCTGTTGCATGCCTGAGTTCCCCCTTTTCTCACTCTCTCTCTCTCTCTATGTGTGTGTGTGTGTGTGTGTGTGTGTGTGTGTGTGTGTGTGTGTGTGTGTGTAAAACCCTTTTTTTTTTCTTTTGCGAAAGACATATTTGGGCGCCTCAGCGAAGCAGCGGCGGCGGCAGCAGCACCGCTGTGGTAATGAAATCAGCATGCTGTGTCTGTGCCGGATACATAAATAACCCATGCACCTCGTCTCTGTGGAAATTCTGTAAATTTCGGTGTCTGTGAAATAAACACACACACACACACACACACACACGCACACACACACACAGGCACACAAATAATGATATTCCACTGCCATCTGTCTGTAAAAGGGAAATGCATTGAAAAGTGAAAACTTTGCAAAGCCTTCCTCTTTTTTTTTTATCTCATAATAGGAGCAGAAAGTGGGTCTCTTTTCCTGCGTTTATCTGTGTAGTGTTCCCAGGAGAAACAGTGGCTACCCCTCCTTATCTCTCCTACCGCCGAGTGCTGCAGTGGATTATGAAGTGGATTATGCAAATGTATCACAATATATTCATATTAACAAAGGTTGAGGTTCACGTGCCCGTGCCCAGAATTTATGAATACGCAAATGGAAAAGGAGAAGGGGAAAAAAAATGTAGAAATCGCTGGAATGTGTTATCATTTAATGAAAATTAGCCGTTCCTATTATTGTGCCTTGTTTGTCTCATTTGTTAATTACCTTCATCTGGAAAAAAAAAAACAGCGCGATATCCAATTTAGTCCATTGTTTCTCAGTCTGGCTCAATAACTGATACGCCTGTGGGTATTAAACGTGTGGACCCCCAACACACACACACACACACACACATCATTGTGACACTGAAGAATGGATGCTCACAGATGCTATTATTCTGCAGGTTGTGGGATATTGATCCAAATGTTACTAATGTTCACAAACGTCTCGGATCAAAGGCCGCATTTTTGGTGTTTTCTGTTGCCGAACGTGGCGTGTTGTTGTGTTGTTCGCACAAAAACTCATCTGTTGTACTGGAGGGGGGCAGGACCAAAAACCCTCTTTGCATTGGAGTTTATGTTGAGAGCAGCAGCAGCAGCAGCAGCGGAGCTCAGGGGCTTCACGCTTTCATGAAGGTCAAACATCAAGTTAGCTGTAATATACTTATAAACAGATTCTAACTGTATTTGCAGCTTTTCCACTTTGGTCTGGTGATTGACAGCCTTGTGTGTGTGTGTGTGTGTGTGTGTGTGTGTGCGCGTGCCTGTGTGTGTGTATACATACATATATATATGTGTGTGTGTGTAAGGATGTACATGCAGATATGTAGTATTTACATATAGACAGTTGTTATGTGTTGTGTATGTACATGCATACTGTATGTGAGTGTGCGTGTGTATACATGATGCATTTATCTACGTGCATACGTTTGTAGATATTTTTACATATTTGTGTGTGTGTGTGTGTGTGCGTGTGTGTATAATTCATACATAGAGTATTTCTGTGTTTTGTGTTTTTCTACGTATGTACATGCATTCTATATGTGTGTGTATCTCTATATAAATGTGGAAAGGCGTATGTATGTATAAAGTTTGAATGTGTGTGTGTGTGTGTGTGTGTGTGTGTGTGTGTGTGTGTGTGTGTGTGTGTGTGTGTGTGTGTGTATCATTTATAGAAAGAGAGAGATGTCATACCTGGAAGTATTTCAGTGACGTTTCAGTTTTTAAATAAAGGCTTATCACATGTTCAGAAGAACTGCTTATCTCAGTAGTTTCACGTGCACAAAAGAAACACATTCACGTTAATCCGCTTCAAAACAAATTTTCTGTTTACAGTTTTTCTTTTAATCCCGGCACCTGTTCTACAAACCAGCCTGGTTACAAAGCACGTGGCTTCGCTCGCACTATAAAATGCAACATTTCCGAGCCTGCGATCTTCCATGTTTCTTCTGACCTTTGACCTGAGAAAGACACGGCAGGCGCCTCGTTCGTGACCTTCGTCGTCTCACGTCGGACCGCAAACCCGATGCAGCATTATATGACGCCGCAACGTAAACTGTGGTAAAGTATTTGCGCGGTTGTTTTCAGTCTCTTGAAAACCTCCGTGCTTAAAACATACAAGGCATCTCACAAGGTTGACAATGAAGAGTTTCTTTGTACCTTTTCAGTAGGTAAACACACCATTCATGCTCCGCAAAGCGTTGTTGTATCACTCCCTACTTATTTTTGGCAAAAATGTTTGTTCCGCTGCCATCTCTGGGAATCCCTCCCAGGCGTAGCAGGGGGGAGCGACCCGGACCTTTTCGTCGCTCAAGTTCTCGCTGCTTCTTTCCAGTTTGTCGCAGGCCGCTAGAAAAACGCTGACCAGTGACTGCAGTAGTTTTTGAAGATGGTGTTCCTCCATGGTGTCGGCAGGAAGTATCTGGCAATGGGCGTGTCTTCTGAGTTCCCGTGGAAGCGTCAAAGTACCCAGATCTAAGAGTAGGAGAGAAAAGGAAGTGAGGGTCTCTGACTCCTTTCGGGGAGGTGCAGTCAGGGGAGGCAGCAGAGGCCCTGCCTCACTTGCCAATCTTGGAAACAAAATTGTCAAATGAAAAAAAGCGTCTTTGTGTACCGTGAAAAGCGCTATACAAATCGTATGTATTATTATTATTATTATTAAAAAAAGAATTCTATCAATCAGTGATTTGCGCTATAAAGGTATTTTTCACTGAACGTCATCAGTTTTAGATTATTCCGATTTTGTCATTCAAATGGCCGGATTTTCACATTTCCTGTTCAAATAGTGAGAGGGGACGTGCGGTGAGGCAGCGGACTGTTGAGCCTCAATGACGGCCGACTGAACCGTGACACCAGATCACTGTCTCTCCGTATGTCGCTGTTCAAATGTTGAAACACGTTTGCTAGATAAGCTACATTTACAATATAGAGTTTTTTTTTTTGTCAACAACTGTATGTGCGTCACTGGTTTCTTGTGCCGAGAAATCATAAAACAGCTGAGCGAGGCACGCAGATCTCCCGCCTCATGGTGGTCAGTTTGAAAGTGGGTAAATATCCAAGGAATACCAGAAAGTCACCGGTGTCAGGACTGATTGATTTGCCAGTGTTTACAAGTGGATGTGAAACTGCTGGCTTAGGAATGATATGAAGAGCTGTGACCTCAGCCTGTGGGACGGAGGACCTGCCGATCGCTTTCTGAGGTGATGAGGAGACGCCCGAAAATCCTCCCATATGAAGCATTTTATAGTTGGCTTGAAAAAAAAAAATGGAAAAAAAAAACATTTTATTTCTTTAAACCCAACTTAAAACCCTACGGTTTACAGGATTTGACTATATTATGAAGGCATTTTTTTTAAATTCTGGTTTTATACATACAAACATGTGGGTGGAGGTTCTCAGCCATCCAGGTCATGCTGGATCCTCGTCAAAATCAGAACTGAAGAAGCCTCTCGGATGATTTTGAAACGTCTTCAAGTGAAGAAATTCAAGTCCAGTTGCTGCGAGAAGAAGATTTGGACAAGAATACAAACCGATGCAAAACATATATATATATATATATATATATATATATATATATACTGTGTATATATATATATATATATATATAATAGAGAGAGAGAGCAAGCGGAAGAAAGAGATAGAGCGAGAGAGAGGTGAAGACAGGAATTTCATTGTTTGCGATGACTTTGAGGCGTGTCGATGGGCTTGCGTGCTCCACATATTATGATGAGTATGTCATCCAGTACGGCACTCGCACTGATCTGGTCCTTGTCTTGACTTGGTCCTGCCCCGCCCTGCTCTCCATCCCCGCACCGTCAAACAAACATGGAGATGCCTGGCGAGGACTTTAATGAACCAATGTTCTGGAACAGTTGTTTGACGCGTCGGAAGTGACGGGGTTCGACTTCATCTCCGCTCGGATCGACCGACGAACCGCCTGCCTCGTGTGCCAATGTGTTTTCCAGCCGCTCCACGACGGTTGGAGGGAACGTTCCTCTCCACCTCGGTCTTGAGGCGTGATTGGACGTTACCCAAAATGAATACGAGTCGTCTCCCGATGAGCTTTCGTCAAGGTGCCTATTAAAGTCTGAGTCACCTGTCACGACCCTCTTCTACCCGAATGAATCATCTGCGAGGCGAGCAAAACCAGCTGTCAATGTAGAGAAGAGAAAAATGAAACAGACAGATGTACTCTTACGTAATTTGCCATCAAATTATATCACAGGCATCGCACTTGCTGTGAAATGTCATCACAGGGTGGATTGCGTTGTTGACACGAACAGAGCGTTCTTGCTTTCCACGCTGGGGTTCTGATGCAGCGACGGACGGCTGCAGCTTTTACACAGCGGGAGAAATTAAAGAAACATGCATGTAGGACAAAGAAAATGGATGCATGGATGGACTTTTCCTCGTCTTAATTAGTCATTTAGTTATTATTATATTCAGGTGGAGGTATAGTGAATATGTTGGTAGACGGATGCTGGAACTGGAGCTTCTGGCAGGAGGTTCGAGGAAGAACAAAGAGAAGATGGATGGGTGATCTGAGAAGGTGGAGTCACTGTGGAGACCCTGAAGGGAAAAGACCAAAGGAGAAGAAGAATATTCATGTGTGCTCAATAGTCTGGAAATGACGGCACATAATGTTATCCATTCAAAGATATTATCTATATACAATCTAAAGTGGTAGTTGGATATTTGTGGCAGGGAGGTTTATCCCACTCATGGATATGACAACGGTCTGGAAGTGACGGTACTTTACGAGGAGGAAATCTACCAGTGTCAAGAAACACCGCAGTGACCCGAGGACCCGAGACGCTCACTGGTCCAGAATTAGCTGAGCAGCAAGTCGGCGCCCCGTCTTGAAGTTAATTCAAATAGAGGTTGGAGTTTGGAATGGATCTGATCGGCACCCACGGTTTAGCTGATAAGTTTGATCAATTCTCTCAGCTTAAGATTACTCCGCGACCAGGAAGTCAAACGTAAAATCCTTTTGTTTATTCTGTTGTTGATTATCTGTACGGCTCATCTGGTCGCGGAGGCTCGGAGTTCCTCCGCCGACGCCCGGCAGGGCAAACGTTGAACACGTGGCGGTCACAGTTACATGCATGAGGACCTACAGCCGCCATGTTTTTGTCCTTTTTGGAGAATCCGAGCCGGGACCACAGGGGAGTGTGAAGAGTACGCAGAGCTCGCCATGGAGCTCCCGGCGCCGCACTCAACACATTCGACACTCCGGCCTTCTGTTTTTTAGCTTGTTTCAATATATTCATTCATTCATTCATTCATACATTCATTCATTCATTCACCGAGGACGGTGGGGCTGCTGGAGCCATCCTGGCCGTCATTGGCCGAGAGCCTCTAGACACGACTACTCACTCTTCATACAGAAACACCATCATAAGGTCCTCCCTGCCAGCGGCTCCTCCACCATTTAACTCTCAGCTCCGCTCTCAATAGCTTTCTTTTCATTCGTTCATTCATCTACCTGCGTGTCGGTTTATCCGCTCTCCCACGCATCCACACATGCATCCACACATGCATCCACACACGCGTCCACACATGCGGCCACACACGCATCCACACATGCACCGCCACCGCATCAAACATTGTCCTCGTTCACTGCTCCTCGACACTTTTGCACGTTTATACTTTGCGCATTTATAAGTTGCCTATATATTTAGCCGCGACTTGTTAAACAAGTTCGTACTGTTTATGTGTATTTTGCGAACACGGTAACTTTTCTTGCACTGTCCACTTCCTGATGCGAGCGGTTGAAATGTCACCACTGTGGGACCATGAAAGGAATATTCTAGAGCAGTGCTTCAATTATTTTCTGTTACGCTCCCCGGGAAGAAAACATTTTGCGCCCCCATCCGTTTCTCTGCCGCAAACTATAGATAGCATCATATGTCCACCTCTGCACAACACTGTGTCCTTATTTACATTAAAGAAAATACAAAAGAAAGAACTCTACATCACAAGCAACAGAGAATGACTTTATCAACATAACAGTTGCGGCTGCTTTACTGAAGTATCTTTCAAAGAGCGGGATGATTGTGGCCCAGATTTTTCGCTGAGAAAACTCATGCGGTTTATCAGCGTCCCAGGGGTTTCATGTCTGTCGTTTATTCCTCGTCATGCCGAGGACATTTTTCCACCCAGTAAACGCGGCGGTCTGTCCTCGTGTCCCGCCGTCGTCGCGGCGAAGCCCAGCGCTGCATACGCTTCCTCACGCTTCCTCACGCTTCCTCACGCTTCCTGGTCTTGGCTTTGGGGCAACTTCTGTTTGTCCCACTATCTCCATCTCTCTCCACCTTTCTTATCGTCCCTGTGAAATACCTTCCACGGTATCTCTGGAGGATTTGTTCACTTCTATCTCCTGCTCTGGGCTGCACCCTCCACCAGAGCCCCGCTATTTGACAAGCAATGTTCCAGAGCCTTGCAAACATTCACCCTCTCATTCACTTGTCAGAGCGGTTGGACGAGAGACGTGAGAAGACCTGCAGACTCAGGAAGCTCTTGAAAGAACATGCAAACTCCACACATCGAACCAGAAACCTTGTAGCTGTGAAACCTTGTAGTTCGGTGCCGCCGCTGCTGGCAGCCATTACTTTCAATGCTCAAAATAACTCTTGAACAAATTGCCTGAGAAGATCAATTGTATTGTCATTAATCTGCTTTTTTTTCTGATCATTGCAAAAACAATCAACCAGGAACTGAGTTGTGAGGTGGAGGCGCGAACCACTATGCCACCCTAATCCAATTTCCCTTGCTATCAAAAATAACGCAGGCATATATACCAAAATTACGGCCTATTGAGCGCACGTAAACAGAAGCAGCTCCGGCTAAAAATGCCAAAATTTACACAACATTTTTTTTCAACTTTAAATTAAATACATAGGGGTTACATCCACAAATATGTACTGGAAATGTTTTTTTATTTCCAAACAGTAGCTGTAACACGGCTGGTGAAAAAGATGAATAATAAATAAGTCCATCCATCCATCCATCCATCCATCCGTCCATCCGTCCGTCCATCCATCCATCCGTCCATCCATCCATCCATCTTCTGTCCCCGCTCTGTCCTCCTCCAGCGGTTGGCTATCTCTGTCTTCCTCCTGAACGCTAAAACCATTGAAGTCGTCGTCTTCAGCCTCAAAATTTCACGCTCATTTCATGGCTCCGATGTGACGAGGCTCAATGTTTTGGCGGCGCGAAGCTCGTTAGTCCAAAAAAATCCATAAATTAGCTGCATCGTTGTTTGAGCTGCGGCGTTCCAAGCGTGTGGAAACAGCAGCGTCTTGGAGTGGGGAAATGACAGTAGGCATTTTTGGACAATAATGTTTGCACCCTTGAATGAAGGTAGTTAAATGATGAAAATTAAAGAGCTGATTTTGTCCTTCTGATAAGCAGACAGTGATATAACATGATCAGATTTTGGATGGCCCTATCAGAGTCCACCAGCCTCCTGCTGCTGCTGCTGCTTCTGGCCAATCTCATTTGAGAGTTTAAATAAATCCCTGGTTGGATTTTGTTTGGAGTTTGCCTGAGCTGCTCCCCTCAAAGAGTCCATTGGTTCATCAGAGACCCAAAACTGCAGAAAGAGACAAACGGTTGTTTGTCTGGTCGTGCGCCCCTCGCCCGGTAGACTCCATCTCCTCAGGACTGATTGATTAGACCGCAGGATAATCAATGATCCTATGTTCCTCTGTTGTATGTTGATCCTATGTTGATTACACGTATGGCAGTCCAGGATTTCATTTGTTCTTCCGACTCTTATTTGAAACGCCCGCGGTGTTCATGAGAAGATACATGGGAGCCCAAATACGACTTGGGCAAATGATGGATTTTGTCGGCCATCCGGAGCCAGAGTGCGGGCTTCGGCCTTTTACTGTGCCGCTTTTCATTTTTACAGCCGTTTAGATCAGACTTTTTGTCAAACGGTGAGAACAGAAAGTACCGCTTTCCTATTTCTGCTTCATGAAGTCTCAACGGACTGATCGGAATTATCTCGGAACATGTAATTGGTACATTGCACCAACATGGACTTAACAAAGCAGAAGAACGCTATTAGTCATGACGTCATCAGTTTGCAGAAACGACAATAAAGTGTGTGAGGCGGATCGCTATCATCTAGTCGGAGCCACTGTTCAAGCTTTGGCAGCTGCGCCCTTGTGCAGGGGTGTGTTTTATAGCTTATAAATTCCAAGGTTTGATATATCAGAGGACAATCTATCTTTTTTTATCACACCGCCGACCCGCTCGTTGAATTTATGCGGCATTATATTCCGGTATGTGGACATATTATGGACGCTCCCATATGGGGGGGGTGATGATGATGATTTAGGTGCTTTTGTGAGTTTGTGTTACTTTGCACCTAAATCAAGGCTTCCCAGCAGGAGGTTCCCTGTGAACCAACCAGCAGCTACTTAAACACGAGCCCAGAATCATCAAAATCATTTCGACAAATGTCTCGTGTTCAAGCGAGACAAATTAGAAACACGACCCAAAATAAATTGAAAATGAAAGAAATCAACCCAAATAACCTACAATTCAGCAGGCAAAGCTAAAATAATGATAAATATAGTGTGCAAATGGATACCACAGTAATTCCATGAGTCACGTAAAAGAGTTTCTTCCAGAACTTGTATTTTACACTCCAACCTGTTTTGAAAAATCAATTTTTTTTGGAATTCTGTTATTTGAAACCATATGAGCCGGGCTGCGGAGAGGGAAAAAAAACAAAAAACCTCTGGCTAAACCTTCCAAATGCCCGGCCGGTCCATCCAGATATATATTCTCCTCTCCGTGAAATGATTTACCCGCAAATATCGTGACCTGATGCCGGATAATCTGACAGCTTTGAGTCGTCGTGCGGCCCAACGGCCGACCGGCTGAACCAGAAGGACCGGCCGCTCTGTGTATTGGAGGAAGCCTGATGAGTTTCATCTCCCCAACAGTGAGAGCTGGTCTTTGGGTGGCATCCGGGGCAAACCTAGCGGCTAATTGGTGTTGTCAGCATTTTAAACACAATTAATGAGAGTTTTTCTCCTCTTTCCCTGACCTAATTGTAGGTGATAATTATTGTTTGGGACCTAATTTACACAAATAATTAACAGATGTATGCTGACAAATAGGCCGACTTGGCGCTTTGCAAATCCCCGCGCCATTGTATTGTTAATTGGGCCGAATGTAAGCAGATACTCCGACATGTTTTCCCCCTCCGAGCTGAATACAATCCTAATCTCCTGAATAAACAGCCTCCACCTCAGGAGGTGTGCTCCTCCCGCTGCCCCGATCCGGTTTGCCCTCCTGAACCTGGTAAAGTGCGGGTAATAAAGATAATAGGACGGTCGCTGTTTATCGGAGTCTCTGAGACCAACGGCGACCCGAAGAAAGGAAAAGTGAAGTTGAGTCAGAAATGCGTCAGAAACCGTTTCCTCCTCCCACGCAAGCGCATGGCTTCTCCTGGCCGCATGCATGACGGAGGCGTTTACATCCTCGCAGAGCCCTTTGCCACGCCGCCTAGCATGCAGCATATTCTGCCATTAAAAACACAATGTTGCTCATTTTAATGATGTTTCAAAAAAAAAAAGGCCATGCAGATCTTTCAACTGTAACCTGTTGCATTGGAGATACACCATGATTTGATTTACACCGGCGTCGCGGGCAAATTGTGTTTCGGGGTTTCATATTTCTTCCGCCAAATGGAAGGGAATGATTCCGCCTGCATTCGGCATCCTGTCCCTCGTCTGGCCGCGCGGGGAAAAACAAAACGCTAAATATTATCTATTTTCTTCTGAAGAACAAACGCTTAGCAGGGTCAGTCCAGGTATTATGAAGTCAGCTTTGCAGACGGTCTGAACCGTGAGTGACGCCTTTCGCTTTCGGTGATGTTTAGAAACGCCATAACCTTCACACAACCCGGCGACGGGGTCACACCAGAGCGACAGTCATGAGGAAAAAATATGCCTCGTGTTCTGTGCAGCAAAAACTACAACAAAAAACGTTGCAATTCATACAAATACATCGATTCTGTCTCCAAGCCTGCAGAACGCATGACTCCTTCTCCTCCAGCCTGCTTTTAAATCTGCTTTAAAAGCCCCTCCCCCGCCGCTCTTTGGCACCTCAGAGAACGCTGACATGCATTGCACCGCAGGTAACACAACCCCAATGCAGCTTAACACAGGGAAAACAAATAAAAGAGTTAGACTGTAATAAAGCGCAAACAAAAATGTTTTGAATTTTTACTCGAGAGACATTAACATCCCTTAGGGGAAGGAGATCTGTCATAGGTTTTAATAAAAAAAGAAATGTTTATTTCAGGAATGAAATTATTGCTGGCAAAACAACTGCAGTGCGCTTGAAAAAAATCCCTCCAGGCCAGTAAAAAGCGAAAAAAATGTGTATTTTTTTTCGAATGCAGGATAGATATTATTTTCTGCCTCTACTTCTTTATTTTCTTAAATGTTTTTCCCCGCGTCGCCCTGAGTTGAAAACTCTAAAAATGAACAAAATGGTTGTGGGTTGCCTCAAATCAACCGCAGACACGTCTACAATCTTTTCTAATTGAACAGAACCTCTTTCTCCTTAAATAAAGCAACAAAACGCATTTGAAGACGCGGCAGCTGCACTGCCTCCACCCACAAATCATTGACGATTTGCAAAACAGTACAGTCTGTGTGAATTAACGGGCTGAAGCACGGCCTCTGGATCTGCAATCTATCTAACCACAATCGTTTTTTAAATTTCATTTAATCCAATTAAATGTATTTTATTTTATTTTTCCAACTCTACGCACAGGAGACTAATGATATGTGGTAAGCTCCTGTAATAATAATAAAACAGAACATTATAAGCCATGTGACATGGTCTTGCTGTGCTCAAAATAACCATTATTTTCAAAATCACTTCATTTCTCCTACTTTCTCCATCAGCTGGATAGTTAGTCGGTGTGTGACTGTCAGAAGTTCTACAACGCTCGTTCATTTTTTTTTACCCCCAAATGCCCAAGAGGACATTTTTCAAAGGCTAACAACTTGAAAAAAAAAAAAAAACAAATCATGTATTTGACATAGAAAGACAGGGAATCCAGAAAATCTTCAGTTTTAATCAGCTGAAAAGAGAACATTTCGGCCTTTGCGAATTCAACCGGGACTCGAAGTGATATATCAAACGCGAAGATAGCTGCGGATGAATGTCAGAGTTGACAGATGATGTATTCTTTTAATCAGGCGATCCGTCTCTCGTTCAATCTCAGTCTCCAGAATAAACAGCCGCATTTTTAACGTCTGTCTGGAATTTGTCTTCTCCGTGCAGATTGCGTTTTCCCATCAGGGTCACGCGTCCGACGCGCTTTTATGTTGGTTTTTATTCCGACCAAACACCGGACGGCGGCACCATTTGCTCTGGGAAACACGGGGTTTGGGTGAGCGCTGACCTTCGGATGAAAAGCGGGGGTCGTTCGACCGCGCGATCCCGACGGAGACGATCTTCTAAAAGTCTTTTGTCGGGCTCGTGACGGCGCGCGACGACGTGACAATGCCCCAATATGACCGTGCCATGTTTCTGCCGCGCAGATTCCCAAGTCATGATAAAGGCATGAATCACGCCGGTGACAGGTATTTGTGAGCGTTTTCCCACTCGGCCGCACAAAGGGGGCTTAGCCTGGAGGCGGCGTGTTCTCAGGCATTGTCTCCGGGCCGGGACCACCCGTTCCCCCTCGCTGTCCCGCCGTCACTCACAACACAAAGCTACAACTCTTGCTTCGGCCCCAACCCCCATCCTATTTACTCAGGCAGGCCTCCCCCGCTCCTGCCACCCGGCCTGCCCGAGACCAGGAGGGGTAACAAGGTTTTTCTGGCCCGTGAATGCGGTCTGATATTCAACGGCCGGGTCGGGATTCATTCACAAACAGACATCCGGTCGAGTCGAGACACGGCGGCTTTGCATAACGAGGCTGCAGAAACGAGCCGCAGACGAGCGAGACGGTAGATTTACAGTCATCCGACAAACGGGATGACTTTTTATTACTCAACGGCATGATGAATTCTCTCACACTCTCTTTTCACAGACAGTAGAGGGTCCAGAAGGATGGATGGATGCATGGATGGATGGATGGATGGATGATGGATGGATGGACGGATTGATGAATGGATGAAGGATGGATGGATGCATGGATGGACGGATGGATGGACGGATGCATGGATGCATGGATGGATGGACGGATGGATGGACGGATGGATGGATAGATGGATGGATGGATGGACGGACGGATGGATGGATGGATGGATGGATGGATGGATGGATGGATGGACGGATGGATGGACGGATGGATGGATAGATGGATGGATGGATGGACGGACGGATGGATGCATGGATGGATGGACGGATGGATGGACGGATGGATGGATAGATGGATGGATGGATGGACGGACGGATGGATGGATGGATGGATGGATGGATGGATGGATGGGTGGGTGGATGGATGGAAGGATGGATGGATGGGTGGATGGACCCATGAATAAATGGATGGATGGACGGGTGGGTGGACGGATGGGTGATTGCATGTGAATAAGTGCGTGTAACACCGTTGACCAAATTGTGTCGAAGCCCCCCACGGTTTGGCTTGCGAGTGATCATGCAGTTTTAGGGATAAATTAGAACCCACTGAATAAACTTTGTATTGCATATTTTATATTTTTCATATTTCTCTAGACTACCTGCTTTGGTCAGCACACCGGAGTAAAAATACGGTTTGATTTGCACGTCTGTAAAAAGTGGCTTGTGAATCCAGCGGAGTGATGTCATAAAAGGGTTTGATCTTTTATCAGCGATCGTGCCATTATCATGAAAAATAATGTAATGGAGACTGAGAGGGCTGGGTCACGTAGTCAATATATTTGTAGACGCATTGGATGGAGGTCTAGAGGAAGAAAAAGAGAAGTTTTGTGGACGTCGTGAGAGAGGACATGAAGGCAGCTGGTGTGAGAGAGGAGGATGCAGAGAACAGGGTCAGATGGAGAAGGTGGATTGGCTGTGGTGAAAGGTAACGACAACCCCAGAAACAGAAGAACCTCTGTTTTGTTCCTCCTGGTTTCTCTTGAAATCTTGGCTGAATCCAACTCTTGGAACCATCAGCATGCTCGATGAGCCCAGTCTAAAAGTGAAAAGCAGGTATAAAGGTAATCCACTACTTTACAGAGTGCACTTGGGGCCGCCGGGAGGCCGGAATCGGTTCTCAGTCTCAGTCGAATCATCAGCCAGAGGGTCCCCACTAAGATTCTGGAAGCTTGGACGTCTCTCCAGACGGCCGCTGTGATTTCGCTGTGATATCGTGATATCGTTGGGATATTGCTGGGATATGTACACACACAGCTGAGCTAATAATAAAATCAGATTGGAAATGATTGAACTAGAAAGGAGTTCCTTTGCTATCATGTGAATAAATGTAATCCTATTTTTTGACCCCTTTCATACTTATTGAGAATAAGAAGAATCAGAAAAAGTGTTATTTGTCCTTGGGGGCCGATTGTGGGATGTTTCTAGCATCGGCCTTGAATCGTACCCTGGCTTTCAGTTTGGCATCCCAGAATCAAACCACTCAATCACCATCGCCCAGTCGTACGGAAGGACTGTAGTTTAATAGAGTAATAGAGTAACTATCTGATTACATTACCTTGAGAGCAGCCGTGGCCTGGTTACTGACAAATAAGCAGTTCATAGAAACGGACGACGGCCAAGCTTTTTAATGATGTTCTTATATCATGCTGCACTTTTTGACAGCATAATGTTTGGTATTTTAAATGTAGTGTGAAATATGATACACACTTATTCACGCCGTCCCCTTGTACGGAGGCGCAGACACTTTTTCACGTTTTCAGCTGAAACAGAAACAGAGGACTTTTGTTTTTCTTAACCTTGAGAAAACTCGCCTTCTCCTTTAAAATAGTAAAAATAAAAAAAAATCCCCCCCATGGAACATGGCAAGAACAATCGCCCGAGATGTCCGATGGCACGCACGTTTTTTAATATTTTATGTAAAGGGACGTGGGTTCGACGCTCTGCTCAGCGCACGGAGGCCGAGATCCCTCACTGACAATAAACCTTGCGGGGACGTGGACAAATCCATCATTGAACACGTCCGTACGTGTCTGCGCAAACACCTTCCGACGGCCGATGAAGACCGAACCGTTGTAAAAATCAAAATGTGGAACGAGACGGAAAGGGTTAAAGAAGGCATGCAGCAGGTGCAACAACACGGCCTTGCGGATCCCCGAGGGCTTTTCCCCGGGATTTTTGGCTGCGGCCGCGGCCAATCAGAAGTGAGGCCGACTTTGTGGCCGCGTGGATACAGCCTCTGGCAATGCTGACCACTAGTCATGCCGGAGTCATGGCTCCAGGCTAAAGCATCTGTGCCGACAGCTAGGTAGTTAGCCGGGGCTACATTCTCCATTAAATATGAGGAATTAGGCGAAGGCTGGTGCGAGAGAGAGATGAGTGACAGAGGAGGCAGAAATCCCCAGATTACGCTAAGAACTGGCAGCACAAGCGTTAAAATGATAATGGATGACAGAAAAGCACCACAACAGGAAGCGGGAGCCGAGGTCAAATCATTTGCATGAAGCTGCGGCTAATTTCGTGCGACTGGACCCTACAAGGGAATAATTGTCCTGACAACGACCTGACACACACAACCAGCGTGAATGGAAGCATCTATTCTGACTGACAAGGTTGGAAAGCCCGCGGGACGGGGTCACAAAGACGAGACAAGTGTTTCTGCCGGGAGTTTCACTCCGAGCCTCTTTTTCTTTTTCTTCCAAGGCCGGCTGCCGGATGTCTCTCGGCGATCCTCCTCGTTTTCATCCATCGTCGTAGAGAAACTGTATTAAATAAAATAAAAACGGTCCGCATATACAGAACGTGTCAACATTTCAGCTTTTTTTTTAACACCACAAAGTGCTGACATTTTTCTGAAAATGCTTCCCATGCTTCCTTGCAACCATCCATGTTTTTTATTCATTTTATTTTAATGTTTTACTTTTCTATTTTATCTTTATTCATTTTTTGCCGCCGTCTCGTTTGTTCTCTGTCTGGGCTATGAGTTGCCATGGAAATGAAAATCTTGGCCAAGAAGTCAAATATGTTGTGAAATACAGTGTAACACCTGCTCCATTTGTCCAATTCACAAACAAAAAGCACTTGTTTTTTAAAAAATGTTGAAGTAAAAATCACAACAAACTCTACTCCCCTTGTCATGGGCTTAGAAGTTCAGTCACAAACTAATTATTGCAGGAGACACAAATCTGACCACCTAATATTTGCGAAAATCTCGTAAAGGTCACGGCCAGCTTGTTTCCGGCTTTCGCCCGCTGCGCTCTCGAAGCGCTTCAGTTTGTTCGCCCGAAGGGGAACCAACCGCCAAATGTCTGATTTCAGGGAAGCCACGCGATCATTCCTGCCGGCTGCGGCGCTTCAACGCATCATGACTGGTTTGGGGCTTGAAACCCTTCGGTCCAGACTTGTGACTTGCTTTATCTGATGCCGGAGTCGATTCTGGAGTGAAAAGACTTGTGATTCCTATTGGTTTTTATATATCATGTATATAACAACAATTTATAGCATGATTTTATTCCAACCAATATATGTGCGTGTTTTTACCCATGCCGTCATAATTGCAAAAACTTTGCGCGGTGATAATCCCGGCGGAGGAGATGAAAAACGCCATTTCGCCAATTAAAATGCATAATTTAAAGATAATCCCATTATCTTTCCCCATGTTTATGGCTCCACATAACGAAACAGGAATTTACAAGTCCAAAAATCTTTCAGAGTGACGACCAGAGCGGTGTTTAAAATAAATGTGAAAATCAAAAAGTGAAATGGGGGTTAGTTTGTAAAGTCCTGCAGATGATGCAGCGCCGGGGGAAAGTGAAACCCCCCTCACACTGTTTGTTGTGCTGGAATGCTAATAATGAAGACGGCGAGGAAGTTGGGGACCACCCACATCTCCTCCTCTGTTTCTCGCCGACACTCTCGCCAGCGTAATTATGCCAGAGTGACATGTGAAAAATGCTCTGTGCAAATATGGATTAAGTCCCAGACAGACGCCGTCTGGGATGATTTCCCCGAACACCGCAACTTACGTGCCTGCAGACGCTGCCTGAAATCGCCTCACGTGGTTGCGGCCGTTACGATTTCGACACGTGATTATCCTGCGTTGTCAAGTTTGTCGCTTTGGCAGAAAAGGGCTGAGGTTTGCAGATGAATCCGCGGGAATGTGGATGATACGTGGAAAGAAATAACCCGCGGGGTGGATATCCTGCGATACACCTTTCAACATTATTTTCCGTTTACGTTCTTAGCACTTTTCCATTCGGACATTTTCCCTCCGCGAGCGCACCGTCGATTGCTATCATCTCAAGTTTCTTGTGAAGCAGAGCAGAAAGAAGCAGCGAGAGCGGGGAATTCAAAAATACACATTTAGGAGAAATAGGAAAAGAGGGTGGAGGATCTCAAGTGGTTGGGGTTGACAGTCCAGAGCGTTGGAGGGCGCGGGGAGGGGGCGAAGAAACGGGTTCAAGCGGGTCGGAACGGGTGGAGAAAAGTGTCGGGGGTTCGAAGAGATAGAAGAACATCAGCCAGAAGGAAAGGAAAGGTGAAGGAGACGGTGGTGAGATGATCTACAAACACTGACAATGACCAGAAGACAGGAGGCAGAGCTGGAGGTGGCAGAGATGAAGATGCTGGACCAGGATGGAGAGGATCAGGAATGAGTCTATCAGAGGAACAGCACAGGTTAGATGTTTTGGAGAGAAGGTCAGAGAAGCCAGACGGAGATGGTTGGGTCATGGACAGTGAATATATTGGAAGATGGAGGCTGGAATTGGAGCAAAGAGAAGATCTATGGACAAAGTGAGACAGGATGTGAAGGTAGTTGGTGTGAGAGAGGAGGATCCAGAGAACAGTGTGAGATGGAGAAGGTGGTGAGAGCTGAAGACAACCCTGGAAGCAGTAGAACCTCTGGCATGTTCCTCCTGGTTTCTGTTGAAATCTTGTCTAAATCTAACACTTGGATCCATCAACATGCACGATGAGCCCAGTTTCTCCCTTCCACCTCGTGGACCGACCCGGAGGACGTCCCAAACTCCACATCGCAAGAAAACATAGCGCGGCGCCGGAGGTCGCTTCATCTGGTAGATGGCGCGCCTCAAGCAGTCGCATCGGCAAGGTCGAACTTCACAGGTGGTCTCCAACAGCCTTTCGGCTGAAGTGCCAATCATCTAAATCCCGAGCTTGTAACCGAAGAGGGAGGCCGATCGAATGTCAGACCGTTATTTCCCAGAATTCTCATATTTTGAAGAAATCGGACGCCTTCACAGAAACGTTCCTCGCATCCAGAAAAGCCGGTCCGCCTTGTGCTTAACATGAGGAGATGGGAAGCCGTCGCAGCTTGACGGGCTCTGCTCTCGTAAGATGAACATCATGTCGAAAAACGCTCAACTTTGAACTGAATTGTGAATAAGACTGAGAGGGAATTGAATTAGGGGATGTTTCATAAGTGCGTATCTCGCTGCCAATCTTAATGACCGTTGCTTCCTCGGATCCGGAGAACGTGCCTCTTCGCTTGAAGGTCATTTATTCTGTTACTCATCGGGCGCGTCGGGTTTAATTCCAGAACATGGAATTATTTGAGATGGTATTTTTGGGACTCGGGCTCCTCCAATTGTATTACAGAGCGGGACGATATTAGATGGCTTTTTTCATTTGGAGTGTAATGCTCCAAAAAGCTTCCAGTCCATAAACAACAATTTTGTGCACTTCACCTCACTTCTGGCGCCCCGTTTCCCTCCCCTTTTCCCCTTCCATGAAACCTTATATCTGTTTGGGCGATCGGATAAACATCTGTATTTCCAGTCGCCCCGATCCCACAGCCCGCTGCGGCCATCACTCTTTTTCCTTGAGAAGCATCCAGTTTTTGGTTTAGGGAAAACACAAGTGAAAACAAACATGGCATTCAGAAGTATAGACAACGGCAGGGTGGCCGGCGATCGTGCCGCACATTCCTCTCCATTTGGACTAATAATGTGGGAGATTCAATGCTTAATGTAATTAGGGGGAGCTGACAGCCGCCTATGTGCACAGGGAGTGCACGCCAGTGCTGCCGCCGCTGCTGTGGGACGACTGCTAAATGCATTTCCCAGAATTCCAAGGCTCAGGTTAATGTTTCCATAGATGTTTCACCTCCAAAGCAAACCGCTCGGGCACCTTTCTACTAAACAGAACGTGATCGCCGTTGCAGAGATATTAATGTAAGAATTTTCCAGCGACAAAGTATTTAAGGGAGACCTCAGTGGCCGCTGACAGGCCGGCTCAACTGGAAAACAGATGTGGCGAAAACCATTTTTTTCAGTAATGAACCGGTTTCCAACCTGCTGCTGGCTTCCTGGGGAGTTCAGCAAAGATACCTGATACGGATCAATGAGAATGACATGATTGTCAAACAAGGAAAGACACGTTGGCTGCGATGACATCATGTCTGTGCTATGTTGCGCCGCGCATTAATGCTAAACGTGTGCAAATAATTGGCGGATAAGTTGATCGCGTTTACGTGCTGAACCCGCTCTTCTTAATAATCAATAACTTACCAACCGTGAGAGCGCAGGGAAATAATCAATGCTTCCCTGGTATGACATATTTTGTACGGTGTTTTTTGTCTTTTTCTGGAAGACACACAAATTGCCGGGTTCAACCGCATCCACGGGCCGGAGATTAATGCCGATAATGCGAGAGCGACTCCGGCCGATGAGTTCCTATGGGTGGAGCTCGGATCCAACAAGCCCAGAACTTTGGAAGCGGGAGAAAAGTGTTCGACAAGTCCCTCTACGATGACTCATGACTTTAACCCAAATCACGAGTTTGTTTTCTAAAACCTCAAATCTCCCCTTCGCTCCAGAATGAACATTTCTGTTGATAACGAGCCTTGAAACGTCTGCTCCAGACCAAAGTGGCTTGCATCTACCGTTTCTCTGCTCGTCTGTGGAAATCCCCTTTCACGCCGATCTATTTCAGTCGAAAAAGTCTTTGACCCTCTCTTTAAAAAATCTGAGATTCAAATCCTTACAGAATGACATTTGGGGTGCCAAAAAAGCCAAACGCTAGCGGTTGTGTACCTCCAGCACAGCTGCTCAGCAGAGCTGGGTTGCTAACCGGGATCGGTGGATCAGCGCTACCTATGTCCTGAATATGTCTTGAAGAAGCTGGCCGGGACAAGAAGATTTCGAAGGGAATTGGTCGCGACCCGGATGACCGAGAACGTCCACAGACTCTTATGTCCTGCAAACATCAGACCGGAAGAATAAGAAATGCGATCCATCACGATTGTCACGGTGTGACTCCGGATATTCTGCCTGCACGCTCACACTGGGATTCAGGGGCCTTTAAAAGCATTTACAGCATTCCCTCGCCATGTTGCAGTTCACCTCTAGATGTATCCTGGATTAAAAAATCCAATGTTTATTTGGCGGCATGATTTCATATAGCATTTTTTCTCACTATGCTGTGGGTTTTTTGGTACAAATGAATTTTAATACATTATTTTCATTCTTTGTATGGTAAAATGAGCATTTTCTCGGGTGGCGACCAACCAGAGCATGGTGTTCTGTATCCCGGGATCTGATTGGCTGGGTGACGGCAGCATCATTCACCACATCTCGTGCACATAGCGCACATTCAGCATCTTGCCTTGAGCACAGGGAGTGTTTATAAGAGTACGGGGAAGGCTAATAAGAAGCTGGGGAGGCTCATAAAGCTTTAAAATGGATATAAATAACAAAGATATGTCACAACTTTGCAGATTTTCATGTATTGCCGCTGGTTCTGGAATGTGAGCGAGGGACGACTGTATTTGGACGATTTCAAACACACATTCAGCACAAGATATTATCATGTTTTGGGGGTTTTTGGGGGTAACTCCGGCGATTTGAAGTGTCAGATGCGGTAGTGGTGTGTGTGTGTGTGTGTGTGTGTGTGTGTGTGTGTGTGTGTGTGTGTGTGTGTGTGTGTGTGTGTGTGTGTGTGTGTGTGTGTGTGTGTGGGTGGTTGGTGACAACCCTTTCCAATCAGACGGTTGGTGATTCCATCCCCGGCTCCTCCAAACTGCATGTCAAGTATTGCTGAACACCAACTGCCTGCTTCGACTCCTCCAACGGCAGCTCTGCCACCATTGGTGTGTGATGGATTTGAAACCGCATGGAAGCGCTTTTTATTTCAAGATTATTTACCTCGTGGAGGTAACAAACACTTTAAGTCTCCCATGTCCCTCTGGGTTTAATTGAAATCTGACTAAATCTTGTCTGGTCAATACTTTATACAGTGTATTCAATCATTGAGCGCAAGCTGCGCAGGAGGAACCACCACTACCGTTATGAACGGTATCACAGCGGCCCCTGATCATACACAGCTTCGTGCACGTTCGTGTGGGTCGAGAAGCTGCTCGGGTTCGAAAAATAAACACGATGCATCAAAATATAGGCGTCATTTGAGATCCCCCCGATCTTGCTAACAAATGAAATCATTGGATGTTGTGTTAAAACGGTGTTTCACAACTTCTCCAAAGCTCTCCAAGAATGTAATTCTCATTTCGTTCCGCCCCTATTGTTAATCAGTCAAGATGTTAAAAACCCGTCCTTGGAGCCTTTCAGCCTCCTGTCTTTAGGAAAAAAAAAAGAACATAGCTTTTCCCACTATTCAGAGAGAAAAAATAAAAACTTTAGAGGCCACTTTTGTTACAAAAGTTCTGAGATTATTTTTTTATCAGCCATCTGTCCCAACCAAATGTCCTTTACAGAAAGGCAAATCCCCCTTCCCTGCTCAGCAGTTGTTCTGGCTGAGAACATGAGATAAAATGTTTTTTTTTGTTTGTTTTTTTTGCAATCAACTGTTAAGTTACTCTCTTAAATTGCCACAAATGTTTCTCTTAAGATGGAATTAGCCAGGTTTTATGTGTTGTGGTGATGGCGGAGCATTTAAGATGCTCAGCTCCCCGCGCAGGTTCTTGTCCTGCCAAACGGGATTTTTGCCTCTTTGCCAAAGCAGTGTGACAAACTCCAGAATCTTGGGATTGAAATAACGCTCCATACATCTGCTCTTACAATAACCTCTGTTTGTTTCTGAGATGTAAGAGAAGCTCATCGTCACCACCGCGGATTCACCATCGTGTTGCTTTTGAAAAAAAAAAAAAAACAACAACCTACAAACCCCCCCAAAAAACCCTCAAAACAAATAACAAAACAAGCGAAAAGAGACGAAAGAGCGTGTCCTTGAAATGCATCTCCGTCTTTGCGTTGTATTTCATCGGGCACTCGCAGAAACCTAATAACTGCACGCCATAAACTAAACATATGGCCGCCTTGATGGCTGTCGGCAGGAGCCTGAGGAAGCCTCCTTGTGCCGAGAGAGGAAGAGGAAGGAAAGGGGAGGCCTTTGACCCCGAGTTTCCACCGGTGTCTTTTTGCTCAGCCTGCACTTTCTGGGAAGGACGAAGCCGCTGCGTTGACATGCTTTGTTACTTTGTATCTCACAGAAACATGTGAGGTGACCATGACCTGCTAGCGCTGCGCGGCGCAGTGATGGGAAGACATCTGGTAAACTTACGTTACCGGAGCAGAAAATCATTTTCCCGTGTAAATGGGCCGCACTTCGCTACGACCCAATTTTATTATTACCGATAGCATTTTGGCCGCGTTGCTGAAGCATCGATACGATCTGGTTGAAGAGAGGTTGCGAGACATTATTTGATCACGTGACAAGTGATAAGCTCGCAAACACAGGACCGACCGGACGTATTCCTTTCTCACCTTCCAGAATCACATTCGCATCATCACCATTGCAAACACCACGACTCCTGGACTCTGGGTCGCCGCGAGGCGGCAGCACAGCGGTCTCGGCCGTCACCGGGCGCCGATCACACACGGCAACCGCCTGCCCTCTCATTCACACACTCGGCAGTTTACAGTCTTCAGTTAGATGACATGTTTGGATGATCGTGGGGGAAATTCCAGGGCAAACGCTTCCCGCCGGCCCCAGTCAGAATCGATCCAGGAACCTTGTAGCTGTGAAGCGTTAGCTCCAACTATGGCGCTACCTATATGTCAGTGACCTCGGTTTTACGGACGCGCCTTATCACAAATAAACCGAGTTTTTGATTCCATTTTGAATCACGCCTCGCTGCACGGACACACAAACTAATTCGCTGGCTTCGGCGTTGTAGCGCGGCAGCTGTTTCGCATGCTTCTCCGAGTTGTTTACCTCGTTCATCATTGTGTCCTTCTGTTTATAATGCTTTTTATCAGTGAGTTGGCTCCCAAAAAAGTTAAGTGTTCTCGTACTAGTGGTGTTAAGAAGAGGTTAAGAATTACAGTCGAGCTGAAGAAGGAAATAATATGTGAGCGCGGTGTCGGCGTTACAAATCTCGCCAACACTCCGACATGGCCGAGTCAATCGTCCGCACAATCCTGAGCAAAGAGGATGCGCTAAAGACGGCTGATGTGGCGAAAGGCTCGGCTATGTTAATGAAGCGAAGCTCTCAAGTCTTGGAAGAAGTAGAAAAGTGCTCGATAGTTTGGATGAATGAAAGAAAGCTTGCTGGAATTAGTGTCGGCGATGTCTCACGTAAGGAGACTTTAACATGCTTGTTTAGTGAAGGACACACTGAGCACAAGTGCCGGCAAGAAGAGAAAGAAAACCCGAAACACAGCAATAAATAATGTGATTTTCAAGTCCTTTCTGTTTTTTGCCACAAATAAACATGAAAGGTTCAAAAGAGGAAAGTATGTATCAATGGGATTTTTATTGATTTCAATGGGAAAATGGATTTAGTTTGCAAACATTTCAGTTCGAGAATGGAGTCCAAAACGAATTTCAGTGATAAGTCGAGGTTGTAGTGTATTTTGAAGAAACTGATGTTGTAGCAAAAAAGTTATTTTCCAAAGAAGGCTCTTCTTGAACCCACAGGAATAAGCGGGAAACTAAATAACTCTTCAAAAATAATTGTAAGACGCCTGAACAGCTGCTGAATGTTTTAACCTCTTTCAAAGTGTAGCTGACACAGATCCCCTTTCACCAGATTGACTTCTGATTCTCAGAGTTCCATAACTCAGACGCTCAAATGTTTCATACGATATCTTTTCAGGTAAAGAGTGAGGACTTTGGATGCATATGAGCTCATATAAATCTATTTTAACCCCACAATTGAATGCACGCCAATGGGATTGTATGAAACCGTATGGCTGAACGGGCACAGAAGGATCAAATCGGTCCACATGTTGAGCTCTGGGACGCCACCGTTCAGTTTCCAGAAGGCCGAGCCGTCGGCAGAAATCTTTTCTCCGATAGTCTCGGTGCCGTGAAGCGCCGCCATAAACATTGTTATGGCTCACGGCTTGGAGCGGCTGCAGGTAGACGCTCTCCTCGGAGCTCGGCACTAAACGGTGGTTTTCATATCGGGTGTGTAATTGCTGCGGCGTGATGAACTGGGCTGGGTTCTCTAATGAGGGGTTGTGTTCAGGCAGTATATTGAGCTGGCAGGCTTTCAGCCGTTTGTTATCGGCAACAAGCAAGAAGCTATAAGGCCCTTTTTGTCCGCGGCCAATGTATCCACAAGAGCTGTCTGGCATGTACAGAGCGAACCGTCAGCTCGTTCAGAGCGGCTGCCATTAAAGATGGAGTCAGATGAGATGGAATGGATGGATTCAGAAGGTACCTTTTTACCTTCCATCCATTCAGAGGAATCTTCAGAACTTTCATTCATCGCAAGTGGACCCAAATACTTGGTTTCTCCACCTCCACCCTTCCATGTTTTCTTTTGTAAGCGCAATTGTAAATCCAGTGTAGTAAATTTGTGCCATTTAGGTCTTTGAAGAGTTGAATCCAATACTCGAGTGCAAATAATAATAATGATAATAATAATAATCGTACTTTTTTTTTACTTCCGTAACTTCCCCAAGGGATCCTATCTTATCTTAGAAACACAGAATACAGATTTAAAAGAAACAATGAAAAATAAATGGATACATAAAATGTATGAATAAAAACAAAAGTAGTGAAAAACATATGTACATCCACATAAAAACAAATAAAGTGAAAAGGGTCAGGATTATGATCGGTTTGCGCAACCTTCGGAGAATGAGAATATCACCTGATTTTATTTTAGTTTGGCGGATTCTGTCAAATGAAGTTAAACGTGCGCCAAGCTCGACACAGAATCCAACGAATGTCGACTTGTGCCGTAGGACCGACTGAATTTGAAGAATTAGAGACGATGAAACAGAGAACACCGTTATTCCAGATAGGTTCTGTATGTAGTTGTTGTTAAATCAGCCTCCCTCACCCGTCTGCGGCTCAATGTTTTGTGACAGGTTGCGACTGAGCCGAAACCACTCGGCCGGCCGAGCGAGGCAGCCGTGACGGAGGGCACGGAGTGCAAGTAAAACAAACAAAAAGCAAGCCGGAGTTCCAGCCGAGCTCAAGTCATGAACGCCGTGTCAGAGCGCGCTGAAAATTAAAGAAGATAAAATATAACGGAGACAAGATGATGTGAAGAATCAGTAGTTAAAAATCCCTCAAACAAAACATATTAACATATAAAGGTACGTCTCACAATATTCGAATATTATGAAAAAAAGTCTATTATTTTTGTCACTCATTTTAGAAAGCGAAGCCAATAGATTCTTTTCATTCATAACACATGGAGTGAAATATTTCAAGGTTTTATTTTTGAAATTTGGATGAATTGTGGCTTTCAGACAACGAGAAGCAACATTTGGTGTGGTTTAAACAGAAATGCCAGGCTTCTGAAAAGTATTTTCATTACTTTTTCATGATACTCTGATTTTTTGAGAAGTACCTTTGCACATATGTGATCAAAAAAATAAGACATAGGAAGTATTTTATCTGTCTCAAAACTGCTAAAAAGTCATTGAATAGGTGTTTAAGTCATTTTTTCTTCTTTTTCATCACACAGTTTTGTTGTAACAACTAGACTTATTTAGTTTCTGGAAAAAAAGTGTTTCGGCTTTCGCAGAAGGTACTTCTTCAGTTTTGTTTCCGTTTGACTCGCGCCGCCCTCAGAACCGAAGAGCGTCTCGGACCAGCGGCGGGAACATCTTTGACACTGGACACGTCCGGTCGGTTGCTACGACAAGAAGATACAAGGCCTGAAAACCCTTTCAGACATGGAGGTTTTATAGTAAACGGCTAAACATTAGCAGAAAGATGCGTAGATAGAGAGAAATGTGCTAAAACACACAGTTATGTGTAGAAATCCTGCAATGTCAAAACCCTGAACACTTAAAGCTCACATAGTGCAGTGCCATAAACCCTATTTTCTCCACTTTTCACTTTGTTACTTAACTTTTTTCTTTCCACATATTTATCCTTTTATTCCTCAAATTGATGATTAGTTTTCATATTCTTGGTCTTCTCTTTTTCTGTCTTATATGTCTAACCTGCTGTCGTTGAATCGTCGTGTCGTGTCCTGCTTCTCAAGGCAGTGTTTCGTCAGGGATGCCGCCGAACGCCAGAGCTGCTCCCTCGAATCTTTGTTTCACTCCGTGTAATGACAATAAAAGTCTTGAATCCAAAAGCGATACAAACTCAACACCTAAAGGCAACAAATACACTATTTTCAAAGTAGACAACAGGCACACCTTTTCTGCTGGTTGTAAATATAATCACCTGAAATATTCAATGGTTGTGATCCTATTATATGTGCATGACGTAACCTAAGCAAGGTTACGCTTCCATGCACACACACACACACACACACACACACACACACACACACACACACACACACACACACACACACACACACACACACACACACACACACACACACACACAAAAAGCCCTGCTCAAGGCAATGTTATGCCAACAGATCTGTCAGGAGAGAATGTACCTGCCTGCCTGCCTGATGTTGTGTGTCTGTCTGCCTGTCACTGGCTGCCATTAATTGCTGGATAAAAACCAATGTTTGCAGTCTGGAGTTAAAGCTCTACAAGCCGACCCAATAACAACCTGTCAGCCGTGACATTTGCCATCAGATATTCCGTCGTGTTCCGGGCTGTTATTTGACACCGAGGGGCGGTTGATGGCGAGGTGACACGCCGCCGCACGCAGCAAAGCGCGGGCGGCTTCCATTAAGACGAGGTGAAAAAGTTGACGAGCAACTCAGAGCAGAGTGTGCACGTGGACGAGAAGGGGGGAAATAGCTTTTCCAAAGGGGGCCGTTGCATAGGACAAATATGGTTGAAGTAAATGCTTCGATAGATATATATTATTAAGCATTTTTATTTCATACACTTCAGTTTCCAGTAATCTTATAAACTCTATGGATGAACGGATGCTAACCTTCAAGCCGCTCAGTTCATCAGCCGCAGATTACCGGACTGCAGAGCGCACTTGTATGTTAGGCCGCCTACTTGTTTTTAAAAGAAAAAAGAAACTGCACATACGTGACAATAAGCCGCAGGTGTCCCCGTTGAAAGGTGAAATATTAACACAGCAAGATGTTCCAGAAAGGATTTTTTGAGAACTTTTCATTCAGTGAATGAGAGTAACGTCTCCAAGTGCCGCTACACAACGCGAGTGCTGTTTTCACCACGGATGCCGAGCTTCTGCGCAGCGGCTCTATTTGCGTCCCGGACAGCCAGACTGATCGCTTTCCACTTGAAAGCTGCATCAAATGCATTTCTGCGCAGCTTCCAGACATGTGTGGCCTATATATGAACACACTGATTGATTTAGTTACTTTTATTTTAGGTGCGGCTTATATTCAGGTGCGGCTTATATTCAGGTGCGCTCAATAGTCTGGAAATTATGGTCCATATCGTTATCCATTAGAAGACGTTAATTATAAACAATCTAGAAGTTTTTTTGCTCAAATAAAAAGTGGTTGTTGGATATTTGTGACCGGGGGGGATGATCGTACTCATGGATACGACAATGTTGAATCCAAACGTAGACTGAGAGGGGCTGTGAATAGCTGCGCTTGCACGGGGGTTTGCTGTATTGTGAAGAGCGAATATATACGATGTTGATGCTCGCGGGAAAGGTAATAGTTGGTCAAGTGCGTTTTGATGGGTTATTATATCACGTGAACAGACTCTTCTGGGCCTGCGAGGCAAACCTGACCCTTAGACCAGCGAGTGTTTGAGAACACAAGCGTGGTGAAACAAGGCACGCGCACACACACACACACACCCACACCGACCAACCGGTATGTTTGCGGCAGGGCTCGTGTTAATAAGTAACATCTGGAGCTGCATTGGGATCGAGGAGGTTTGGCTCTGCTCTGCTTCAGGTGCCTCCTGGTGACCTCTGCGGGATGCAGAGGGCTGGAGGCGGAGCCAACCTCCCCTCTCCTCGGTAAACACCGGCGTGCGTCCGCCGCCGCCGATTCCACAACATTTATCTGTGTGAGACGTGCACATACGAAGCATATAATAAGAGTGATTATAAGAGTGATTACGGCCGGAGCTTTATGGAGGCCAAGGTAACACGAACAACTGAAGACACTAACGCTTCGGGAGGGAAGTACGTCACCGTCTGCTCT
>NC_141293.1:7500-192500 GCF_037954325.1 Fistularia commersonii | reverse complement strand
TTTTTTGGCAAAGCATCTCGAATGCAGAACAATTGCGTGCAACTGGCAAATTAGCACAAATGGAGGTTTGTGATGAAAGATTGTCTGAAAAGAAAATATGCAACGCAGGTCAGAAAGAGGGGAGAACTTGTTTTTCTTTTGTGAGGCAGCTGGATTCTCGCAAGATGATCAGAGATGGTGTTTATCCAGGAAGGAAAATAAAAAATAACAAATACGAGCGCGTGGCCGAGACCGGGAGCCAACGAGCCGTTAGTTGTCGCGGCGCAGCGAGACGTGGCCGTTCCTTCCTGAATAACGATGGGCGAGTCTGAAGACGTAAGAGCTGACGCAGCTGGAGCGTCTATTATTTCAAATCTGGAGTATTTCTTCGACTTCCCTCACAGAGGAGCGATTGCACCTCCATTTTTGTTTTTGAAATTAGATAGCCCTTTCACATACTCCCTCCCATTATGGAAGACAGAGGGAAGAAGGTTTCATCAAATCACCAGGCGGTCATTTTTTAAAGTACCTTCTCCAGACGTGTCAACCTGAAAGTGTCTGCAGAGGTGCTGACCAGGTCATCTAATGTTGGGCCGCTTCAACTTTCAAAAAAAACATGAATGAGTGGACAAATTAACACATAAATAAGTAGTATTATTGTAAATTGAAAACGCATACATATATAAATATTTTATTTATTTAGTTGTTTATTTAAAAAAAAAATTGAAAAAAAGAAAAGGACCGTGTTTCTTGGACAATGAAATTGTGACTTTGCTGTCCTCGGAGCATTGCGAGGTGTATTGATGAGAAATAATGGTAGTGAGACACGTCTGCTGCTTCTTCCTGTCCTGAAAGGGAATCCACCTTCTCCATCTCACCCTGTTCTCTGTTCTCCTCTCTCACAACTACCTTCATATCTTCTCTCACCACGTCCATCCATCTTCTCTTTGGTCCAGTTCCAGCTTCCATCTACCAATACATTGACTCTCCTTCCTCTGTCCATGACCCAACCATCTCTGACCTTCTCTCCAGAACATCTACCACGTGTCGTCCCTCTGATAGACTCCTTCCTGATCCTCTCCATCCCGGTCGCTCCCAAAGAGAACCTTAGCATCGTCGTCTCTGCCACCTCCAGCTCTGCCTCCTGTCTTCTGGTCGTTGTCAGTGTTTGTAGATCATCTCACTCATGTCTCCTCCACCTTTCCTTTCCTTCTGGCTGATGTTCTTCCATCTCTTCGTACCCCTGACACTTTTCTCCACCCGTTCCAACCTGCCGTTTCTCCAGCTCTTCTCCTCACTCTGGACTGTCGACCCAAAGTACCTGACTGGTATTGGCCCAAACGGTGTAATAATCAGTGGAGGTGGATCCGTGAAGCCACGACCTCATTTGCACGTGTCGAACCCGAACTCTGCCGTCTACTTGCGTCCTCGTCGGTGTCGGTCCTGAGCGCCATGTTTACTTTGTCATTGTTATTGTCGCTCTGTTTCTGTCCTTATCCTTGTTGTTGGTCTGGTTGTCTCTTCCCGCTGCTGTTTGTATTATTTTTATATTCTGCTGTGTATTCTAATTCTTGTTGTTTACGCTTCTGTCTTTTTTTTGTGGATGTCTTTGCTATCTTTGAATTTTGCCTTTTATTTATATTTACACTCATTCCTATTGATTATGTCTTTGCTGCGCTGCTGTGACAAAATAATTTTCCCTTTGGGAATCAATAAACTATATCTCTATCTATAAATGATAAATAATGATAGTGATAAACATACCGTTTTTTTAATTATTATTACTTTTTTAACTTAATTTGTATTTTTTTATTCTATTTGTTAATGTTCAGGATTTGCTGCTGCCACCCCGTGTGCCCCCAGTTGCCCCTCGGGGACAAATAAAGTTTTTTTCTGATTCTGATGTGTAAAAGGCAGAGGGAGGAAATGTAAACCTATGCAGAGGCGTCAACATTATTATCAATAAGACCGTCGTTGGTTCTGCGGATAAAACATTAGAGTGCAGATTGGCGCCAGCTCACAAAGTGCAGGTGCAAGGATGAGTGCGGTTCACAACCATGTAAATGTGTATTTTCTTACTTTCCTTTGTAATGTAAAACAACCACCCGCCGATCTGGTGGCGCTCTCACACACTCAGACCTGATAGATCTGGTCCGCATGTGGTTAAGTGTCTCCATCCAGTTTTCTCCTCTGGTGGCGGAGGTAGACCCGAGCCCTCGGGCAGACGCTTTCTAATGACTCACTGGATGCTCGCCGTTTGTCCTGTCAGTGTAGAATAATAGCCGCGCTGCTAATTCCCAAGCTGTTATCTCTGCGGGGAACCCATGCAGAGCGGCGGCATCTTTAGAGGGATTTTCTGAAGCTGAGCATGAAATTCCCGATCTCTCATGGAGGATATCCTTATTTAAACAGATGTTACAGCCACAGCCACCTGGAAGTCTGCCTGTGTGCTCACCTGAAGCTTCATCTGGCCGTCATTTTCTGTTTGCTACTTTGTGAGCGTTGTCGCACACTGCAAAGCACGCGGTCGCACAATCAGATGAATTCCGATTCTTCCGCAGTAATATCTTTATCAATTCCCTGCTCCATTTGCCGCATTTGAAATCAAAGATTACAGGGTGAAGTGAAAACAGGCGGACACACATTGTACCGAGGGTTCTCTTAGGGTTTCACTGCAAGTTGAAAGAGTGTTGGAGACATTCAACACTTTACATCTCATTTGATTTGATTTTGATCTATTTCTTGGAAGATTTTTTGCATTGCAGCCCATGAAGATAGATAGATATCAATACATATCTAGATAAATCAAAATGACTCAAATGATGCAGGCAAATTTCAGTGACCTGGGCAACCAATATCCTTTAATAACAATGTGTATCACCAGAAAAAGCATCCATCTTGTGGCCAATACAAGGGGCCAAAGCATTCCATCCATCCATCCATCCAACCATCCATCCGTCCATCCGTCCATCCGTCCGTCCGTCCGTCCGTCCGTCCATCCATCCATCCATCCATCCATCCATCCATCCATCCATCCATCCATCCATCCAAAGATAAAAATTTTACTCAATTTAAAAAAAAGGCACATAATTTATTCCTTTCTTGCAGATGATGTGTGTTCATATGCCTTACGGTGTTTACACATGTACATTGACATAATTACTCATTTCTGAGTATATTGTGCTCATATGAACATCATGGCCCCCGACTGTGTGTGTAGGAGTATTATGAAGAGCTTGGGTGAATTATAGCAGAAGCAGAGATGTGGCTCCCGCCCCTTACACACACACACGCACACACACACACACACACACACACACACACACACACACACACACACACACAGTCGCAGTGGTGTGATGAGCTGTTCAGTGGACTTTCCTCTCAGCAGGGATCTGCAGAGTGCTGACAGCAACATGCTGATGTCTGTTTCACGGCTTCCCTCTCTGTTTTGCGCTCCTTGCCGACTGCAGCAGGCCGCCTACATGTTCCAACTCTTTATTCTTGTATTTGCATTTGATATGATAAGTTGTGATGCATGATCCCCCAGCGGTGAACGATGGATCACTGGGATTTGTCATTTTTGGTCTCTTAAGTGACATATCTGGCACCCGATCGTTTTTATGAAGTGCAGCGAGAAGTTTGAGCGACGCACCTGCAGGTATTGAAGAACTGCTTGGCAGCGTCAAATGTTTAGAGAAAATCCATCAGGTTTTTTACAGCGTATGATGTGAAAGAACAACAACAACAACAATATTAAATAAATACTTAAAGTTATCGCTCCTCTTAAGTACACGGCGTGTTTACAGATCCTGTCAGATCTTCAGAAGTAAAGGTATTTACAAATTAAAATGGGAATGCAGTGAGGACAGGGCCGGGCAGGAGAACCCATGTGGGAGGATAATATGCATATCAGCCTTGACCAGCAGCTGCAGGTGCAAAACTTTCCCTCCCAAAATGTTTTTTTTTTCTCCACAAGAAGGTACTGGATAGCTGCAATTCAAAAAACAATACATGCACAAACACCAAAGAAACTTGAGCCTCGGGACTAAATACCATGCAAGACAAAAACCTGCATTTCTGGTTGAAGTCACCACTAAAATGGGGTGTCAAAATGTAGAATAAATGAGCAACCAATTAATTATACAAATAAAAAACTCTCCATGTATGAATAAATGCTTTAAATATAAAGGAATGGGAAAATAAATGTGGCAAAGAAGAAATTCCTGTAGAGAGAAAAATGCTTTTAAAAGAGACTTTGATATAAATAAATGGATTCATAAATAAATATTACATTGAAAAAATACCTTGTACCTGGTGTCTCATCTACCGTATGTTTCTTTTCCCCCTTTATCGCCCACAACTCGACAACGGGCCGCGAACACCCTCGAGTGCTGCCTTCAAACGCAGGGGGGAAAAAAGAGGCAAAACAGAAAAGAGGCAAAACGGAGCGCTGAGTTGACACCGTGGTCGGAGGTTAGAATGTGGTTCATACGGCAGATTGAGGTTGCAGGTTCAAAGATTTCCGATGTGGATCCGGCAGAGCTGCTCTCTCCCCAAAACTATAATGACGCACGGAAAAGATCGAGAGGAAATATCTCGGGCGACCAAAGTCTTCCAAGATCTTCAGCTTTTTTTGGAGTTGATGAGATGAGATTGATGAGATGATCTCTTAAGTACAATCTAAAGGAAAAAAATCTCCTGTTATTTACCAATATCCAGGAATAAATAATGAGCAAAGTGGCGCAGTGAGTGATGAGAGCGAGCCATTGTGAAGGCTTGTGGCACGACGGAGGCAAGATTTCCTGTGTCCTTCGGTTCCGTCTGCCGGAGAAGCTGCCGGAGAAGCTGCTGGAGAAGCCGACTGCTGCTCAAAATTGAAAAAAAAAGGTTAAATAAATTGACAGTTCTGAAGAGCGGGACGCCATTATATAATCTTCACCACCGCATCCGTCCCTTTCCATTTTTTTTATTTCTTATTTTATTTATTATCTTGGCAGGCGATCAGAATCTCAATGCTCGACGGTCCTACCGGTTCACTGATGCAATTTAGATTGTTTCCCCAGGTTGGGAGGAACGGGAGTCTCCAGCGCCGTCGCAAATGGTCAGATTCAAATCGTGTTTTCCTCATGATTGGAATCTCATCTGTTCCTCCGGCACCGCAGGCCGGCCCTCCATCCGCCCCGCGACCTCAGCCTGACCTTCAGTTCCGTCCTCGTTTTTTCACCCCGACAAAAAACCTTTATAAAAAATGTATTCACCCGATTTCCGGACAGGTTTTTTTTTTTTTTTTTCCATAAATGTAATCTCCCATCAGATTGTTTCGTTTCACTTTAAACTCTTAATGAGCGGTTTTATCTCAGCGCCACCTATATTCCCCATTATCTGTTTGGCATCAGCCTCGCAGCGGCGGGGAGGAGGAAGCGGAGCGAGACGTGACGCGCCGCCATATTCTCCGCCCTCCTCCCGTGATCGGATGAGAAAACCACGGAGCCATTTTGGGTTAATTAGGGACTTGACCCGAGGAGAGCGGGCTTACGTGCTTTATCTCCCGACCACGTGGCTAACAGCTGGTTAAAACACCACTTATTTACATTTAGAGTGAATCTCACCCCCCGCGCAACCTCGGACGAGAACTTTAACACTCGCGATTAAAAAGAAACAAATGCGTTTAAGTGCTGTTTTTTTAAAAAAAAAAAAAAAAAGTAATTAACCCATTTGTACGAATGTCACGGTTCACAAGTTTTTTTTCTTTTTTTTTTTTTCCTCACAGCGAGTGAAGGTTTGATTAGGCACAGTGTCGGTTTGTTATCCACTTAGGAGAAATCTGTTCATTTCATCTCGCAGCCGTGTCCGGAGGCAAATTCCCATTTCTGCTTCGAGTTTGATGGCGACGTTAGCCGGGAAAGAGAGACAGAGAAAAAGAGGGAGAGAGAGAGAGAGAGAGAGAGAGAGAGAGAGAGAGAGAGAAAGAGAGATCGAGAGAGAGAGAGAGAGAGAGAGAGGGATCTGTTCATCTGTTCAACTCAGCTATTCCTATTTAGAAACAAGTTAATCCACCTCCAGTATCTCTGCATCTCACTAATAAAATTGTCCCTGCTTGACTCTCCCTTTTGATGCCACAGAAGAGGTCTGTCTGAAAACGCATCATTTCACATTGCGCTCACACACCAGTTATGTACCGGACATACACGCGTACACACACACTCACACACACGTGCGTATAAAATAGACACAATGGATCTGCGTCTGTCACAAGCACATCTTGTGACAGAAAAGGAGATTCTGTGACAACACATGCAAATCAGTCCGGGGGCGGCGCGCTGCCAATGTTTATCCACATATAAGGTTTAATTCTACGCTAACTCAGATGAAACCGGACAAATTAAACACAGAAATCTTTTTGTTTCATCGACATGTAATTGATTGGCAACATGAGACACGCTGAGCTAAGATTTACCTTTCCTGGTTCCAGAGCAAGGAGCTTGCAGGTAGAAGAAACAACACTCCTGGTTCCACACATGATTTAAAATCAAAAAGACACTCAACGGTTCTGTGTTTTCTTCTTTCACAATTTGTCAAATAAGAGCAGATACTTGTGTGTGTGTGTATTTATAAGTGTGTGTGTGTGCATATATGCATGTGTATGCATATTCAAATATATGTATGTTTATATATGTGTATATGTATATGTACACACACAGTACACATCTGTGTATATATATGTGTGTGTATATATATATATATATATATATCTGTATACTCGTATATACATCTATGTTTAGCTTGTGTTTATATGTTTATATGTGTGTATGTATGTGTTAAGTCTCACCTTACCTTCTCTATCTGGTTATGCTTTAGCTTCAACGCTGAACTGAATGAATACAACTCAATGTCTGGGTATAACAAAAATAAAGGTATTAATGATGTAAAATTGAAATGAAAATTTGGAAATAGCTGCCATGTTGAAATTCTGGAAATATTCTTATTCCCTTGAGAAAAATAGGAATGAAATAATACCAATATAAGGTCACAAGTTTACCGTCGCAGTACGCTTCATTTTATTCTCAAGTGTTTTCATGTTGCCAAACCTCACTTATGTCTGCAGGACATTGGACCGGTATACGAATTAAAAACATTTGCATTTGTTAAAAAGAAAAAAATGCTCAGAGTTTCCGGAATAATTTGCCGTTTGGAATAAGATTTTTTTAGAGACATCTAAAGTTCTTTTAGTGACATATCTCGGAGCAGCACCTGGACTTTAATTATGCTTATGCGCACAATTTTAACCATGGTTTCTGTCAAATAAAAAAGATGAAAAAAACAAGCAAAAGATGACATGATTAAATATGATTGCGCTCTTTCTTCTTCTTTGGCATTGGAACTTGGCAGTGCTTCCCAGAGGTCCAGGGGTAGCCGACCCCTGTCTCTGCTCTTGGTTAACTTCACCGGACTCACAAAGGTCCTCGCACCGGTGAGACGGGTCACTGCGAAGTCCTGGAGGTCTCGTCCGTCCCGGGGTTTCATGAGCCGCCTCAAACAGCCACCCACGTACAACTCCGACAAGAGCAATAGCAATAACAATAGCAAAAACTGACTTGTCTTTCGAGCGCCCCGACTTACGAGTTGGTGGCGTTTAAAAAGAGTCGATGCGCCGCCGTTAAGACGTAGCACAGGGAAAATCATTTAAAAACATGAGCCAGGTGTGTGTGTCCTGAACCTTGTTCGTGAGGGGATGGAGAAATTGTCGGCGTCGTCTGTGAGAAGACACCACACGTTGACAGCGAACGCCGCGGACGTCAACGGATACGCGAGCGAATGGAGGTACGCGCTCGGTCATGGAGGGAATGCAACTCGTAAGTCACGGTTCCGCTGTGGGGGGACGACCCGCCCTCAATGAGCATCCGACAGTTTCACCGAGGGGGAAGGACGTGGAGTCTATCGCTGCACCTTTTATCATTTAGCTCATAAGCGGGAACAGTTGGACGTGCGCGTGCCTCTCGAACGAGTTCCGGTCACGCCGGTCATCAACTCTCTGCAGCACAGCTGTGCGTCGGTGAGGCGGTTTTTGAGGAAGGGCTTGTATGTTGCAAAAAAAAAGGATATCTCCTGCTCTGCTCTGAACACAAGCGAGCCATTGTGGGTGCCGCGAGCGCCGGTAACAGCTGGACCACACAGTACTTATCTTTGGCCTCCACCCCGGGGCGATGACAGGACCGGCGTTGGCCATAAGCTACCTTATCTGCGTATGATACCGTGATGGATGAGTGTGCGGACAGGCCAGCGTGAGGAGTTGCACGGAGCAACAGGTTCTATGACAGGTTTGGCTGTGGACATTTTTGAGAGGACAAATCCATCCCACACCATTTGAGACATCATTCGTGTTTGTATTTCCCCAAAATACACACACTGTTTGAAAAAGCGATGGGAAAGGAAATATTCAAAGAATTTCAGTAACTGATCATGGAACATGTCGATTGTACTCAACATAAACTAAAACAAAAAACAACAACAACAACAAAAACCTAAATTTTTACAGTTATTTCAAAAAGCTATTTGAAATTCCCCCTAACTGCTAAATGTTTTTATACGCTCAAGGCCCAGTGGGGAATAGTACAGCACAATGTTGCACTTTTGGATCTTGCTATTTTATCTTATTGTTCTAACATGCAGAGTTATATCTATTAAGTAAATAAATCCATAAAATGATGTCTACAACTCTTACTCAAACTGCACAAGCAAAATGACTTATGTTTTAAGGGATTGCTTGTCGTTAGCCCTGTTCTGCAAATGCTAGGAAGTGAAAGTAGCTGCATTAGCACATTTCCTGTGTCCCAGGTACTGGACAACCTTCCTCGTGTGTCAAATGATAGACTTAGCGGTTGGGACAGTGGCTAAGATGCTTGGTACACAGATTCTCTGGGCTATTTTTGTGCAAAGCTCGTGACGCTCTTACGATGAGGTGGAGCGATGATGTAAACAAAGTAGCATGTTGGTCTAACGTGGTACTGCAGAGCGAACTACGCTGATGTCAAGGTCCTTTGGAGGACCTGAAGTCCCTGACCGGCGTCTGACAAGGCTCAGAATATTGATAGGAAATGCAAAGTCACAATTATGTCAACTTTGCATGAGCCCCTTTGCAGAAAGAGGCAGCTGGGATCCGAACCAGGCAACTTTACACCGATCCACTGATCCGCGGCCGAGAGCAAATGTTCGGGAAACCCAAGGCCGTCCCTGCACTCTTAAATACAATGCAATTGTTTCTCTATATTTACTGGTGATTTGTTATTGTTAAGGCGCCGTTAGAACATTGAAGGTAAAAAAAGAGGGAAGAAAGCAGGGCTTTCAGGCAAAGCGCCGACATGGTTTTGATGTTTTGGGGCATTTGATGTCCCAAAACCAATGCACCTGTAATTAAAAAAAGATCACTTGTACCAAAATCCTATGTTTTCCATTTAGAACATTTTCTCTCAACTTAAGAAGAACTCGACTTAAGCTAATTTCCCATGCTGCTTTTTAATCAAGAGGAATACGAATCATTTAATAGAGAGCAATACTCGACTCGCGACCTGGTTCGATGTGACCGCCTCGCTCTGGACGGCAGACGGCAGGAGTCAAGCGTTCATTGTTATCCGTGGATTTTACGGGAGGATTATTACTGGACCTCTGCGCTCCGAAACCTCTGACCTCGTCATGGCCTCCTCCCAGAGGACGGTGTGTGTTACACGCTGAGGTGCAGTCGGGGGAGGCAGGAGAGGCCCTGCCTCACGTGCCAATCTTGGAAACCAAAAATTGACAAATAAAACAAAAGAATTATATTTATCAGTGATTTGCACTATAAAGGTATTTTTCATTGAACGTCACCAGTTTTAGATTATTCAGATTTTTTTTTTCAAAATGGCTGGATTTTCGCATTTACCGTTCAAATAGTGAGAAGAGACGTGCGGTGAGGCAGGACTGTTGAGCCTCAGAGACGGCCGAGTGCCGGCGTGCTCTGCACGAACGCCGCAGCGCTGTCTCTCATCATGTCATTGTTTAAATTTTGAAACACTTTTGCTAGATAAGCTACATTTCCAGCGTACACTGTTTTTAGTCAACCGTATTCGTGTTACCAGTTTCATGTGCTGAGCGATCAGAAAACGGCTGCCCAGAGCCACCAAGTGAGGCACACAGGTCTCCTGCCTCATGGAAGTCAGTGCCGTATTTGCTCAATGTTACGTGATTTAAGATGTGAGCTGTGAAGCATGAAATGACAATGAGTTCTACTAAGCATGCTGATGTGGTCAAGCTCTATTCCGGCAGATTAAATGTCTATTTGAAAGACAGATCCACACAAATGCACGTGGTGAAAGGTGAGGACGCCTCAGGCATGTGGCAAAGCCATCACACAGACCCCAAGCTGAATTTTCCTGGAGGTTTGAGGTAGAAATTGAACATAAGATAGCACAAAAAAAGGACAAATCTATGTTAATAGTAATTAAAAAAAGCATGAAACGCCTCTGTGTGACTTTTCTGAGTCATAAAGTTCACAACATGATGTCATGCTTGCAGCTTGGAGTTGTAAAATGTAACACGTGTCTGGGAGAGGCTGAGCTATTTCTCAGTCCAGACTTTTCTGTCCCATATTTGACACAAAATGGTCATTTTGACACGTGGCATTGACAGATAACCCTGGAAACTATGGCGTCGAGGCCGGGTATTAAATAACTCAACAGTTTAAGCGTGCGTGTCTAAAATCCTGACGAATATCTAACCCGCCTGACCTCGGGGCCCGGGTTCACGCAAGGGCTGACTCCGGCGAATTACCATCCCCCTTTTACTTTATTTATTCATCAGAATTATCATATTTTATTTTATTTTGAAGAAGCCAAGAAAGGGAGACGTGTTTGGAGTGAGCCTGCCGTTGCCTCGTCTCCGGGGCAAATCATTCTTTGCACCAGCTGATGTTAACGCCGGAAGCAAAACAAACCAGGCCCGGGAATCGTTGCTGTCACCTCCCATATTCCATCCCGACTCTGCTCTCTGCGGGAAGCAGGACCTTGCTTTCCCACCCTGTTTATATTGCAACCTCATGGTGATGTTTTTTGCATCATAATAACTTGGATATCGGAGGAATGTGCTGTTTTATTTAAGAGTGCAAAAGGGTAGAATCAAATATGCAGCCTCACAGAAGAATTAGTTGTGTGTGTGTGTGTGTGTGTGTGTGTGTGTGATTGCAGACGTTGAAAAGGTGGATCGTGACCGTTAACTTTTTGACATCAGGTGAATTAGTGTGTTAGACTAGATGGGATGCTTCGGGTGATTGGAGCAAACGAGGAGCCAAAAACAATGAAATGATAGATTAACTTTATTTGAATACTATGACTTTTACTTGCCGCTTGTTGCGGAGAGCAAAGTAAGAATATCACGTACAGGGAAACACATTTCTTTACTGTGCATCTGTCAACAAACACTTTGAATCATTTGAATCATCCGAATCCTTTGAATCTCTAGAGTCCTTTGAAACCAAAGCATTTGGACCAAAACTGTGTTTGCTTTAGTCACTCGTTGTTCGTAAACTATGTTAACATTTTTTTAATATATAGATATATTATATATGTAATATATATTATGTATTATATATATTATACATATTGTATATATATATGCTGAAATGTTTTTTTTTATTGATCCAAAAAAAAAAACAACATCTGATAATGACAATGATAATTCTGATAAATGATAAAAACACGGCGGCTTAAACAATGACGCGGCTAATTTATGATTTTTTTTTCGTGCTACTGAGCTTCACGCTGCCAAAATATTAAGTCTCGTCACATCGGACTGATGAAATGAGCGGGAAATTCTGAGGCCGTTCACTTGCGACGGCAAAGACGACGACTGTAACAGTTTAAGTGCGCAGGAGGAAAACCCAGATAAACATCAGCTGGAGGAGGACAAAGAAAATGGATGGACTTTTCCTCGTCTTATTTATTATTCATCCTTGTCATCAGCTGTGTTACAGCCACTGTTTGGGGAAAAAAGCCCCCCAAAAAAGTTATAAATATCTCATGTTACAACGTGGACACGCGTGGCCTATATAGGAACACATACATTGATTTGGTTATTTTTAACGGTGCGGTTTCTATTCAGGTGCTCTCAATAGTCCGGAATGACATGAACAGTTTAAAAAAGATCTTACTTGGTGGCGTATCGACCCTCCGCCTCACAGCAAGAAGGTTCCTGGTTTGATTCCCACAGCAACATGTGGGTCAGGGTACCTTCTCTGCGTCACAAAGGTTTTCACCCGTTTCCTTCAACCGTCCAAAAAGCTGCGATATTGTATAATGGAGACCCTAAATTGTCCGAACATGTGCATGTGAGTGAATGGCTGTATGTCTCTAGATGATGTATAGCTCAGAGAGTGAATGGTTATATGTGCGGACCAACTGGCGACCCGCCGGGACCAACCCCGCCTTTCCCTGACAGCTGGGATGGTCTCCAGCTCCCCTGCAGCCCCAGAGTGCAGGAGCAGCCACATAGATAATGAAAGAATGAATGAACGAGTGGTCACCGGATTTTTCTTGAAACAATTGGGTTAAAGGGGAGAAAAAAGTTTTTGCATTTCTGACAGTAAATGAAGCCTTGAAAATGGATGCAAACAAGTTCTCGGTGGCGTTCCAACGTATGTCGATGACTTACCGGCCGCCTGTCCAGCTCTGTTGGAACAAAGTGTGCTCCTCCTCCCTCAGAAACATTTTGGATAATATTTCATAGCCCAAAAATGAAGCCATCGACAAAGTAACGCACGGAGACCATATTTCACTTCCTGCCGTGAAACGTCCTAAATATTTATATCACTTTACGTGAAGCGGCTTTGCACAGACGTGGAACGTCACCGGGTTTAGCCATCAGCCGTTTTTACTCAAAACGTTGAAGACTGAATGCAAATGACTTTTCTCTGACGATCTGCAGCCATGTTTTTTTTAGGTTAAGATGTGGATTTATGTTGGAAAAACAGGTTTAGTTCGTGTACCTGCAGATGCAGAGAAGCTGCGGAGGGACAGCAGGTTCTGTCTGCAGTTGCTGCTTGATCTCCTCCCCGGGTGACAAAATTGACCTCATGCTGCTTCAGGCAGCGACTGATGCTCGCAGGCAGACAGCGCTGCTGCATATCATACATTTTATGGTATTTGGGAGACTGCGCTGTGCACATTTGTTATTAATTTATTATCATTTGATCGATGTGTCTCCGCGAATCGCAAAAATGGAAAAATGAATGGTCTTTTCTATCAGTATTGCAGGCGTGTCTTCACTGTGATATACATTATGCAAATCAATAATAGTGCAAACACTTGCAACCAGAGGTCTTTATTTTAATGATCCTCAAGGGATTTTAGTGAAATTCTTTCAGTGTTTTTGGCTTTTTGCATCTACTTAAATATCCATAGAGCCTTGGCTGGAGCCCGTCCCAGCTTCACACCGAAGGACTGTCGGAATCGAACCGGGGACGTTCTCGGCGTGAGGCGGAGGCGCTAACCGCCGCCGCCACCGTGAAGTCCGATTTTTTTAAATTCTGTATGTATTTTTTTACACTAATTTATTCCAACGCTGTTGGGCTGAGAGCTCTTTACTGGACGTGACGTGCTTGAATTTTAATTTACAACTGGAAAGAACAGGGGGGAAATTTAGCGAGTTTTAAGCGCTGGCGTTTGCGGGGATGTAGACTCCAGAGGAGCCAGTGGCAGCCCGGTACTTTCAGCTATGATGTCTGGACAAGTCATTACCTTTATGTTTTTTTTCACGTTTTTGCAGAAGTGCAAACACAACACACGACTAATGAAAGCAGACGGTTGCTTTTTGCTGTCCGTTAAGTGGGCGCGGAGGTTGCTTCCCCTTGTAACAACAATCTCCGTTTTTCTTGTACTGACTCCAGGACTCAATGGCCCGGCTGTGGAGACGTCCTCCCAGCCAGGGCCCACGCTTTTAAACATTCTTTTTTTTTACATGGACAAATTCAAACCCTCGTGAACTCGTGACATCGAGAGTCAGAGGCAGACACAGCAGGTAGATGCAGTAATATACACAAAGTGGAGGTGCACGAAGGAGCCATGTATAATGAATGAACAGCTGAGCCAGTGTGGATGAGGTTTTTTTTTCTGTTTTTTGACATATCATATGCTAGAGTGTCATGCATATTTCATTTGGCATGTCTTCTTGAGCTGCTGCTGCTGCTTGCCTGGGAAGCCAGACAGATGTGGCCTCAATGTGTGTGTGTGTATGTGTGTGTGTGTGTGTGTGTGTCCCCACTGTGTGTCAGCATACAGGATACAAATAAAGCATCAAAAATCTGTATATGTCTGTGCCTGGCTGCGAGGCTCAGAATATAAAATCTGGATAGTGAGGTTGAAGGAGGGCCTGCATGCAACCATGCCGCAGTATACCAATATTTTACTTTAAGCTTAATTCCCCAGAAACCTCTGTAACACTCACACATCAACTCAAGGTCTGTGGAGGGTCTCAGTCAGCCAAGCCATGGTAAATTCTTGTCAAAATCTTCTCGGCGTGGCAACTGGACTTGATCATTTCCCCAGAAGAAGTTTCACCCCTCGTCCGAGAGGCTTCTTTAGTGTTAAAGAGCTGAAGAAACCTTTCGGCCGAGCAGAGAAACGTCTTCGAGCGAAGAAACTCAAGTCCTGTTGTCGCGCCAAGAAGATTTTGACAAGATATCGACTAAATGATGTGCCTATTTGTCTGTTCCTTTATGAAGGACAATTATTTTACACTTTATTTGGAACAAGTCGCATGTGGTTAAACTAGAACCATATCCTGATGAATCGCCTGCTTCCCAAATAAATGTAAAAAAAAGAAAAACAAACTTGTAGGATCGTCATTTTTATTTAGAGATGGTGAAAGAGAAACAGTCATTTAAAGTTGATGTGAAATTGAAATGTCATGAAAATCTTTTTTTTTTTTTTTATCTGGGCGTGGCTCAGCTGGTGAAGAAAAGCCGCCTCGGATCAGGAGCGGCGGTTTCACGGAGGAAAGTTCTTTGCTGAATCTTGCAGGTCTGAAGCCCAAACCGCGTAGCGACCACAGTTCATACATGATGAGTTAAATACAGACGACACACTTCACTCCCGTTGTGCTGGGTACTCTGCTGAAGCTGACAAAGTCAAGGATTTGCTGTTTTTCCAGATTGTAACGACATCAGAATCGTCACCGGAGCCTCGTGGCTCGGCCCCGTCTCATGACTTAGTGGTTTTCTCTGTGTGTGAAACTTCTTGAAATCAGCGACGAATAAACACCTGGTTTGTAACAAATGTATTTGACAAAAGGCACGGGGTCATTAGTTCAAGAATAACTAAGTTTCAGTGGATTCAACGTTACACACATACAAGTACAGGGCAATGAAAATTCAGTTTAGCATCTGATCAGAGGTGCAAAAAAGCTGCAGGTGCAGAAACCATAAATACATGAACAGTACAATAAATAAATTAACATTCTGACATGGTGTATTATGTCAATAATATACAGGTGATTCACAGAACGGATACATATTATATGTTACATATGATACAGATGGATATATGCATTGAAGGCGTTAAACTATGATAATTTTCCAGAGCTAATGTACGGTGAAGTTAGCTATACAAACAATACAGTTGAAATAGGCATTAAATAGCGCAAAAATATTGACAGTTGAACCATTTAATTCTTTACATTATTTTGTTTCCAAGACTGGCAAGTGAGGCACGGCCTCTCCCGTCTCCTCACCGCACTTCAGTGGCATCTGGGGCTGCTAAGCTAGTGTGGTAACGTGTTGTAGCATGTGTGTGTGCAGGACAGTTCAGTGGTACGTTGGTCGTGGAGTGCAGTCTTTGAACCGATGAGGTCAGGGGTACGAAGTGGTGTGTTGGGGGTCAGCAAGAGTCCAGTCAGGACTCAGTTCTGGGGAGAAGCTGTTCCTCGGTCTGCCGGTCCTTGTCCGGAGACTCCTGTGGCGCTGCAGAGGGCAGGATAGTAAACAGTCCGTGGAGCGGGTGTGAGGAGTCCTTCAGAGTGCCGCAACCTCGATGCAGGCAGCGATTGTTCTGGACGTCCTCAGTGGCTGGAGGTGGAGTTCCAGTGATGCTTTGTGTGGTGTCAAGTGTATGGAGCAGGGCTACGGTGTCACAGGTCCCAGTCTGCCGGTCCCTGTCCGGAGACCCCTGCAGCGCCGGCCTCGGAGCAGGAGAAGAGACTGCAGGCCGGGTAGGAGGCGTTTCTTCTGGACGTCCTCAACGGCCGGAAGTGGAGTTCCTGCGAGGCATCGGGTGTTTTTTCTGCCTTACGCTCAGCGAAAGAGCGGCTTCCATATCGGAATTGACACGGTTTGTTCAGATGCTCTCCACCGCACAGCGGTCAAAGCTCACCAGAACAGCTGAAGACAGGTGCTTCTTCTTCAATGTTCTCAAGAGGAAGGTCAGCTTTTTTGACCAGGCTGGTCATGTCGGTGGTCCAGGACAGGTCCGCCAAGATGTGGATCCTCAGGAACCTGAAGCTTGAGACATACTCGATGGTCCTTTGAGCCTCTTTTCTCCTTCCTGAAGTCCACCATGATCACCGGGGCGTTGCCGATGTTGAGGAGCAGGTTATTTTTGGTGCACCGCGTGGCCGGGTGCTGTACCTCTGGTCTGAAGGCTGTCTCATCGTCGTTGCTGACGTCACCTATCGCCGTGGCGTCGTCGGCAAACTTGATGATGGATCTGGATCCGTGCACAGGTCTGCACAGAGAGCAGAGGAACAGGTTCGGCCACAGGCCTGCGGCACGCCGGTGTGGAGCGTGATGGCGGTGGAGCGGGTGTGAAACCGCCATACGGAATGTGTCCGTTTGGTCAGAAAGTCCATAATCCGGTCGCAGACAGAAGTGTCGAGTTCTCGATTCCCCCGGTTTAGTGATGAACTCGGAGGGACGACTGAGCTGAAGCTGAGCTGAAGTCAACGAACAGCAACCGCGCTTTGGATGTGGTCATCGTCCAGGTGTGTGAGCGCAGAGCAAGATTATACTTGGATTATACTTGCAAATAATCCAAATATCATAACCAACAATTGCACGAGATGATCTTTTTTCATTTAATTTCACTTTAGTGACACATTTTAATTGACTGATTTGAAGTCAATTTGCAAATTTAATTTCTCTCGACTCAAATCAATAAAATTAATTTCGGTGAAATTGATCTGGACGTAGCCGATAAAAATGATGTCTACTATTATAATGATTCTGCCATGTACGGTTTGGACTATCGGCAGCTAACAATTAAATTCTATCTATTAGCTGACATCCACACAGCTCTAATTATGAAATAAAATGTTAATGTCGCTTGCAGATCAGATGAATCCCTTTCTGGAATCACTACAAATCAAAAGAATCTCCTAGACCTTGCACAGGTTACTTGACACTTTGTTATTCTGGCGCTTCCTGCGGAAATGTTTCCTCACGAGAGAGAGAGAGCTGTCACATTAAAAATGCAGCAAACAACCAACTGTGAGGTTTCCCATAAAGCTTGCGGGTTTGGATATCGCCTTCATTTCTGTAAGGTATCAGCTCACGACCCGCTATCCGACGCATAGCTGAAATATATGCTTCGTTCGACGCATGAAAGCTAAACAGGTTCTTATAAATCGGTGAGTGTTTGCCACTTCTCGCAAGGATCTGATCACATTGCTCATTTTAATTGTTTGCTTTGGAAGGCGGCCAAGGTTTCCTTGTGGCTATATTGCTTTTGGCTGTTTGGAGATCTCAGGGAATTGTTTTTACAGACTGGAGGAGCCCCGCCGCCCCTCTGCCCCCCCTTTTCCTTCTCTAAGTGTGAGCCGGGCCAAGAACAGAGCCCTGGGGTGCTCCTGGTTTCCTGTGAACACACACACACACACACACACACACACACACACACACACACCGCCGAGCGCTGCGACGTGCCAGATGCACCAGCCGCATGCCGAATTGTGCCCACGAACCGGCCCCCGCTTCTAACTCCTCTCCTAAGAATTACATTTGCGTGCAGAAGACTGTTTTTTTCTGTTTGTTTAGCGGTGGAACAGGAAGCGATGTAACACTTGAGGCAGCTAAAAGCCCAACTCTGAGGGTCATTATGGTGGATGAACACACAGGCTATTGGCTGCAGGGTCACCGTCTCACATCCTGTCCTAACGCACTAAAAAGCCTTGACGTTTTTAGGATTCAACACGCATACGATCGCCACCAAATCTGGCTTACGTTGCACGGCATTTTCAGCGCAGTGACTGATTGTTCCCCGACTCGCCTGCGCGTACTGCGCTTAATTTATCGACCGGCCTCAAACACACGTAGAAGTAATCTGTGGCGGCTTCATTCCGCCCGCGGATCCAGTCCATCGGGGCCGTCCTGGTGTTAAACAGCTGCACGCTGTTCCGGATGACTCTGCGGTGACTCTGACTGCTATATATATGTAAAGTTTTGTGGTACAAAGAGATTGAGGGCCACATGTGTCTGGTGAAAGAGTCAGTCTGTGGAAAAAAAAAAAAAAAAAATATATATATATATATATATATATATATATATATATATGTGTGTGTGTGTGTGTGTGTGTACAAAAATAAGCTAGCTCTTGAAGTTGTGGTCAAGTGTCTTCAAGCATGACTGTGCTGCATTAATAACCGACCCAGAAAGGACAGAGTTACTGCGAGGCATCGATTCGACATACATTATTTTGCAGACGGAGTCGTGGAAGCTGCAGCTGATCCAGCTTTCATTGGACCACAGGGTTCACCTTTTATCGGTTGATCCCAAGGACGTATCTACTGAGTACAACTATTCGCTCTCTCATTTGAAGCGATTAATGTATTACAGCCCCACAATTTGACATTATTGATAAGAGAATTGTTTCTTTTCTAAAGCTGGCATTCTGTATTTTCTTGGGGCAATGGCGAGGTAGCTCACTGAGCAACAAGTATTTCTCTCAGTGAGTAAAATAAAATGAATTAGCGTTATATGTAATATGTAGTGGAGTACGCTAAGCTACTTAGCAAAACATTAATGATGCTGGACACGCCCAAAATTTTAAATAAAAAAAATGAAATTAAAATGTGATGTTTTGGTGTGAGGGGAAAAAAAATGGCCATTTTTAGACAATATTTTTTGACAGAAATTGCCTGGGGAATAAACAAAACCAGACAAAAAGCAAAGACTACAAACAATAATTGTGCTTTATGAAATACATTACAGACTCATCGTCTCTGTTTATTTGAATCCATTACTTTTATTTGCTTGTTATTTCAATGATTAATATTTGCACACTTTTCTATCCTGTAATATTGTTGTGACAATGATATTCCCCGTCATGGGATCCATAAAGTCAATCGTATCTCATCATAGCTTCTCTTAAAAGCCCTTCAGTGTTTGGGGTGCAATGCTTTTTTTACGAGTCACCCGGTGAACTTATGGTTGAAATCCCCTTTTAATTCATAAACCTACAGCGAATCTGGTCAATTTATGACGGGAACAATGGTTTCTATTTTTAAAAGATCACCTCATTGAACTGGATAAAACGAGACAAGATATGAGCAGACCAGAAGGATGAGAGCCTCATTGGTGGAAAAGGAAACCACACTCCTACCAGGAGGCAGTTAGGGATGCAAAAAATCTCCAAAGAAAACAAGTGCTGGAAAAAAGGATACAACACCCACGTGCGAAAGAAAAATCTTTTCTGTTGTCTGAATATATTGAGAAATATATTCCATGTTCAGATATTCTCAACAGTGACTATTCTGTGGAGGCTGACAACATTATTGAAAAAAAAAAAAACAACCAAAAACTATGGGGAGTTTAAAACAAACAAACAAAAAAAAAACCAGCAAAAACAAGAAAAGCAAACAAATGCACTTGCGGGAAAAGATTGTCACCAGAATATATTTGGACGACAACGTCAGCCATTCATAATCCGAGGACTAACAAGTCGTTCTTTCCGGGCCGAGGGCCATTTTGCACATTTTCCTTTCTTTTCTCCGTCGTACGTCTGCGAGACGCCTTGTCGTAGTTGTTGCTTGCAGGCCTGACCTCCTGTGTCTGACTGATGTTTTTATTGGTGTCCTACTGACTCTGGAGCGATGCGCCTATTACCGAGGTCAAAGAGGCCCCCCTTCATCACTCAGGGCTCCCCCTCTTTTCAAGGGATACTTTTAGGGACTCCGAGCTGATGCCACCAAACTGGGATTGATGCTTCTCTCAAAGGTGGCCAAACGGTTGGGTTTTGCAGCCGCGCTGTGGCTGTAAACGGTTAGGAAGATTAAACTTAAATATTCCTGAAAATAATCTCGCTAATTGCATATTTTATCGTTCGTTGCAATTCAATTCTAGATTGCGTGAAAAGGTTTTTAGACAAATGACACCAGTAGTTTCCAGTGCTGCATTTTAGCTTCATTGAATGGTGTGCAATAATTTCATCTTTGAGATTATTAGTATTTTATTTTTTAATAAAAGTATCCTATATAAGTCACATCCACTATGGAAAAGCGTCTTTTTCTGCAAAACCCATGGGAAGATCTTCCCTCATCCCAGTTCAATGTTCCTCTGCACAAAGCAAATAACCGGTTTGTTTTTTGCAAAACTCTTAAAAAAAAAAAAAATCACAATAAACAAGTTGTCTCCACTTGTCAGGCCCTCCTGCATTTAACCCCATTAATCACAATTTAAATTTGTTCCACCTCATACTGAATCGCTCACATGATCCCTTTGCACAAGCTCCCGATTACATGCATGTCAGTGGACGTCCACGTCCGGATCATCCAGGAGGGGAAGTTTGGGGGCGGCGGGGGGGCCGGGGGTTGCAATTGCAGAAATATGTTGCGGTAATTGAGTTAAGCGTCTCGAGACAGTGCCGTTGCTGTGAGAGGGAAACATAGGGCTAATTGAGAGTTATATTCAAGCTAACCACTTTAGACATGGTTGCAATTCATAAATTAGCTGCGGTCAATATATCTCAGTAATGCGGCGTACCTAATAGTGAACACATACATCCAGAAGACGAACACGCCGGCAAATCTTCCCTGACAGGACTGTGAAGGCAAAACTTCAAAGAGAGGAGGAATGATTTGAGAGCAATTACATATAGGTTCAGATCAAAACCTCAGACACGTCTGCCTGGTTGCTCCAAGCTGAGGTGCTTAGTGAGGGCTCTACTGAATTATTGACACTCCTGCGCACTTATCATATCACATTCAATCTTGGCAAATAAAAAAAATACCAAAAAATGACGAGAAGAGGGGAAAACAAACAAACAAACAAACAAACAGATCATCTGTCCCCTGAGTGCTGCAAAGCCCCAAAGTGTAACCCAGACAAACGGAGCCAAATACAAATGCTTGAAAAGGACGTGAGGGTGCCGACGCCAAGTGGCCGAGCGGTAACAGGAGGCGGCGAGCGCAGTTTTGAAGCGCCATGCTGGGTTGTTGGCGGCGATGACATTGAAGCAGCAACGCTGCTCACTAGGATGCGATGGAGAGCGTGTACTTCCACCTTCCGAATGATGGCCACATCTAAGTGGTGAAAATAGATCCTTCTGCTTCCTCGTGATGCTCACAGACACCGTTTCCGAATCGTAATAATGGTCATTTGCAGACGCATTACCTTAGCGTGGTGACAAACCGAACGCCGCCCATTAAATCTGGGTTAAAGGTCCATTAAAAGATTAAGTTCTAATGTCTTGTTTTGGCGTCATTGCCTTTAAAACACATCAGACCAATGCAGACATTTGGCAGCATTTGTCGTTGACTTTGGGCAATTTTTATTGCGAACGTGTTAGTGTGTGTTCAACAGCGGTCAACATTGACCGCTACACCCCCCCCCCCCCCAAAAAAAAATCTGAGGTCTTCTGTAAAAATGGATTTTTTGACCGCCTGTCGAATTCAGCCATCTATCTCCTGAATCTTCTGCATCCTCTGCTGCCGAGGCAGCCGCCGAAGCAGAGAGCTAGACTTCCTCTCTACGGTCGTTCTGTTCAGCTCTTCTGGAGGAATCCCAGGTGTTCCCAAACCAGAGCCCCTCCGGCGTGTCCCGGGTCTTCCTCCTCTCGCCGGGACGGGCCTGGAACTCCTCATATCCTGCCGCGCTCCTCGATCGATCTCTAAGGGACCGTGGAAGATACCCATTTCAGCTGCTTGAATCGTGATCGAGCTCTTTTGGTCCCGACCCGCAGTTTATTTGACCGTCGGTGAGGGTGGCAACATAGATCGACCTTTTTTGATATTCTTATTTAAGTCCGTGTTTGTTTTTACATGTTCTTTCAGGAAAAGTACCCATGAATTTTGTAGTGAAGTGGTTTGTCCAGCTATCTCCATCTCCGATGGGCGACCGATCCTAAAGATATGCCCGTTTCAATGGTAGCACACACACAATGGCAACATCATGGCAAGAATCATCAAGTCTACACGTTGTTTTTTTGTAAAAGACGGTATCCCGTACGCCTCAAATGACCTGAAACAAACCGGCTGAAAAAAAGACCCTAAAAGACCCTTGGATATACACGATGTTTGTAAATGGCATGCGCTCGTCCTGCAGTTAAACCAGATAATGTTCACTAGAACAGTATTCAAAACAATTTTACAAAGTTACTGTTGTCGTCATCGTTGGCCGTTGTCCTCATCGACTCATCCCTCATAGTTATGGATACAATTCAAGATTTATCATGATAACTTCTGCAAACAATGTATGTTACAGCTCCCTTTCAACCTCTTCCAGAACAACGAGCGACTACAATTTCGATGTGTTTTGAAATGCCACGACAAGAAAAGGCTATTGTTTTCTATTCTATTGTATTCTATTGTGTTCTATTCAATTCTTTTACGATCTAGAAGACAATAGAAGGTGGTGTTTGTAAGAAGCTCCATTTTCTTTTATCAATCTATCTCTTGGCAAGCACTGGCACGTTTGCCAGACACAAACATAAAATACATATTCGCTGCCTAAATCAACTCCTCAAAAGTAATAGCCCTGTTCAACGCCTGAGTAAACTTCTTCTCAGTCCAAATAGAAATTCATTTTTGGACTCTTCGTGTCAGAGCATTCTAACTTTCAGTGGATTTCTGCCTGCAGAAACATCAACAGTTGATGTCATACCCCGGTGTAATGGCTAGCAGTTAATTATGTTGACATTTCGCTCAGAGAGCAGCCAATAATGAAACACAAACTATTCATCATCTTTATTCTCAATTAAATCAAGGAGAATGTCTGACTGGGAGCTGGAGGTCTTAGCAGATGCTAATCAAGGTACTATCCAGTTGCTAACATTCACAGAACGAGGCTAGCTGACAGGGTTAGCATCAGCCTCATGTTACAGCAGTAGTACACTGGACTTGCAGACATTCTGTGGTAGAACAGGGGTTTTGTTTCGCGCTATCCCAGAGTACATTAGCGGGAGTGAACCTAATGCCTCTACGCTCCGAAAGAAGCGAGATGCTGTTTCTAATCTTGCGCCCTGGTTTGAGAGTTCTTGCAACAGGTTTGCAATACATCACCCGGGAAAAACTTTGCCCCCGCGGGTCATCCGACAGATATTGTATGATTGATAATGTATTTGAGCCGGGAGCGGTCAATGTGGAAAAGTGAAAAATGTCCTCACTGGCATTTTCCGCCAGCACAGAAGGTTGCACGAAGGTAATTGGTTTCGAGGATCTGCCGGTCGAGGAGGAAAATATACACGATGCATCCGATAGGACGCAGAGACATGCCAATGGCTAGCACTTCTTGGCAAGAGGTGGCTCCGACACAGAGTAGAGAAAGTGCCTTTGTGCCTTTGTGGTAAGCCTTTGTGGTAAGCCTTACCGTAAGCCTTTGTGAGGAAGTGGCCAAATGCTGTGTCAGGATTTAAAAGAAGAAACACCTTTACTGTACATACATGGAGCACAACATGAGCAGGAAATGACCACGGCATTTGACCCATCATGGATGCACCATGAGCAGAAGGCGGCTGAGGAGCAGTCAGGGGGTTCAGCGTCTTGCTCAACAACACTTCCATGTTTGGGTCCATGGAAAACGTCTCCAACCTCTTGCGCCGAGCTGTCTAAGCATGGTACACCTTGTGGCAACTGCTCAGCACTCCCATAAAACCACCACACACGGGCCATTGTCACCGTGCACTTATTTGTGCCTGTCAGATTCCACCGATGCTCGGCTTGGCGGACTTGTGCCCTTGTGGGCCGGGGCCTAAGAGGAATCCCCTGGAGTTCCTGCACCTGACAGTGTTGCCAGTCATGACCTCCTCTGGCTCCCTTTTTGTAAGCGCACCGAGATCGGCCGTCGCTTCGGCCAGCTTTGGCTATTTCTCGACCACCTCCATCACAGTTATTAAGGAACAAAAGCGTCCTTTTGGCCTCACCGGTTCACATGCGACCCGGCGCCCTTCAGAGTGTGAGATCCGACTCCTCGAGTCAAACACACACGTCTGCGTCACCGACCTACTGATTACGTTACGTGTTCAAAGGCCACCGACCGCACTCTCCTTCTTGTTTTTCATTTATTATGTTGTACACTGACCTCATCTTTGGGGATCTTGGAGGAATTCATCCAAACTCTGCAATGAAAACAAACTGGTCTCCAACCACTGCACTGTAATGGATCCTTGGGAAAACTTTTCCAGGGCTGACTGGGACACTCACAGGACACTGCTCGCCGAGTGTTGCTACGAACCCAAACATGACTGAGCAAATAAATCGCTGTTTGGCTTCGGGGTGTAAAAATATTAGAGGTAAGGTACTCGTAGTCTTTTTAACAACTTTGTTAACGCCTGCAAGTGGAAAAATACACTTCAGTGTCAGATTAAAACGAAGAGTGAGGTCATGGTGGCGCTCGATGCTTGGCCACATATTCACACTCAAACACACATTTTATAGTCTCATTTAGAAAAGTGAGTTCATTCAGTTTCAAATGTCCTTTTTATTGGAGGCAAAATAATGAATGGATGAGTGAGAAAGTATTCCCAAGTTTATTTTTCATTCTGACTGCTATGCTAACACATAGCTGCTCCATGAAATAACGAGTCTGTGGAGGTTCTCAGTCATCCAGGTCCTGGTGAACTTCTTGAAGAAGAAGTCCAGTTGCCACGAGGAGAAGATTTCGGCAAGAATTCATGGAAAATGTTCCAGTTAATCACAATGTGTCTCTTTTAATCTGGTGGAATTGGAATTATGTTGCTTCTCTTGAAATGAGGAACTTTCTGGCCGGACATGTTTAAAAATGATGAGTTCAAGAGTATCTAAATAAGAATCCACATCCTAGTTTTTACTTGATTTTGCTGTATTTCAGAGAAATTAGACAGGCCTTCTTCCTCGCGGCATGACGTTCTACGACTTCCAGGTTGACCCTCCCCTTTTTCAGGCGTCAGGGGTTTGATGTGGAACGAAAACTTCATGCCGTACAATTAAAAGACTTGCACAGCAGAAACAAGAAACACAAAACTGGCCTCTTTTTCCCCTTTTTATTACATTGTGTGCCGTTTTGGTGAACAGACTTGGGCCGAGTCTTTCCTGAACAAGTCCAGCGCCCCTTTGGAAGAACAGCCCATCCAAACAAACATCAGAAATGTGGCTTGCGTAGTTTGTTGCTCATTATTTGAACATAAAATTTTTACATGGCCATCTTTGAGTTTACATTTTCACCGTCAGGTTACAGCCCCCCCGCCCTCCCCCCGCCGCCACGCACATCGACTCATCCGCGATTCTTACAGGATTTAAAAGCGCTTGGAGTAATTTCGCTCGCTTCGCTCCGGCTCTTGGAGGTGATATCTGTGCGCCAAGGTTGAATTCGAGCGGCAAATTTCTGGAGATGCGAACGCCTCGGGCAGAGAAAGCGTTTCCTTGTCAGAATAGGTCTAATCTCAGGCATATGTTAATAGAGAGCAGCGAGCCATGCAGAACTTGAAAATGTATTCATTGGTATGTGCGACCCGCTCCGCGTCCCTGAGAACGCCAAAGCGTGTGGAATTCCATCGATTTTGGAGCGCTCGCGCTTTCACCCGTTCCCAATTTGTCCTGATTTGTGTTTGAGTGGCGGACTTGTGTGAAAGGGCCTTTTCTTTGCGTCCCCAGTGCCACCAGTTACAGCATCGCCAGCCCCGGTTTTGTTATTTATCTATTTATTTAGCTGCTGGAGTTAAATGGCTTAGTGACAAATTAGAGTGTAACGACAATGGCCTGGATAGTTAACAACGCTCGCTTCTTATCGGACAGAGGAGGGAATTTCCAACGCTCCCTTTCTCTTATTCTTATCCCGACGTATTTCACACCGTCTCAATGTGAATGACAATTACTACTCGGGATGAATGGGAGCTCTGAACTTTGTTTTTTTTTCGTTTTTTTTCCCTCCCGGGAGTCGAATGCGGCGGCCCAGAATGGAGCGCGGGCTGCGACTGAATCAAACAATAAGGGGGGAGGGTTTCTTTTTTGAGTAGCAGGCCGGGCCGGGAGAAAAAAAGGGGTCAAGAATCAAAATGGGAATGACATTTGCCATCAGCGGAGGCCTGCTTTATGCGAGCCATTGATGCGCCTTTTCCCAAAGTGAGCCTGCGAGGAGGATGATCTGCATTGCAAATTGCTAAAACTGGCCCTTTTTACAAGTGGACAGGCGGGCTGGGGCATGGTTCCCACACACACCCCATCCATCATTCTGTGCGACCCCTCCCCAACCCACACACACACACACACACACACACACACACCAATGCCCCAACCCATCTCCCCCTACCACTACTGCTTGCCCGGATGGCCTCAATCACACGGCGGCGGAGGCAGCTCAGCCTTCTCCCAGACCGGCTCCCGAAGCAGACTCACAGCGGGGCTTTGTCCCGGGCGAAAGGCCGAGGGAGGATCCGGGTCAGGGGGTGGAGGCCGCCGGCTTTCACGGGCAGTTAGTGAAGGTGTAGTCTGCAGCCTTTTAGCTGCGTGTTTTGCTGTTTGTTTTCCCTCTGCTTTGCTTTCTAAAGCGGTTTGGTCTAAATCCAGTTTTGCTTTCATTAGGTGCACGGCTCCGGCTTTAAGTTGTCTGAATGAACAGTCATATGATCAATGAAATGTAACACTGGAGGCTTACAAACATAATAAATTTAAATGAAAAAATGATACCGACGGTCATGGCTAATGTGAAATGTATCATTTCCAGCAGGTTATGTCTTGCATTTTTAAGGACTGTTTGATTGCTTCACTTCAACATCATTGGGCATCTTTACAGATGAATCAACTATTGATGAATTCTGCTTTTTATCATTTTATTTTCTTCATGAAAATATTTCAATTTTTTTAATTGAGGATAGGAGGAAAGTTCCCGTTATTCTAGAAATATCAATATTTTATGAGAAAATGAAATAAAAAAGTAGAATATGTACAGACTTGATGCTTTATCTGTAAGGGACAAACGCAGGAAAACAAAATAAATGAATGAATATAGGCAATTTTCCATTGACGTGCACAAACGATCATTGAAACAAAGACATCGCAGTCTGAAAATTATATATTTAACATGAGCCATTATGGTATCAGCCATTGGATATTCCCTTTGGACCTGCCTGAGTTTTTTCTATGAATTATTTATTTTGATTTCCCGAGCTTGTCCCTTACAGATAAATCAACAACTATTGATGTATTCTACTTTTTTATAATGTGATTTTCTCAACAAAATATTGATATTTTTGAAGGAAGGTTCTATCCTATTCCGTCCTGCTGTCTGAAAATAAAAATAGAAATAAAAATCAATATTTGAATGGGAAAATAAAATAAAAAAGTAGGATCTTCACGTTATTGATGATTTATTTGTAAGGAACAAGCGCAGGAAAACAAAATAAATCAAATAATTAAAAAAAACTCAAGCAGGTCCGAAGGCAATTCTCCAATGACATTGAAGTGAAGCAATCAAACTATTATTAAAATTCAAGACTTAACATTCTGAAAATGGTACAAATAACATGAGCCATTAGTGTCAGTATCATTATTTTTACCGCAAGAGACGTGCAAACACGGCAGCACACACACACACACACACACACACACACACACACACACACACACACACACACACACACACACACACACACACACACACACCTTTCTGCCTGTGTGATAACAGCATCCATCTTGAAGTTCCAAAATTGTGTCTGTCACAAATATCACATCCCCGTCGCCGCTGCTGCCGCGACCTTTGACCTCGGCCTCGGGTTCTGTAGCTCACCGGCTGAATTGGAATTCAGGGTGAAATTTCCTTTGGCTTCTCAGAACATTTTTTTTATTCTTTTCTTCTTTGACACAAAACCGACCCGAGTGCTAAATATATGCACGAACCTTATGAAAACAAGGGATGGATGATGGATTTTAATGAATTCCTCGTGGCCCGTGCAGCCTCAGCTCGGCGGGAGGTGTCAGCTATGGAGTAAGACCTCAGCTCTGGCTGAGGTTTACTCACCTCCTGTCTGCCTTTTGACAGATATGTATTTTTCTCACTTTTCTTCCAAGGCGACGCCAGAGCAACACATCTGCTGGTGAAATTAGCATAGAGGAGCGGCCAACGGCGGCAAGTCGGTCGTAACTGGATAAATAAGGTAAAATAACTGTTGAATGTGACACGGGGGGGATAGGAAGGCCCGCGGTGCTCCAAATCTCATGTTTTTCTGCAGTCAGGGTGGCGTCTCCCAACAGACTTTGACAAACTGTCGATGTTGGGATCGTACTATTTGCTAAAATATAAGCGGCGCTTACATGATGTCTTTGTGTTTGTGTAATGTTGAGCCTGTTTTTGAGCGCCGGTCGCAGAAAAAGGCAGAAATAAGGACGTGCACAAACCGTATATTCATGGGTTCTTATAATGTCGTCGATTATTTGAACCTTCTTTGTAACCGTGTGCTTTATCAACCGCTTGTGGACTGCAATTAAAGTCCTGACAGAGACGTGTCGCTATGTGATTTTTTTGTTTTTTTTCCTCCACCAGCAGTAAAAGCGTTCGCCCTTCACAAACAACAAAGGTGTCTGAGAGCTCACTTCAAAATGACCATAAATTGTAAACTCATAAAGATTCCCTTTGTCCCGGCGTTTAATATCGAGAGTTTTATTGGCGACCCTGACATTGTGAGGAGGCAGTCTGGAGTGTTTTGACTGTGAATGGGTTCTGGGTGTTTTTCAGAGGTTCAAGTTCTCAGGGCTGCTTTCAAACATCCCTCCTCCCAGCCGGCCCGCCATCGCTTACAGATTTATCCTGTTTAAAGGACACGTGACAAGAGGTGTTTGGACTCAGTTCAACAGGCCAGTGAGAAGAACTCCTGGATATTTAGTTTCAAAAACAATTCCAGGCGAGCCTATGTGTTCTGAAAAACTGGTATTTGAAAAATAGAAGCAAACTCCTGCTTGATGTCAGCATCGCTGACTGTCAAAGTGGGAAAATAGCAGCGCTTGATTCAAACTTATAGGACATTCATATTTTGCATGTCTCTGCATGTCTCTTACAATAAGAATAAGAACGACTGTAGTGGCTCATGTTAAATGTTACATTTTCAGGTGGACAATGCTTTGTCTTGCATATCCATGATTTTTTTGCACGTCATTGGAAAATTGCCCAATTTATTCATTTGTTTTGTTTTCTTGTGCTTGACCCTTACAGATAAAGGATCAATTATCTGCGTATTCTACTTTTTTATTTTATTTTCTGATTAAAATATTGATATTTTTGAGATAATATGATGGGATAGAACTTTCCCCCTATCCTAAAATAATATATATATATATATATATATATATTAGCCTATAAAATAGCCTATACAAGCCTATAAATGCCTTTATGAAATAATGTTCATGATTTGCCTTGTCGCTCACCACAACCCGTGAGCTGGAGAAAATAAGCATCTCACAAGTCCTAATTAATAGAACATCGTCCCCCATTTGAACCGTCGTACGAGTCCGATCGCCTGACTTTTTTTTTTTTTTATGGCAAAGCGCAATATTTGCCAAAGTATCAATTTGTGCGCCCATACGTATCGTTTCTGAAGCGTGTTTCCCTCGAAAGCGCTGAATGTTTTCTGGCAACGAAACTTGAACCGAATACAAAGTAGTTTTGGTGATTCATAAAAGAATCAACGAGAGCTACATATGGTAACATAGCTAATAGCTAACTAGTGACGATTAAAAACAACAATAATAAGAACTATAAAGATGGTCGTTACATCCAAAATGTAACTTGATTTAAAATATTTAAAGGTCTCCAATGCAGAAAAAAAAAAAAAAATTATATGAATGTTCAAGTCGATGACATAGTGAAATTAAATATTAATAGAAAGCTGGGGAATAATTTGTTCCCATCGTTATGGGGTAAACAAAAAGATGTTTTGAGAATCTTTCGGCATCAACAGAAAGCACACAACACGTGCCCCATACGGTGCATTTTACATAGAAATATTCATGTGAAAAACGAGAGTGAATAGCTGTGCTGTATGAAGATCTTATACGCTGGAAAACAGAGACGGTTGGAAAGTATGACTCCGAGCCAATTCGTGTGGAGCCCGACTAAGTGAACATTTTATTGCATCAATGCAAATATGGCTGCATGCGATTCCCCGAGGGATCGCAAATCCCCCGTAGCCTTTAAAAGACGCCTCTGTTCCCGCCTCACGCCGAAATGCAGGCGAGCAACAGACCCCGCGTAAATATTTCTGTCGTCCCGCCACGATCGCGTGCAATGAATAATACACAATGAACGAAAATAAGGTGAGGAGGTGAAGAGGGTATGTATTTATTTCTTTTCCCTCGGACTGGGAACCTGCTGGATGTTTTCTTTCTTTATTGAGCTGTGTGAAAGCGGCGCTGCTTCTGGGCCTTTGTGAGCCGCTGCCCCGTCTTTCTGTCTCCGCCTTTATGCCTGTAGAGACGCGACGTGAAGGTATGCGGCCCAGAGCGGGAAGAATGGCTCCGAGTTATTGAGTTGTTTTAAAGAAAGAAAAAAATGTACAAGGATGTTTTCTCCCCTGTGCAAGGCACCCGCGGCAGAGCGGCAGCTTTGCCTTGTGGTCGTCATGTCGGCCTGGTAATTATGAACACATGTGGCCGCTATGCACGGTGTGTATACCAGCATCGATGGCCAAATGTAAGAAAAGACCAGCACCGCAAGGACACGGAAGGACGTTTCCAATTGGATTCTTGTGGATAAACATTAGTAGGACATCATCGGTGAAGTTGCTTGGCGAACATCGATTCTGCTTCATCAATTCTTACCACTTTGTGAGGAAAAAAGATCTATATGGGCTGCCGGGTCCGGGGATAATTATACTTTTTAAAAAGGGATGAAACTATGGCGGGCAAAAACGGATGCTGTTTAAAAAAAGCTCTAAAGACAAAATGGATAAAAAAAGCTCTAAAGACAAAATGGATAAAATCAATATCGTGATTCTTGGACAAAATCCTTTTTTCACACTGCGGCTTAAAAACTGACGTGGCTAATTTACATCTCTTACGGGGCTAACGAGCGGTGCTTGTCACCACATTTCTGGTGTTTTTTAGCATCTTTTAGCCTTCGGAGAGCCTGGAAGTGGCTGGGGCTCTGGAACCTGTAGTCATATATTTATATATTCTGTAGATTCAGACACAGATAGATATAAAAACAGGTTTCATACCGCCATCTCTGGACTACAAGACGCAGCTTTTTCCACACGCTTTGAACCCAGCACTGACAACAATGCGGCTTATCATCGATTTTTCTGGGTTAAAAAGCTTCACGACGCCAAAACATTCAGCCTCGTCACATCGGACCCATGAAATGAGCGTGAAATTCTGACGGCGAAAAAGACGACTTACATGGTTTTAGCGCGCAGGAGGAAGAGCCGGATAGACATCGGCTGGAGGAGGACAAAGAAAATGGATGCATGGATGGACTTTTTCTCATCTCAGTTATTATTCATCTTCTCATCGGCCGTGTTACAGACACTGCTCAGAGAAAAGCATTTCCAGTACTTATTTGTGGATGTTACCCATGTATTTAATGAAAATACCTCATGTTACAACATGGCCCCCCGCGGCTTACATATGTACACATGGACAGGTTTAGTTATTTTCAGCCGGTGCTGCTTCTGCTCAGGTGCGCTCGATAGTCCAGAAAATCAGGTACATCGAAGCTGGACTTAATAGATGAATGATAATGATGTCAAAAAGGAAAACATAAGGAAAATGTAAATGATGCCATTGAAGGTGGGCATAGTTATGCCAAATGATGTGGATAATGAGAGGCGCGTCTTGCCGCAGAGGCAGGAAGCCACCTTGGCTTCAGCGTGACTCTTGGCTGCCGCAGTGGGTGAAGCACCGGCTCCTGCTGCCTCCAGAGAACGTTGGCTCAATGAAACCAATCGATCCCCAGAAAATCGATAAGCCCTTTTTGGTCCCCGATATGCTGGATCACTATTTTGAATTTCAGACTATTGAGAATCGCCATCGTTGGCTTTAAAAGGCTCTCAAAGTTTGAAAATCCATCGGTAGAGACAATTTAAAAAGTAGGAGATGGCCGTCGACACATTGGAATGATATTCGTTTCAAAATCACAATGACATTTTCAAAACTGTACATCAGGATGTTGATCTGAACGTCTGGATTTGAAAGCATCGAAATCTTCTCATTGCCTAAAAGTTCTCTTTCACTTTTGAAAAACTAGTTTTGTTTGCAAAAGGATCAGTCGGTCTGGCGCGAGGCTCGCGATTGTAGTTTCAAGAATTGTATTTGGATTGACTTTATAACGGACCGACTGAGAATCGCGACAGAATCTTAAAGAACACCGCTGACTCTGAAGGTTTTGAGTCTGCTCGTCATCAACCGTTAAAACAATTGAACACTCCAAAGTCAAATTGAGTGATTGATTTTCACAAAGCTTTTGACCAGATGAACAAAGATTTTCTTTTCTTGCCTTGAACGACCAGACACAAGGCTTGATGGGTCATTCGGCCCTGCACACGGTCGATGTCCTAACCGGATTGAGATGAATGACGGTGTACAAAGCAGTCAGTTTCTCATCATTTGCAGATGTTGTGTAACTAAATGTAGGGGAATACATGGCGCACGTTTGTATGAATTTAAAGTGAGTCGTTAGTTAGATGCAATCATTTTTTTAACCAGCGTGATCTTTGCGACGTGCTGAGGATTGTCCGACAAAAAAGATAAATGTGTTTAATTATTGCAGGGGCTACATAGACGAAGATTGGGATCGCACTTCAGAAAGAAAGTCGGAAAAAAAAAAAAAGACCGACAAAAAAAATTTGTTTTGGTTCAGTGCTTCCAGAAAATGTCAGCGCATATAAGAACTTTAAAAACCTAATTTTCTTTTTCAAAGCCATGACTCATGGGGATGGAATTGATTTTTTTTTGCTTACTGTTTTGGGGGAGACTTGGGTTCAGTTATAAAAAGAAAGAGACCCAAAGTTTTCAAAAAGTTTGGGGATAATTTGTGTATTTACAATCGAAGGATTCGTTCTTCCCATTTTGAACTCTATTCCAGTGGCAGTTCATCTGAAGCCTGCATGCTATAAAACACTGTAAGTACGGTGTTTACTCGTGGTTCATAGGTTTCCTCTGGTGTCAGTTCAACAGGAAGGTGTGGGCTAAGAAAGCAGAGTCTGTCTGACACACAAAAAAAAAAAAAACTGAAATGATGAATTTTTGCAACCGCCCAATAGAAACCCAGAGGGCAGAAGAAAATAAAACCCCATCCAGCCAAAGTAAATCATTTAATTTTCAATAGACAAAAGAGCCATTGGCGTTTCTAGGGGTGGTCATGTTGTCTCTCTGCAGAAATGATCCATGCTCTGGTTTTTATCACGTTAAATACAAGTCTCAATGAAATTTGAAGATTTATAAATTTATGAGTTCGCTCCTATTATCCCAGGAGATTGTTCTCTTAAGTTGCACGGCTGAGATCTAGAAATCTGCCTCTGGCCTTACAGGTTTGTCAATTCGATAATATTTCACAAGAAATGCGCCCGCAGGAGTTGTGAGAAACGAGTAAAATGAATAGCGAGACCCAATTCCTTTTGTACGATGGAAACTATGATCCCTTGAATGATTTCCTGTTGCATGAAGTTGCTCGATAAATCCCTAAAAAAGTTCTGGTGCTCAGATACATTTGTGGGGTTTACAACTTTATGGTTGCCAAATGTGCTCATTGTCTGATAAAAAGCGGTAAAAGAAAGGGAAAAGACATTTCCATTCTCATGTGTTTTATCTCTCTGTAAGCTTTCATAGACGCTTTTCTGCTACTGCTTCGATGAATGTCAACTCATTGAGCTCTTGGTTAAACCTATGCTTGTAATCAATAGTTATTTTTTGAGGACAAACTAGGAATAAAAAGACCAACACATTGTGGTGGTAAGCGCTGAACAATAGGGCGGCCCTTTTGTTCCTACTGTACCTGCTGGCTGACTGATGTCTCTGGACCGGTTTGTGGACTGTGAACCCTGGTGTTTGCCATGTTCATGCCAGAGGGGCTTTGCGCCTTTCCTCCCAAACCCAGAAGGTAGGGGCCCGGCCGTGGCCCGAGTTCTTCAAAGAGGACGCTACAATGGAGTCGGTGCCTCCAACTAAACAGCTGATTAGGGTTTGTATCCACAACCGGGCAGGCAGATGCACGCCTGATTATCAGCGGAACTCCTGCAACCCATCCTGGCGGGGAGAATAGAAACCGCCGTCGACTGTTCTAGGAGTGCAGGGTGTTTGGATCTCACTATTGTTGCAGGGATTGTACCTCCTTTCATGTACCAGCGGCCACCGGGTCATCTCATGCCACTTAGAAGGTACATGAAATCTTCAAACAGCAACCAGGAATCATCGCTTCCGGTTTTAGTGCCCTTATGCGGGACAAACTAAAGGCTCTTTTTTCAAAATATTGCTTTTCATCATGACAGTTTTGCTGCCTGCACTGAAATTAGCAGAGTGGAGGAGCTTTGAACCTTCCCCATCAACACCAGCTTTCTACTCTCAGACCTAATCCTGACGTTGTCGTTTCCAAGAACACGAGGAGCTCCTGCCTTTCAGTGGAGAAACATATAATTTGTTATGCTTTTATGTGTTTTTTGTTTTTTACACCCCTGAGTGAACATGGAAAAAGGAAAACTGTATTCGGTATGGCTGTCGTTATTGAGCAAACACTTCTATATGACGCAATGAACAGCTGCTCATTCCTCAGAATACCTGGCTCACCGGCTACACTAGTGGAAGTAAGGATGTACTTGGTATCTAGACGATATATAGATAGATATATTGTCCTACAGTGAAGCAAGTGAGCTACTCATAAATGGTGGTACCCTTGCAAGGATCCCTGTTTTTATAAGTATTTGTTGAGAGGGGAGAGTTTGTCGGGTGGACTATAAACGGGGTTATGCAGTTCTCCTTTGGGTTGTTGTTCGGTTTAACCGTTGTTCATTGTAGTGGTTGTCCCCGATGAACATTTGGCCACTGATGTGGAACTGGAACTCTGGTACTCTGCAGAGGCAGCCAGTCATTAATGAAGTGCAGGGATTGGGATCTGTTGGCTCGGTGGACCTGGAGGGCGTAAATTGATATATTAGGAGACATAAATGGGTATCTGTCTACTGGGTCCAATGGCCTTCAGAGAAGGTACTTCTATACGTGAGGTGTCCTTCCATCAAGGAAGCTCCTGATGATTATGTATCACACACTGCATTATGGCCAGCGCATGGAGAAAAAACCCCACACCATTTTGGGTATCCTGATGTTTTGGGGGGTAGAGATGTGTACGTTCGAGGTTGAGGAGCGAGTGAGCATACATGTGATGTGGACAAGAGTCCTAGCCAAGGATTCCAGTGGAGGGCTGCTCTATTCATGGAAGTGTATTAGGTAGTACGGTCGTCCTGTGTACATTTGAACTCAAATGTGGCATGTCTCTTACGTTTATGTAAGTCAAGCTTACAATATATTGCTACTTTTCAAATAAATCCCTAGATGATCCCAACTTTGTCTCGACCAGAGAAAAGCACAAGGCTATTTTTCTTTCTTTAAGGTGAAAATGAGAATTCTTCTCGACAAAACGAGCTTTGGTCTCTCCATTTAGACTCTGTCAAGCGTCCCCCTCTCTGAGCCTCCATGAGCCATGTATTAATGAGCGAGATGATTTCAAAGCCCCTCTGGGTTGGAGAGACTACATGTCCGGGCATCTGCAGAAGAAGAAAGAAAAGAAAAAAAAAAAAGTCCCATATTGCTCCCTCGCTCTTTCTCTCTGTATGTCTCCTCTCTCCCCCTCTGAGAACCGAGAGAACTTTTGACTGTGGCAGTAAATTCACTTTGCAGACCTGCTGGGAGGCAGGGGAGCGCAGCGATGGGAAGGCCTTTCTGCACTTCAAGGACCCCGAGCGTCTGCCGGATAGCCTGTCAGAAATGCTAAGGCCGATAATAAATTTGCTTTCCGCACAGCTGTGGCTGCGAAGCGAATGCTAAGGCAGCGGTGCGGAGGAGAGCCGGAGGAGGCAGATCTATGAGAGGTAATTGGTCGAGCAAACTTTTACTGAGGGGACGATCATTCAAACAACCCAGGTGGGGAACAAAGTGAAAAGTATCCCCGTGCAGACTCCCCATGGATAGACAAAGGACTTCGCCGTGCCGTGATGTTTATCTTGCGTTTTTTCACATTATCAGCTCGTCTGATATAAAACGCAATCAAAAGAAGGCTTGCGGTTCGAAGTGCGATTTACGCGTCACATAAAACACGCTCGTCCGTCGAGCCGACTGGCAAATTATCACTCCGATATCTACAGCCTTCTCTCATCAGTTTCATTTATGGATTTTGACACGTCATATTTGCCGATTGAAACCTAACCTGGTGCACATTATTTGCTTCTCTGTCTTATAAACTTTTTGGCAAATTTTAACATGCCTGCCAAACGTTTTACAACATTCTTATTGTTTTGTGAAGAGCCTTAACTTGCTTGGTTTCTTTTGGATTTTCTGAGACAGGTGAGCACAGAAAAATACTAATAAAGAAAAGAAGAGTAACTTCTTTCTCATTATCATGAATTAAATGCACACCGTTATAATGTGGCGGACATCTAATAACTCTATTGTGGAGTGTGTTGGCGATGGAGATGGACATTGGAGCTGCGGCATGCTTTCCTGTAGATTTGAAAACAGCGCAGGGACGCGCCCTCATACTTTAATACTGACCGACTCTGAGACAAATATATTTGGACACACGTTGCAAGGTCAAAATTGTGAATGATGACAATTTAGAAAGGGGAGAATTAGCAGGGTCATTGACATGGCAATGGTAAATGTGTCTTTCGATCCATAATACCCGTTAAGGTAATTGAATGAATCTATTAACACACTCGTGTGCCATAATCTCCGGACTATTGAGCGCACCTGAATATAAGCCCCACCAGCTAAAAATAATTAAATGTGTACATATATAGGCCGCCCTTGTCTAGAAGCTGCAGGTGTTCACGTTGTAATATGAGATAGTTACGCAGAAACATTTAATGAAATACAAACAGTAATGCTTTTTCCAAACAGTGGCTGTAACACGGCTGATGAAAGAGATGCATAATAGATAAGACGAGGAAAAGTCCATCTGTGCATCCATTTTCTTTATCCTCCTCCAGCCGATGTCCATCTTGGTCTTCCTCCTGCGCTCCTTCATGCTCATTAATGGGTCCAATGTGACGAGGCTAAATGTTTTGGTGGCGTGAAGCTTGTTAGCCCCCAAATCCATGAATTAGCCGCATCGTTGTTTAAGGCGCAGTGTTCAAATCGTGTGAGAAAAGTCTTGGCTTAAAGTCCGGGAACCACGGAAACGTTTGGCCAGATTCTTCTCTCTCTTTTCGTGTCTCTGACTGCCGGGCACATCGTACCTGAAGGGTATTTCTTTTGGCAATTCTCCATGTAGTATTTGCTTCGTCAAACAGCATTCACTGAGTTCATGACTTTGACGAAGGAAAGAAAGAAGGGAGGAGGGAAGAATCAAACAGACAGAGTTTTGGAGGACGCTTGCTCAACCTACCCAATCTTCCATAAATCCCATTCTCCCGGTCGAAATTGCAGCGACGGCCAGCGTATTGGGTTAACCCAGGCTCCCCTGTAGCACACTCAAACCCTTCCTCCGGGACCTCCAGGTGTTTCCGGACAAGACCATATTTTGAATCCGTCTGGCGTTCGCTGGATTCAACAGAGACCTTCTGCCAGTTGGGAGGTGCTGGGACAATCTTCAGTGAGAGACGGCCTCACCGGATGCCTGAGTCCACTCGCCCGAGTCTTTCCGATCGGGGAAAAAGTCTGCGCACCCCACCCTGCCTGTAAGGCTCTGTCACCTTGCAGTGGAAACTCATTTCTTCCATCCAAGACATTATTTGGTCCAGCGATGACGCAAAGTTTGTGATTGGAAGTGAAAGTTCTACCAAAGAGGACAAAAGTGAGAGCTTTTTTGCCTCCGACTAAGCTCTTAACTCACCGCAGCAAACTCATGAATGGCCAACTCACTGCAGATACAACACGGATCCATCTCAGCCATACATGTAGACTGGATGAAAGACCAGGATTAGATGATTAGGGTGCTCCTCTAAGCAAAACTGAGGCAAAAACCCATAATGATATGATGCTGTAGAAGGTTCTCATTCAGAACAACCTGATAAATTTCAGAGCCCTCATCATCTCAAGGGGTCCGTGGGAACCGTGCAGCAGCAGACTTAATGATACAACTTCAAGATCTTTAAGGCAAAGTGCCGCGTTAAGGTAGGCGCAGTACTTAGGACTGTCCCGAAACTTTGACACGTTGTTTTTGTGGCCAATTCGTGCCACAAATATGGAAGTCCAGTGCCACCGTGTTGGGTGTGGATCGGAAGGCCATTCCTCTCAGGCGCCCCATGATATGTTTGTCTGTTTTCACCCATGCCGCCATTCAAGTTCCTCCCTCAGAACTACCGAGTCCCGGGTGGCGACCCGTCCGCCGCCCGATGGCTCCGATAAGGCCGGGAAAGCCGAGGGATTGTTCGGCACGTAAACACAAACATTAAACAAAGCTTTTCTCCCCTCCCATTGAAGTTGCAAGGAGGTGACCCTCTGGCTCAGAAGGGCTCATCCAAGGATTTGGAGATAATCCCCACACCTGCCCCGCGCCTTTTGACCCGTAGACTTAAAACAATAGAGAACATTCTAAGTCCGGCTCCTTCACAGGAGCAGGGATCCAGAGCCAACATCATACCTTTCCTGTCCGAGGGACGGCACTTCCAATTTCTCAGTTGTCCCCCCACAAATATAACATACGTCACCCCCAGCCTGCATACCTTGTTGTGATGGCAGAATGAAGAACCAGGCCCAGACAGGGTCCAGCCTCTCTGGGAAGCCGAGGGCATTACCAGCCCGCAGTGCTTGTCACCACATTTCTGATGTTTTTTAACCTCACGAGAGCCTAAAAGAGGCTGGGGCTCTGGAACCTGTGGGCTTATATTAATATTTCTATAGATTCATATATAGATAGAAAAAAAAAAACAGGTTTTCTACTGTTATTTCCTGACAATAAGCCACAACTTCTTCCACACGCTTTGAACGCTGCGGCTTCAACATCGATGTGGCTAATTTATGGATTATTTTGTGCTAACATCAGATAGCTGAAATAGGACAAAGAAAATGGATGCATGCATGGACTTTTCTTCGTCTTCTTTCGTATTTATCTTTTTCATTGGCTGTACTGTTTGGAAAAAAAAGTAGGCTGTTTGTGGCTGTTACCGGTACGTGGTTAATGAAATGTTACTAAAAAATGTTTGTGTGTAAATATCTCACGTTACAGCGTGGACACCTGCGGCTCGACAAGTGCGGCCTATATATGGACACGTAGATCGATTTAGGTATTTTTAGCCGGCGCGGCTTCTATTCAGGCGGGTTGAATAGTCCGGAAATGACGGTACATTGTATGATGCATTAGAATTCAGCATCAGGCTGATGGTTTGATACAAATCCTCTCATGGTCTCGACACGATGACTGTATGAATCGCGTCTCTGAGCCTGGCAGGGTGATCTCTACACTAAGTACTGCCTCGGGGTGTGTTTTCTCTGGGGCGTGTATGACACCGTTCACCTCCGAAACCTGCCAGCTGTCAATCTTTTCTGGCACCGGAGTCAGACAGGCACCTCGGCGGCGGGTAAATAAAATTGATTCAGAAACTAGAAACAAGTGTTGGTTGGAAAACTTTTTTTTTTTTTTTTACATTCAAATGTTAATGTTCAGTAGGCTTTTACGCAAATACACATCTGAGGCGAGTTATCCTGAGCACATTTCAAGACGTCGGCTCACATCGCCACGGCAACCCTGCCTCTGGTTCCCTCTGCTCCTTCCTTCCTGTGATCCGCCTCTCAGAATGTAAAGGAAGCTGTTACATGTCCCTTTGCAATTTCCCTGATCTGAAGCTGTTATTTCTTTTCTTATCACACAAATGCAATGAGATGTGTAAGAAATCCTCTCTCCCGGTATCTGCCCCCCCTTCCCTCTCCTGTCTCTGCTTCGCCCACTCGGCGTCCCTCGCTCCCCCAGCTCTCCCCCTCACACTCCGCCTGGCTTTGAGCTCCACTGAAGCTGGAATCTGAGTAATATTTAAATGTGTTTGGACCGTTGTCTTCCTCGCTGCTCAGCGAGTGTCCAGGAACTCCTCGGGGGAAAAGAGAGGATACCTGATTTCTGAAGCCACCCGCTGGGTTACAAATCATACTTTGGAGGTCATGGAGGCAGATGAAAGTGAGGGGATGAAAACCATGCGGTAGAGAGGAAGACTCATTTATTAATGCATTTTCCCAGATTGTCAAATAAAGGCCTCGAGTTGGAAGTAAATACCTTTAACTCGCAAACTGTCGTATTAGCTCGGCCGGTCGCAACCAACATCGCACATATAGAAAAATCATCATTGCGAAATAGCGTTTCCTCTAATTCCTCACTCGACTCATTTGAGGATTGTTGTGATTTGCTGCATATTTCCACGATGTACGTCCTCTCCATTGCATTACGACTGGATCCTGCGTTTATCTCAAAGCTCCGGCTGGTTTTCAGATAGTTAACATAAACAATAAAGAAATAACTGATGGTTCACTCATTCTTTCACGATATGTACTGCTTATCCTTTGCTCAGGCGGGGGGTTGAGCCTTTCCCAGCTGTCACTGGGCTACAAGCAGGGGACATTAAGGAAAAATAAAAAAGATAAACAAATATATATGTATGTATATAGACATGACTTGTATTTTATCGTGACCGTAATGCAACAGCTTGCTCATCAGAGCGTCGTCTCTTGCAGTGTAAAGTAATGTTGCAAAGTCGACAATAATGTGTGTGACTTTGTCAAGATCCAATGAAATAGAATACATTTCTTTACATCAAAATCAAACTAATCTTCTGAGACAATCTCACAGTCCCACCTTTTCCATTGCTTTTTTTTTTACATCTTTTTCAAATATGCATTGATAAGTAAATATGCTTTTTCAAATATGCATTGCCGCGGACCGGTACCGGTCCACAGCCTAGGGGTTTGGACCTCTGGTGTGAAGCATGCAAGCAGCATGCCTGAAGCAGACACCTTCTCAAGGGGACCGGTCGCGCTTCTCCATCTGGCAATCTGATGGATGAGTTTGGATTTGGCGGTCGCCAGGAGAACGCTATTTGTCCGACCGCATCGTGCCTGTGGTGAAGTTTGGTGCGGGGGAACATGGCGTGAGCTTGGTTTTGGCCCCTTAGTTCCAGTGAAAAGAACTCTGAAAGCTTCAGCAAACCAAGACATTTTGGACAATTCCATGCTCCCAACTTTGGGGGAAGTGTTTGGAGCTGGATCTTTCCTTTTCCAACATGGCTGTGCACCAGTGCACAAAGAGGGTCCATAAAGACATGGATGACAGAGTCATGACACGTATATATATATATATATATATATATTTATATATGAGCACACATATAACTTAAAACTTGTTGATTTTACTCATTCAACACTTTTTGTGAAGAGCTGAATGAAAAGTGCGTTAAAGTTACATGTGATACATTTATATGTAACGACGTTTACTCTGATAATTTTAATTAAGAAACTATTGAGCTTTGAACTTTTCTAGGAAAGGAAAGAAAAACCATCGAACTCGTGTATTTTTTGTATTTGGGTTCAAGGTTGACCTTATTCTGCACAGCAGAGGCGTGCGGTAGGCAGACGGCTTTTCATTTCCTGTTGGTCAGGGTTAGTCAAAACAGCGAAGCCGTCATTTCAGACATTTTTTTTCCAATTTCAAATTCCCGTCCGTAGCCTTGTATGCGTCGTCGATATCACCCGTCCAACGAAAGGAAAAAAAAAATAAAGAAAAGGTATTTCCATGCAGAACAAAGACTTGACCTGAAATATATTTCACATACACCGGCGTGTCTTGAGGTGATCCGCGGATGTTTGAGCTGAGATCAAATGCGTCGAGGTAAAGAATTAAAGAAACGAAAATCTTTGTTCGGCGGCCGCTCTCTCGCTGTTGCTTCAGTATTCTCATGCTCCCTCTGCGCCCTCGGTATCTGTGTACATACATTTTCCTGATTTTGCCGCTTTTCATCTCTCCAGCGTTTGAGATTCAAAGAGAACATCGTGTTTGAGTTAAGATTACGGTTGGTTGCAACAGGAATTTGTTTGTTCAGGGGGATTAAATATGTCAAGTATTACACAAAGCGAGGCGGCTTTTCTGCTGATACATCACTTAATAAAGGCAGGAGACTGTCTGGGCTTTGAAAAATAATTAATAAAAAATAGGCCTGGACTATTATGTATTTATAATCAATTTACTTTGACTCAAATTTATTGATTGACCAAAAAGAGTGAATAACAAATCCTTGCGTGTCCTATGAGTACTTTCTGTTCTATTGTTAAGTATATGATAATTTTAAAAGGTAAAGATTAAATAATGAATAGGTTTTATTTTCGATGCGGGGGAATTCGGTTTGCAAGTGCTCAGAAATCCCAAAAACAAACCCTTGGAATCCCCCGTCCGATCCAAACAGTTTTTTTTGGCTTCATCAGTTGTTTAGAATTAGTGGAAAAACCACACAGAGGACTGAAAATCTTATTTGATCCTGTTGAAGATGAAAAACTAGCATTATGAGAAATTAAAAGCGTCCCAGTGCTAAACACGTGACATGTGGTACGTACAGTTTGTGCTTCTTTGAAAGATGAAGCCAAATTTGCATTTCATTTTCCGGTGGTTAAAGCTTCTGCATCACAGCAAGACGGTCATCATTGAGGTTCTGCAGGTTCTCCGGTTTACTCCACCGTCCAGAAACATGCAACACGTTCACTCGGAGGAGACGCTAAAGTGTTGAAACGTGCGAACGAGCGAGCGCGTGGTGATAATCCTCAATATGTGGCCCTGCAATCGCCCGGCGAGCGGTCCGAGGTGAATTTCACCCAGTGACTGCTGGGACGGACCCCGGCAGCCCTCTGGTATCTATAATGGATGAATGAATGAGCCGCGCCACTGAATGACATCAGGTCTTTGCAGTATTTATGATGCTCGTGGTGATTTTTGATGGCAAAATAGTGGTTGTATTTCTTCTAGGTTGCATGAAGGTACTGCCGCTGTCGCGGGTGCCTTAAAGATATGGACTTAGTCAAGAGGTACTTGTTGGCAACAACAAGTTTCTTTCTTTCCACAGGGCATTGATCATTTCCATCATTACCTCAGTAGAACGTCGCAGAGCCCGGAGCCCGAACTGCTCTTCTTCCCTCCACAAAATAAATAATAAAAATCCGGTTTCCGGAGAGTGTCCAGAGAACATTCCTGCCGGTGGTAATAAAGGAAAAAAAGCCTGACGATGGGCTCGGCGGGCCTGTGAGCCGGTCCGGTAACAAGCGGCACAAATCTGATAAGAAAAATGCGGGCCTCCAGGTCACAAGCACCGAGTGTGGACTTTGCAGAGGGAGATCTTGGGCTCCATTTTCCCACCAAGACCAAACAGAACTTACAAGTGTTACTGGTGTCTGAACCAGCAGAGTTTGGGGTTTATCTAACCAGCATTTTGACTTACATTTGCACATTTGCCCTGAATACACACTCGATTTTTTTTAAAATATTTTTTCTCTTCGTAGTGATATAACGCAGGAAGGGATCCATGAATGTGGACACAAAAACAACGCTATTGCGGTGTTGTTATGACTTTGTGTTCAAAAATGAGGAAATCGCATAAGTGCCCTATTCTGCCAGTGACTTTGTATAGCGAACTGTATTTTTTAACGTTTCTCAAACTTGCTATTTATGCCAATTACTTTACCTCATCCATCATCCTCTCATCTCTTTACCGACTAATTTCAGATCGTATCATGTTACCCAGATTGCAATTTAAATGCATATTGGAAGGTGTTGGTGGTGAAGTGACTCCTTAAGATATTAGGATGATCTGTATTTGCCTATTTTCCATCAGTCTGTGAAAAAAAATTGCATTTGGATAAAGGAAATGTTTTCTGAGTAGCTCCATCCTTAAACCCACCCATATGCTGCACCATCTGTGCTCCACATAGTTGGACCAGCGTACGAACTGGCAACTTAAAATGTCCTGACCGTCCAAGAATCAGGGCCACGTGTGCGATATCGACCTGTTTCCATACCGCATTCCGCTTCCCGCCTCCCGTTTCCCGTTTCCCGCTTCCCACCACGGCCCCGGACGCGAACGGCGACAGCTAGTCTTGCCATTGCTAAAGCTATCGTCTGCTCGGTGTCGGAGCGCCACGGTTATTCTGCCACGGGTGGAGCAGGGAGGCCCTCTGCGCTCCGGTCGGCTCGGCCCGTCGCCCCGGATCAACACGGGCGACCTTTTCCAGGCCGGACTCGGGACACCCAGGGAGGCGGAGTGTGACGGGGCGGTGATGAACAACTGCCATGCGTGACCGTACGGCGCCGCCCTTTCGTCGCCATGTGCCGTCAAATACCCCTCTGTGCTCGGAGAAACATTCAGACATGTAAACAACCTTCAGGAGGTAAACTACATCAGGAAGTCCTAACCAAACAAATTGCGGTTTCCTGTGTGCCACCTCCGCCTCCATAAATCCTCCCCCGCCACCTCTCCCACTGACCCCCTCCTCTCCTCTGACACTCTTGTGCTTCACTTTTTCCCCGCTCGCGTGTTTTCCTTCGCCGCCACCTTCCTTCCCTGTTCGCCGCCACTCCGTGGCCTTCCCTTGCACATCCTTTCCCTTTGTCTCTCCTCCTCTACCCCTCTTTTTATTCCCCGTCTCCTCTTTGCTTGCCATCCTTTTCCTTTGTCCATTTCCTCGTATTCTTTTCAACTGTTCGTCTGCCGCCAACCTTTTTGTCTACCGCCTCAATCTAATGATAGTAATTTATCCTTTATTAATCCCCGTGGGGAAAGTGGTTCCCTGCAATGAGCCCTTCATGGATGAACCCTGAGCAGAAGGTTGCCAGGGGAACAGTCAGGGGTTCAACGCCTTGCTCAACAACACTTGGACACATGAGGAGGAGGGGGGAATCCGACCAGGGATGTTCGGTTCCAAAGACCATCGCTCAACTTCCTGCGCCGCCCCGACCCTGATTTACTCCTGGCTTCGCACGGATCTACCGACAGTCCTTCTCCACTGCCTCCTGTCATTCTCGACCTCCACCTCTCAAGCTTCTCCATTCCGTTACTATCTTCTTTTTACATCTGGCAACACCTTCTTTTCTTCCTTCTCCTTGAGACCAGTGGTTCTTCTCTCTTCTCCAGAGCCTTTTCCTATCGGTAAGACTCAATATAGATATTTTCAACCAATGATTTCAGATGTAGGGGAGGTTCTCCCTTCTCTCTAATGGCAGGCTTACAGGAGACTGAAGGCCTCTCTGTGTGGACTTTGCATGTTCTCCCCATGTTTGCTTGGCTTTACTCCCTGCGTCCCAGAACAGGTAATGACTCTCCATGACTGAGGGGGCACAACATACAACCGTCGCCCCTCTCTAAAATCTAGGGTCTCCCATAAACTGACTGCATGTTTTTGGATGGCGGGAGCAAACCCGAGCAAACATGGGGAGAACATGCAAAGTCCACACAGAAAGGCCTCCAGTGTCCAGAATTGAACCGTGGATCTTCTCGTCTTCGGAGGTTCTCAGTCATCCAGGTCGCATTGAATTCCAGTGGTGGCAACTGGACTTGAATTTCTTCCCCCAAGACGTTTCACCCTCCCTCATCCGAGAGGCCTCTTCAGTTCTAATGATTTGCGGGGGCTTCGAATCTTAGGGGATCTTCGTGCTGTTAGGTTGAAGGGCTGACCTCACCTACATTTGAGTTCTTCTTTGGAATCAAGACTTAAACCCATACAGCACTTCTGCAATAATAGAAGGAATGTGCCACGACAACAAACACTCGACACTGCGTACAAACGCAATGCCATTTTTCATCTATCATGGCGATATGACCAAAAGAGCATTCCTAATTGTTTGTGTAACTGACCATTAAAACTCACCAATGTGATTTTAGGGTTTCTTCTCGTAGCGAAGAAGCAATGTCTAAAATGTTGCTCTAAACATCTGGTCGGTCACAGCTGAGCTTGTTCGACTTCATTTTTCCGTTCTAACATCCAGAGCGTGGAGCTGCTCTGGACTCCTTCCATAAGTGAAAATAATAGGATGTGTTGAACCTCGTAACTGTAATCTGAATGTCAAACTCGCGGTGACCTTATATTCCACACCGATAATTCAGTGGAACTGGGTCTTATCTCCGATGTTTCTCGTTGTTGTGACCCACACGCCTCAGATGAATCCTCTCGCCCAGATTTCACTTACATTTCACAGCTGAACTTCCCAAAGCCGGCTGTCAGAAGCCCGGGCAGATAAATGTCATGCGTAAGTACAGCTGCTGGAAAAAGAGAGGGAATCGAAGATTATTCAATAAATCCAAATACTTATGCCTCCAATTTTAAACATTTAAGTTGTTTTACTGATCACGGGTTCTAATCATCTGCGCATGAACGCAACCGTTTTTTATGACTGCAGAGGAAGTTTGGTGAAGTCTGTGAACGTTCTTTTTGGACATCTTGTGATTGAGTGCATGTTCTGCTTCCATAAACAAAGAAAACATATGTGTGTGTGTGTGTGTGTGTGTGTGTGTGTGTGTGTGTGTGTGTGTGTGTGTGTGTGTAATGTATATGCAGATAAAAACAAAAAACAATCCAGCACTGTGAGTTGCTTATATTTCTCATATACTTTGTTTAAATCATCCTCCAAAGCACAGGCACACACACACACACACACACACACATATATATATATATATGGCTGACAAATATGGGCATATTTCTCATGTGCTTGGTTTAAAAAAATATATCTATGTGTGTGTGTGAGTGTGTGTGTATATACATATACATATATATATGGCAATAAGCTTATAGTTTCGATGACAACATTGAAAAGACCTTTTCTGAGTTTTCTCTCCACTATTTCTCCTCCTTTTCACTCTGGAAAGTCATTGTCAGGCAGCTTTATTCTCTCAAGTCAAATCCGAAGGCGCAGGGCGTTGCGCACGTTACAAAACCCCATATATGTGCACGTCTACTACTTCCTCAAGATCAACGTACAAAGGACATCCGGCATGATCTTGTAGCCTAAATATGTTGGATCGGGGTGAACAAAAATATATTTTTGGAGCGTCTATCTGCTCTGGATTTGCACAAAAGAAATGAGGTTTAACTTGAAATGTGTGTGAGGCTGTGTGACACTGCAAGAATACTTTGTTGGCACTTCACCTGGACAATGAATTGGATGCAGGATTATTACCAATCCAGGGGCGCAGACCTCAACACACCAACTGGTTGCAATCATGAAATATAAAAGAACGAAGAGAAATTAATTAAACTGTCTCGTGTGTGTCTGTATATATATACATATATATGTCATCTTTTTTTTCTGCAGTGTAGTCTCCCAGTTGTTGTGAACATATGAACTGTATTAACCGTTTGCTGCAGCCGAACCACACCAATGTGCAGTTTAAACCGAATGGAAAAACCACCCCTTTCAGAACCGCTGCTAATATCCTTTCCTGCCCGGAGGGCTGAGCCAGCCTGTAACCCGGTGCTTTAGATCATTTGCTGGATTTCAGGATTTGGTGTGTGGTTATCTCCCCACCGGGGCCACCGTGAACGATACCACAAAAAGCTATCTTGGCACAGGAAACCACACCGGACCCCTCCTTCTCGGACGCCGTTCCCCGCTCCCAAAATATGACGTCTGCGTTGACCCTCCCTTCCCACCCGCCGCCACCGATGCATTGTTGTTACGCCTTTATTAATGGTTCGGATACAGTCCGGGAAAAAAGAAAACAAAGTTTCCAATCCAAGCGCGGTGATGTTTTGACTCTGACTCAGTTTGACGGCGGCGCAATGCGCGCATGGCGTGAACATCGAAATGCGGTTAACCCGTCGATAGGTGAGGCTCTGCGCAACACGTGGCTCCTGAATTGGCCCATTCATCAAGGCGGACGGGATGAAGGCCCTATTATTTCCTGGCCAATCTGATGACATCTTCGCGCGGTGCGGAGAATCTGCCGGGAGGCGCAGTCGGTTTTCTGGGGGGGCGGCGGTGGGCGCCGGGGGTTGCAGGCACACGCGCTCACAATGCTTTGTGTACACAGTGGCTTCAGTGTGCCTCTGACAGCTGCTGCGTGTGGGCCTGTCTGTGTGTGTGTGTGTGTGTGTGTGGATGCTTGCAGCCTTATGAACCAACCATGTCATGTTTTGAAGCATAATCTGTCATACACAGTGCATTGTAATTGTGCTGCTGTCTACATTCATTCCTGCAGACATTTCTTTTCTTGCCAATATGACTCACGATGTGTGTCGTTGTGTGTATCAGTCTGTCAGTTAGAACGTGGAGTGTGTCAGATCAAATCGTGGTCATTCCACAGCTGTTTCAGATTTTGCAACAGCATTGTCTAAGCCCTTGGAAGGTCTTTCCAGGCTTTTTGTTACACCTATTTTCTGTGGAAAACATTTTTAGAGCCGTTTACAGGAACGCGTGGATACAACACTTATCAGAAAACGATCACTCATTTGTGTTTTCCTCAACCTCAAACATTTTCAGAAGAAAAAACATCACTGTAATAATTTACTCCAGTGATTCAGTGCTGTGCACTTCGAGGCCCCTAAAGAGAAGGTGACCACAATTGAAGTGGCTCGTTTTCTGCTTTGTTTGCAGCTCATTGGAAACAGTCTTTCAAACATGCAATTCTGATACTATAATCATTTTGATAAATGAACCCTTTCTACAGAAAAAAAAACAACAAAAAAACACTTATATCCTTTTAATTCCATTCATTTCATTTTTCGTTTCCAGTTTCTCTTTCCCTTTTTTTTTTTGCTGCTATGCAAAGATTCCAGGGTTCATATTTCTTGAGTATTTATATATAAAGTATTTTTATCTAGTATTTATTATGATGACTTTATTATTATTACCTGTATTTATTATATTCTATTTTGTTACTTTTTTCCAATACGCTTCTACATATATACTACTTACTTTCAGTATTTCCCAGTGATTTATTTCCCGCGTTTCTTGAGTTTTAGGTGAATTTTCAGGTCACAATTGCTGGTTTTCACACCTTTTTTATTAGGATCTCATATATATATATGTACATATATATATAAATATATATATATATATATAAATGTATATGTAAGTAATTCATAAAAAGTAAGGTCTTATAATTTTTAAACTGTTATTGAAGTAATTTCTCCACAAGTCCTCGTAAAACGTCACTTTGATTGAGGGTTGTACACACAGTGCAAAAGGCTTAAATGCCAATTCACATTAAGAACTGTGTTCCCCCTCATTTGCAATACACATGTTAGCATCATAAATTATAAGAATTGGTATAATAAAATGTCTGTTCTTTATCTGCCCTTGGCTGAAGCCACATCTCAATCCAAGCACTTTCCCAGTGCTCCCGGACCCGATCGGACCCCCGGGGGGGGGGGGCGATGCCTCAATCATTTAACGACCCGGGATAAAAGTGGGCCGACAGTTTTGTTTAAACACCCTAACTCCTCTTTATAGCCTGTCTTTGACACCATCATTTACTGAGAGAAGAATTTGGCGATATAGCTGCTAAATGGCGCGCCGTATTAACCATTTCGTCAGTAGCTGTCTATCTACCCTTCGGTGATGTGTGAGAAGCGCGCCGTATTTTAAATTCAGTTTCGTGTGTGGGGTACAGCTGTCTGCTGCTGATAAAGGGATTGCAATCCAGATTATTATTTTTTTTTTAAATAACATTCTTTTTTTTTTTTCTAATTTAAAAAAAAAAAAACAAATCTGTATTTGCATTCGAGTGGCAGAAGCCCTCTGGCAACTGTGGAATTATAGCAAGGAGTGAATACATATCATCATCTTTGGGAGGAGACGGTGTAGAAGGACAAGCTATCGGCCTCGCAGATACGGAGGGCTGCGTTTCTTCCCACGTTCCCGACCGCCACGACCACATTCCTACTCTGATCAAATGCTTGTTACTCCAACTTCAATCACCTAGTATTTTAATCCAAAGCAATGCATTTGCTCAACCTTAACAGAGTCCTAATATGATCTCAAACCAGGAGCCTGGCCTGACCCAACCAATTTATTTTAGCAAAAAAAAGAGATATCTTAAGATAAAAAATAAATATATACCAGAGGACAGGATGGCCCAGAATCACAACAAAATAAAGTATGAATTTCACCTTGTCTGTGGAGGTTTTTATCCATCTAAACGCTTTTGGTGTGGGTCTACAATATATTTAGTGATTATTATTATTATCATTATTGTCATTATTACTGTCATTTTATTAGCATGTGAGTCCTCTCTTAAATGCCCAAAACACCAAGTGTACTATTTCTAAATGCCAACATTTTTATTTTATCTATTTTATATCTATTTATTGATTATTACCCTTTATATTAGGTCATATATATATATTTACATTCAGCACAAAAAGGCTCTCAATCAGTCTGGTGAATCATGTGGTAAAAAACAAATCGTTGGATTTGTCTGGGTCCAAAAGAAACAGACAAAATGACATTTGAAAAACATCATGTGCAATAATTACAGCTAGAGACTTTGATTTGCAGAGTTGGGAGCTCAGACATCTCCTCATGATTCTGCAGACAATAACATTTGTGATTTGTGTTTAAAAATCTTGATTTCTGTAAAGGAATGTTGGTCTTAAGTTTCTAAAACATATTATTTCTGAGTACTATAAGATAAACTCTGGTCAGGACCATTTTATATGAGGGAAAGCAGACAATTATCCAGCCAGCATCCCAACAGCTCTAAAAATGACATCAAAACAAGATCAGGGACAAAATATTATTTAGTAAATATATTGTTTATGTTGTTTTGGTGTCAAATTGTGCCATTTGCTGTCAATAATAAGTAAATGTAATTAAAACACAACTTTTGAGAGTTCTGTTTGTAATTTGGCTATTGTTTCAAATGTTTTTATAAATTCTCACATGCATTTTTAGCATTGGATATTCCAGAGGACAGAAGAAGGTCATTGAAATGGAGAGCAGATCTCAATATTCAAGGATTCAAGGAGTCAGAGGATACAAAGTGTTTATTGTCAACAGGAAACTTTTGTTCCTGTACAACAAACTGTGTCCGCCGCTCTCCTCAGTGAAGCCAGATAGCAGAGGAATCTCTAGTTTGTGAATATTACAACCAGGACAAATGATGTTAAATACATCTATAATGCTTTAATGCACAATTGAACATTGATTGCAGAGTAATAAGCTATTACAAACAGCAAAATTAGGCATTTTTTAGACAAATTGCTGACAATAAAGCAATGACCAAAATCACATTTTTGATTATTATTACTTTTTGATATAAATTGTATAGTTCCTCATCTGCTTGCTCTGAAAGAGAGCGGCGTGACCTTTGACAAATGTTGGATGGGGGTTGGTGCTTCAGCACCACGGGGGCCACGAGGGAGGCTGAAGGCGGGAGCCGGAGCTGGAGGTGGAGGTGGAGGTGGGGCGCAGGATGTCAGGGAGGTCCACTTGGCCATGAAATTAAAAAGAAAATGTAAGACGATACAAGGTAAATAAACACGACCGAGCGGCCTCCCCCTTGGCCTTAAACAGCCGGCGCGATTATTGAATCGTGTTGATTGTTTCCTGGACAAATGGCGACCAGAAGAAGCGCGTGAGAACTACTTTGGATAAACTGCAAATAAAACAAAGGTTTAATAGACATTTATCAAACATACACTTTTGCGACGTTTGTCGTAAATGTCGAAACCATGACTGATCCGAAAATCAGGATCAGAATGAGGGGTGACAATCACGAGAAGTGTGGAAGATACTCTGATGGTTTGTTTTGATGTTTTCAAAGTCTGGAAAATATAGATACATTGTTCTTTGATCCACTTGTAATTTGTAAAATGTCTTTCTGTGACGCTTTCATGAGTGGATTCAACATGAAAGTTGTGTGTGTGTGTGTGTCTTTGGGGTTCCGTGTACCTGAAAGACTAAAATCAATGGTTTCAATGGTTTATGTTTCCCCATTGATGAATTGCATCAAAAATCCACGGCGCTTTCATGAAATAAATTTGAGCCTCATGGAGAACCTGGAGCTGCGGCTATCTTGCCGGCGTCACGTGGATAAGGACCCTCACATCACCCCTGGCCAAATGGAAAAAGACGATAACGGGCACCAAAAGCACTTTTTTCCCCCAAAATAAAAACTCCCCGAGCAGAGAGGCAAGCAGATGCGGGGTGGAAAATCGAGCAAGTCGCTCGACCTGCACCGAGAATCACAGCAGGATAAAGATGAATTATAAGATTTTGCCTCTTTAATTGCAAGCTTTAATATTCATCCAAACCAAACATCCAAAGTATGTGTAGTTACGTGCTGTGTTTCTGCGTCTCGGCTGGCGAAGCGCAGCAGGTTCGTCCAAAAAGCGGTTGATGGTTTGACTCCCGTCAGCTTGCCGAAGTGTCCTTTGGCAGAAACCCAAAGTTGCTCTCGATGGCCTGACCTCATGGTCACTGAGACGCTTTATTCTCCCTTGTGTGCTTATCATTATCATTTTCCCGGCATTTGGTCCGCTTTTTCTTCGGCCCACGGGCATGGTCGGTCAGGACTGACATCGGTCGCGTGCCTTCTCATGGTCGCGTGCCTTCTCTGGGATGCCGCTGATTGTTGGGCCGACCACGGGGCCGGCGCCCGCCCAATGTCCACATGGCCATAACATCAAAAGGCCTCATATATTTGGGTGTATTGGTGCTATTTACTGTACATCTTCTTTTCTGGCGTGACCCAACCGTGTGAGGCAACGTTCCCACCAAAGTATGCCTGCTTGTGTTTGACAGTTCCAGGGCCATGGAGCGCAACAAGGCGCCCAACACATTTGTCAATTTTTGCCCACTTTTGGGCATCTGGGAGGGCGTCTCCATCGGTACAAACCGGAGAGCCCCGGTATTTAAACTGGCTCACCATAATGATGTCCTAGTTGCCAAATGGGATGTTTCCATCTGTTGTTTGTAGTTTGGAGGCATCAATCTGCCCGTGAAAGGGGCAGATCGATGTGGCGTGGCGCAGGAGGTCGGCCGATCGTCTTTGAACATTCCTGGTTGGATTCCCGGCTCCTCCTGGTGTGTCAAAGTGTTGTTGAGCAATGCTCTAAACCCGTGATCGCTTCCCTGGTGCCGCTGGACGGCAGCCTACAGCTCGTGGTTCATCCATGATGGATTAATTGCAGAGAATGAATATCCCCACGGGGATTAATAGAGGTTAAATAATATTTTAATATAGATATACAGAGAAAATAAAACAAACCTCTTTGAGCGATAACACAGCCCTCCATGTTGTCTGAACAACAATATTAAAATTATTTGTCGGCTGGTGGGAACATGGTTCTTTTTGCAAACAGACAAATATCACTGTTAACCCAATGCTCAAAATAATCAGAAAGAATACTTTGATTCTTTAAAAGTGGGTAAAGCTGCAGACACTTTACGCTTTACAGGAGTTGATCCCAATAATATTTTGATTTTTTTTTTTTTTCCAATTCTTTCGCCTCTCTTGGGCTTTCAGTGTCGCGTTGAGCTACTTGGCTGCTGCAAACTTTCCACTTTACTTTGAGTTGATCCATAGTTACTTCATTTTCAATGCCGTTCTGCGGCCAATTTTCCCCCAGACTTGGAAAAGGCAGAGGATTAAATGAGCAAATGTGAAGGTCATTTGGTTACAGGATAATTTTTCAGTTTTTTTTTTTTGTTTTCCAGAACTAATGAACATAACACATATTTATATGGAAAGGTATTTAGGAAAAACATCAACAATGACGATGTTGACTCAAAGTCCTAGATACTGTTTGCTTATATTTCTAAAACTGTTTCTTTATTTATCAAGTTGGAAAATTAATACTGCTGGTAGTTCTGATAAACAATTTGGTAATTGACCTGAACAGGGTAATGACTCTCACAGTATTGGGTATTTCCTGTGCAGTTCATTGAGTGACCTCTGACCCTTGCACTCATTCCCATGCTCCATGTGTGGTGGCGAGCCCCCTTGTTCAAGGAATGTCAACGGGGAAAACAAGCCGCTACAAAATGTAACTCAGAAAACTGAATTTATCCAGGCCCCCATTTGACTTTTATGTTTTTTTTTTTTTTTTTTTCATTTCAATTAAACAAAGATATCATTGTTTTTTGAGAACATTATGTTAAATGTAGACACTCAGCTTACCGTGTTATGACAGCTAATGGGTTTATGATCAGTTACAAACATTTGCGAGTGTTTAGATATGCTGATGACATGCTCCTCTGAAGACCTGCACCTGGTTCCATTTTAAACTGTCCGCTAACTCTTCAGTTGTTCAGGGAGGCAAAACATATTTAGCGATTGGGAATGGGGTGATGTCTAGACGAGGAGGGTGTTCGCCAGGTCTGGCGAAAATAATCATCAGTCATCAAAAAAAAAACACACAAAAAAAACAAAACATTTTTTTAATATCATTGCAATTAGAATGATCTGCTTTTATATTAAAAACTAAAATACACACTACCGGGACTGATAGTCGGATGATGTTCCTGTTGTATTTCTATTTAAGTAGTTTTATACAACTAGTATATACCATGATTGATATAGTATCCAGTTACTATCCAGTACTGAATGTCATCCAAATGAAGCATATTTCTTATATTGCCAATATAATGAAACTTCTTACTTTTTGGAAACTTCTTTCTAGTTTCCGTTTGTTTTTTGGGGGGAAATTTCTGGGAATTATCATTCTTATATAATATATATCTGCTTGTATTTTATACTCACCGTGGGATTGTGAGAAACTTCTTCTCGGTTCCTCTGCATGTCCAGGTCATCTGGAGAAATTGACAATAAAACTGACTTTGGCCTTGACATGTACTTTTTGATACTTTTTTTAAAATGAAAAACAACTCAATATTTAAGAAATTTTATTTATTTGAAATCAGATTGTTGTTACATAATCTTTTGTTCATTTTGCAGGTAATCTTTTCATAACTAGCTGTTTTTTTGGAACAAGATTTTTTGGAACCAAAATTGCTATTGCTTGTGTGAATCTCGCATTTTAGCATGAAAAAAAACCAAAAAACAAATCCTTTATTAATCCCTTGTGGGAACTTTATTCTCTGCAATGAACCCATCACGGATGAACCATGAGCAGTAGGCTGCCGTTGACCCGCACCAGGGCAGCAGTCAGGGTTCAGCGCCTTGCTCGACAACATTTGGACACCCTGGGAGGAGCCGGGAATCCGACCGTGAATGTTCGGTTCCAAAGACGATCGCGTGACCTCCTGCGCCACATTGATGAAGTCAGGAGAAAAAAAAAACTATTCAAACATATGTGAATGAACAAAGTTCGAGGAAGAAAATAAAATCAAGAAGAACCCTGCGGTACTGAGCGTCTTATCAAACTCCAGATCCTTTGCGGTTGAGGTTTGGCTAAAATTACAGGGCCGGGGAGTTAATGTTAGGTTTTTGGCATAAATCAGCGAGGGTGAGGTTTAAACCGATCGGGGGCGATGGCGCGCTGATCACCTCGGAACGACAACAGGCCCTCGCCACAGGTCATGTGACCACAAGCCCTCCGGGATTGTGACGCCATGTGAAACGTTTCGCTGCCTCGCAGTCGTAAAAGACGGAGAGGAGTCTTTTTCTCGGTCGCCGGTTCAGGTTTTAAACAAGTCATGAAGGCGGGCAAGTCTTCAGCGCACATGATCTCAGATCGCTCCCTCTTTTCCATGAGATTTTCAGACTTGGTGGGAGCGGCGTGACTCTTTGCTCCCCCTTTCTTTGTTATAATCTGTCATTCATCCAGTCATGCTTGAGTCATAGGGGGACATCCAACAATCAGTCATTCCTTCTTATTCACACTTGCACAATTCTTTACCGTAATGTATATCATTTTTTTATACGTATTTTTTCTGGTTCATTCACACACATGCAGAGCAGCGATCCCCAACCTTCTTTGTGCCACGGGGAGGATTAATGTCAGACAATATTTCCACGGACTGGCCTTTAAGATGTGGTGGATAAATACAACAAAATAAAATGATATCACCCCCACAAAAATGGTGGTATTTTGTAATGGTGGTATTTTTTGTTCTGTCGGAACTGAACCGAGGACCTCCTCGCTGAGATGCTCAATGAAATGTCACATTCGTCATAAGCGCCTCGGACATCTGCTACATTCAGTTCAAGAACAAAAAAGTCGGGGGTATTTCAATTTAAATATTAATAAGTCGGGGCTAATTTCATGTAATAAGTGTGATTTTCAATTGCGCTTACTGAATCTTTTATATTCTTAAGTTTTTTGATCCTTTCTTCATTTTTAAAGAAAAAAAGCAACAATATAATCAAATAATAGAAGACATGAACCGTACCCTGCAACCCAGTCATTCGGGCTCTCTTCTCTCTATCCACTCATTTATCCCTGGAAAATAAAAAAAGACAAAAATATTAACATTTCCGTTCATAACACCTATGATGTAAAACAGATGAAATACATAATATCTTATTCTCTTGCATCTGCTCCAGACACCTCTGTTCCACTTCCCTTTTATTTTATTTTTTTTCTTTTTCAACACATTTTCATCACTTGTCCTCTCTCTTTCACCCGGTTCCTGTACACCTTTTCACATCTCATTTCCTCTCAACGTTCTCCCTCTCCTTCGCATCTGTCACTGACGTTCCTCATCCCTCCCTCTTGCTCTCCTCTGTGCCCTCCGTTCTCAGTCCCACCGCTCACCTCCACCCATCTTCTGCTTGCTTTTTAGATTCCTTGTAGTTTTTGCTTCCTTCTGGCCGCGAAAATATATGGACCGCTCTCACATTTGACAGGAAATGAAACAAAACACGGATGATTTGGGGTGAAAATAAATAAATAAATCCAAACAGATAAGTCGGCAAATCAACAAATAGATAAAATAGGTTTAAAATATCCCAAATGTCTGGCATTTGCTTGAAACTAAGCCTACTTACTCCAAATTGAGGTCCTTTTTCAGAAAGAAAAGGGTGATGTAGATGTCTATTCTGCCCCCTCTACATGTTGCAAAAGGACTGGAAACTCACGGAACTTGTTTCATTGAACGGCTTTAAGTCCAGATTGAGAGCACTTGAGACGACTTCACAGATTTGTAATTGTTTTATAGGATTTGTATGGCATTTTAATTTCATTTGAAATGGAATTGTATTCTTTTGCTGCCTTGTGGCCAGGACTCCCTTGGAAAAGAGGTTTTTAATCTCAATGGGACTTTCCTGGTTAAATGAAGGAGAAATAAAAAATAAATACTCATCACAATATAATAAACCAAACGTTTTATCTTTTAAAACCTGCTCATTTCCAGGAATTTTATTTCTTAAAATCTAATTTTATTTTAATAACAACTTGGCGTTTTTCTTTATGTTTATCATAAGGATGGGTAACCATGCTCACTTAAGAATATATAAACAAATAAACAAAAAAAAATGAAATCCACCTTATCAAGCTGGAAAAGGTTTGTGTTCATTAAAAAGAAAAATGAAATTAAAAAAAAAAAAAAAGATGAGGCCACAGTTGGCTGCTCGCGGCCCCAGGAGGCCGGAGCGCTCGGAGCCGTCGGCTCATTTGCTTTGCCGGTTTCACAGTCGGTCCGTCGGTGCTTTCCAAGGTGATTTGCATTATGTCGACACACCCGGCGGGAGAAGTGAGCAGCGTGGCCTTCCGCACCGCGCATGCATCCATTATCCGGCTATTGGAGTCGTAGACACTGAAGGAAAATGACGCATCTAATTTATTTGAAAAAAAAAACAAACAAAAAAAACAAAGATATTCAGCACTCTTGAGAAAACCTACACTGGAAGGATCGTCAGAAAAGGGCTCGATGCTGGCGCAGAATTTTCCAACCCGTCGTGCATCAGCTCCCCTCGGATGCTCCAACTACATTCACTCAGCGGTTTACAGTTTCAAGCATATTAAGACGGGCGGTCGGACCGCAACTTAACACAGGTCGGCGATGTCATGAAAGCTATCCGCCCTGAATCGATTTCCCGCAAATTCGACAGATGATGAGAAAAGAGATGTCAGTATAAAGTGAGGTCAAATCCATGAGTGTTGCTTTTTGGACTTTGGGATTCGACATTTTAGTTTTGTGGATTTCTTTTGGCCTTTTTTTAAGTACCATCATTTCGACTGTTGAGTGCATCTTAAGCACCGTCTAAATATAACACAAATAAATCCATGTGTACATGTCTAGAAACTACAGGTGTCTGCATTGTGACATGAGATATTTACACAGAAACTTTTTTTTTTAACTTTTAATTAGACATAGCGGTAACATCCACAAATTCATACTGGAAATGTTTTTTTTCCCAAACAATGGCTGGAACACGGCTGATTAAAGATGAATAATAGATAAGACAAGGAAAAGTCCATCCGCGTATCCATTTTGTTTGTCCTCCTCCGGCTGATGTCTTTCTGCGTCTTCCTCCTGTGCACTCAAACCATTCAAGTCGTCTTCTCCGCTGTCGGATTTGAACGGCCTCAGAATTTCACGCTTATTTCATGGGTCCGATGTGATGTGGCTGAATGTTTTGGTGGCGTGGAACTCGTCAGCCCCCCAAAATCCATAAATCAGCCGCATTGTTGTTTTGCTGGCGTGTTCAAAGCGTGTGAGAAAGGTAGCGGCTTATAGTCCGGAAATGACGGTACATTTTGTTTTTGTTTGTTAGTTTTGTGTGTTATTGCGCTGTCATTGTCTCTTGGGACTTCAACCTGACTCCTCAGTGATATTTATCCTTCCTTTGTTTCCTTTTGGATTACTGTCGTTGCCGAGGTGTTCTCGTGTTTCCTGTTCCGCTCAGGTTAATTTCTTTGTTCGGTTTCCACCTTTTTTCCCCGCTTCCCTCCTCGTTCTCCTCGTCACCCGTGTCGTATCAGTTCATCAGTCTTTGTCAGCCGTGCCCTCGTGTTCACCCGTTTCTCCGGCAGTGTTTATTCTGTGTTTTACTTGGGTCTCTTGAGTCGCTCTTTGTCAGGTTCTCCGTTTGTACTGTTCGTCCTCGCGTTCTCCGTCGGGAATGCCGGGAACTTCATTTGCAACAAAACACTAACAAAAGCAAAGGAATGTAAACTTTCACATAATGTAGTTTTAATGCTAAATTTCACTGCTTGGTGATGAGTATGATTGTTTATCCGTCTTGAGTTGGAAACACAAGACCAAACCTTATGATTTAGCCATATGATGTAGCCATGACGGTTTTGTTGCTATAGTCACAGATCTATTCTTGCAGGTGCTTGAAAGATTCTGATCATTAATCTATGCTTTTGAGACGTCTGTGTACGCCGCTAATCTATAATAGCAGGTTTAGGCAAGATGAATGAATCGCTATTAAGCTAGCCCGGATTTTTACGGCTTCAAATTGGACCTAGCGCTTCCGCCTCACAGCAAGACGGTCACTGGTTTGATTCCCATCGGGGGCCTTCCCTTGTGAAATTTGAGGTATTCTGCCTGGATTCCTGCGGGATCCCCGCTTTCCTCCCACCGTCCAAAACATGCAGGAGGCTCATTGCCAAGACACGAGAATGACAGGATAGTTATATGTTTTTATATGAGGTGTGAATGACGGTTGCATGTTTCTACATGAACTGCAAATGACAGAATGAATGTAGGTCCTTGTATGAGGCGTGAATGAGAGTGTGATTGGTTGGTTGTCTCTATATGACTCATGCATGACAGAATGAATGGTGGCGTGGCTGCAGATGACGTTTTAATGACAGCGTGAATGATTGTATGTCTACAAATGAGGAATGAATGAGAGGGTGAATGAATGTATGAGAGGGTGAATGTTGCATATTTCTACATGAACCTGGAACATGACAGTGTTGTCAGAGATGTGAGTAAACGGTCGTGTGTCTCTACATGACTCTTGCATGACAGAATGAATGGTTGCATATTTCTCCATGCATTTTACATGAGAGACTGTATGAGTCCTCCTGTGAGGTACGGACTAGAGGGTGAAAAGTTATCTCTGTATAATGTGTGAATGAGAGGGTGAATCATGCATGTCTTTATATGACACATTGTTGAGAGGGTGAATGGTTGTTTGTCTCTTCATGACATGCATGATAGTAATGGTTGAACTTGACATGTGCCATGCGGCCCAGGGTGAGGGTTAGGGTCATGGTGACCGGTCCAGGGGGAAAGTTAGGGTCATGGTGACCGGTCCAGGGGGAAAGTTAGGGTCATGGTGACCGGTCCAGGGGGAAAGTTGGGGTCATGGTGACCGGTCCAGGGGGAAAGTTGGGGTAAGGGTGACTGGTCCAGGGGGAAAGTTAAGGTTGGGTGACTGGTCCAAGGGGAAAGTTAGGGTCATGGTGACCGGTCCAGGGGGAAAGTTAAGGTTGGGTGACCAGTCCAGGGGGAAAGTTGGGGTAAGGGTGACCGGTCCAGGGGGAAAGTTAAGGTTGGGTGACTGGTCCAGGGTGAGGGCTATGATGATTGGTTGAGGGTGAGGGTTAAGGTCAGGGTGGCTGGTCCAGGTTAAAGGTTAAGGGTTAGTGTAATCGAGTGACAGCTGAGATAGGTGCCCCCCCGACCCTACCGGCAGGATGAGCAGTCCCATGAATGAGCGAATGCTGCAGGCAGAGGCACCGGCTGTCCACGGGTTTTGTCGCTCTCACACACTCGCATCTGCATCTCTCTCATCACGATCTTCAATTGGCGTCACATTTTCAGTCATGGGATCCGCACACAACCACGCACGCATAACTTGTATAACTTGACACATATTTGGAAGGGAAAAAAAAATTAAACATCCATTACCGTTAAGACGATTTGTCATGAAAAATGGTTAACGGTCTTGTTCCTGTATGCGTTGGCAGTTTTTGCTTACTGATTCATGATCCGAGATGGCGGTTCGCGTGATGTGATGATTTCAGTGATTTGACAACATGCAGAAGTACAGAGTGTGAACTTGGCTCGGACCGTTGGGTTATAAATCTTTCCATAAAAGGAACAGGTGCGTTTTAGAAAATCCAATAAAATAAAAGAACTGCACGATTTCCCCCAGTTTGCAAAAAAAAAAATGTTTTACCGCTGTGTTCTACTCCTTCTGGCAAAGCCGAGATGACTAGATTTGTATTTGTCGAATACTGACCCGCTGCCGTTGCCGTGGCAATAAAACTCACCGCCCTCAGCGTGCTCTCACAGCCCAACTCTTCACGTCTGCGAGTTCTTTTTCTTGGACGTCTCTGGCTGCGAGGGCTGCTCCGACCCGTTCGCTGGCCCCTCCTGAGCGCAGCCTCAGTTAGAAGTTTGACAGCTCCGCGCCGGACGGGCACGCTGATGGAGTGATGTCATTTTTTTTTTTTTTCTCTAACAATCTGACTCTTTGGGTTATTTGGCTCCGCTACGTCCGGAGCTTGAAAAATAATCCCTGTGAACGTCTTGGCGAACTCGTTGGCTGCGGCAGCAAGTTCTGGACTTATTTGACAGTGAATAGACATTTCAGAGCTCATGTTTTTATCACCGGCTGAAGACGGACAGCGGAGATGATCGTACCGGGAGAAACCGTTAAAAATAAGCCGACCGCATTATTATCATGATACTTCAAATGATTCAATTTCATAGTCGACACCGACCAGGATCAAATCAATTTTTCAACCCGTTTCATTTGCTCTCCCCTTCTTCTGTCCCTTCACCGGCTCCCGGCAGCCGCCGCATCAAGTCCAAGACCCTGGTGCTCGTCTACCGGGAGGTGAATTGGACGGCCCCGTCTTTTCTCCAGGATATGGTGGAGCTACACATCCCTACCCGTCCCCTCCGATCCGCCGCCTCCGGGCCACCGTCCATCCCATCGCTCAGAGCCCCGGCTGCTGATCCAACCGGTCTCGGATCTTCTCGGTCTCGGCTCCTCGATGTTGGAACGAACTCCCGGAAAAGGTCAGAACAGCGGGGTCGCTGCCCATCTTCTGCCGTGAGCTGAAAACATACCTCTTCACCAAGCACTACCCCACTAATTGCACTTAGACCCCAATCCCTCCCCTCAGAAAGAATAAAAAAACAAAACAAAAAAATGAATATGTGAATGTATATGGTTTTGAGATGGCTATTTGGTTGAGTGGTCACTTCTGACTTCCGACTACTGGTACTTTGGATCTTTGGTGACTGAATTGCACTTTTTGTAAGTGACTTTGGATAAAAGCGTCTCCCAAATGACTGGAATGTAATGTAATCTGTAATGTAATCTGTAATGTAATCTGTAATGTAATGCATTGTACAGATTCCATGCCGTGCTGAAGAAGCGTTCCTGCCAATAGAGAAACAAACAGAGTAGAAACCGTGGGTAACAGTATTTCTCTTTGCACCCTCAATCAAGCCTATTGATTCACACTTTCAATCGATATTGTTGTACATTTCTGCATGATCTACCGTGATCTAAGGCGGGCGGCACGGTGGCGCAGTGTTTAGCGCTTCGGCCTCCGTGCACGAAGGACCCTGACCATCCAAACTTGTTCATGAGGACGGCAGATAAGCTGACGTCTATTTTTTTTTTTATATCGTGCCATCTACCAACTTTACCATTGCGATCGCCCGGTAGATCGTGATCCACACGCGGATACCCCCTGATATAAATATTATATAGCTGCAGATTATTTTATGCATTTTTTTACCGTTCATTTGAAACTGTGTTGGTGCATTGACTGGCTCTTCTGCTTTGCAGCGATGAGATCCTGGGTCGAATTCTTACTGGAGGACTTTGCAGATTCTCCCTGTATCTGCGTGGGTTTGTCCGGTTTCCTCCAACAGTCCAAAAACATGAAGTGAATTCAAAAAAATGAAAAAAAATGGAAAAAAAAAATGGAAAATTGCCCCGAATGAGCGAGTGGGTGAATGGTTGTCCATATCTGTGGCTCTTTCATTAACTGGCAACCAGTCTCATCCAATGACAGTTGGAATCGGCTCCGACATCCCCCACGGCCCTGAGAGAGGGGTAAGCGGTGGGCAACAGATGGATGGACGGATGTATATATATATATATATATATATATATATATATATACATATATATTGCCGGATATATTGCCGTTGCTTATATTCATTCCAAGTGGCAGCAGCTCCGTCTCTGGAGTGGACCTCCTCCCCAGGTTGCCGGTTCAATCCCGCCCGCGCACCAAATATCGCTGAGCAAGACACCGAACCCTGCCTTGCGACTCCGCTGCTGTCGGTATCTGAGTGCTATATAAGAGCTATAGAAATGGGGACCTGTTGACACATCTGGGCTTCCAATAATAATAATTAATATAATAATATTAATAATAATAAAAACATACTTGCTTCTTATTGGGGTCTTCCATTACTTCCCAGGAGTAATCCAGCGCCTACAGTATGTATTACTTGAGCTTCTCATGTTCCTTTCCTGATGTTGATGTCACACGGGGTCGCTTCAACTTTCAAAGCTACCTTCGCCTGGTTGGTTAGCCATCACTACTTGATCAGTCTGGACCCCGAAATCCTGTTGATTCCTCATTCGGTGACTCTCGAACACATTAGGACGTGTCGTCCTTTCTCGCCTTGGGACTTCAAACCCAAAGTCAATGCAGACGCTTCTGTTTTACTCAGGAAGCCCTCTGGAACCAAGTGGCTTCCACTTGGTGCTGCATATGGTTCCACACAAGCCCTTACTTCTCGCACCTGACACCCTCTTAGGTACTGATCCGTCTCAGGGGGCATCTTACCACACCTGCTCTCCTGTCCCATGGACCACAGCTATTGTGGCTCTTGTGCTAATTGACTTCTTATGCTGTCATGAAAAGCTTCAGCCTGACCCTGTGAGGCCGTCTTAATCCAAACAACATCCCTAGTCTGTTGATAATTCATTTCAACGCGGGGCTTTTCCATTGTCCTCGTCTGATGTATTCATTTAGCTGGTCCTGTGTGAGTGCCGCATGTACGTACATGTACAGGGCGTACCGAAGGATGGTATCTGTGACCCTGTATATAAATATTTCCTTTTTTTCATTATTTCTGATCATTACAGAGGTATTTCATGCACTGAGACAACTTTCACCAATTCTGCAAACTAACAAAGTGGACGAAGAAGCTGGAAGATGATCGGGTGAAGTGAAAAAAAACCACAAAATAGCTGGATATGCATACAATTCCCTTACTAGGTTAACGAAAAATACCACCGGCCAAAAAATTTGCATCAAAGGATATTTGACAACACTGTGTGAATTCAAAATATTACTGGGTTTATCAATAATTGTTTTGTCAATAACATGTCAGAAATAAATGGAAAACCACTGACCCCCGTTTCTAAACCCGAGGTGATGACTTCCAACCACATTAACAGATTTCTGGATGCGCGGTCACCGATGATATCGCTCGAGAGTATGACCGGGTTCGAATGATTGGACAGACATTTCTTATTTTTTATTAGTCATCCCGTGGTAAAAGGGCTATTTTAATTATTGACATTTATTTCATGTCACAAGATGAAAAATGACTCAGATCGCCTCGAAGACGGGGCTGAGAAAAGAGCATAACATCCGTCTTTGTTAAACTGAAATGATGGAAATGACTGCGTCGTTAGGAAAAATACCTCACTCAGAAATGTGGGAAAGTCAACACTTAATGCAAACGAGAGGAAACGTCGAGACCGGTCAGAAGCCGGTGGACATTGGGAGATATAGATTGGCGGGAACGTTGGAACACATCATGTGTTTCAGCCCGTGCTGGCATGTGTGTGTGAAGGACTTTGCTCGGCCACTGACTCCACCGGGCTTTTCCCCAGACACACAACGCACGGTCTGATGCCGATGGCTGGCATATGTGTCCTGAGCTTCCCGATTGCACCACGACACAAGAATTCACACTCCGACTCCACCGAGCCTCGCCATCGACAGCTGCACTTTTAATAAGAGCGGGGAGATTTAATTACTCCGACAGTTCTACCCTGAAAGCTCATCAGCTGAGCCGCGCAGGAAATTGCCTCTCGCCGTGTAAAGGTGGTAACTGGATTGCCGGACTCCGAGGGAAAACATTCACGTATTGTTCTCGTGCGCGTTCGCCGGTGTTGTGAATTGTTGGCAGATTGCACGGCGAGTTGGAAGCTCCGCCGGGTACATTTTCCACAAAGAAAGGCGCTGTGTTTTTGGATACGGCTTTTCATCAGGCGGCGAGGGAAGGTTTACAGTCACAGGAGCAATGAGTAAGACATTTTTTGGCAGTTTAGCTACGGAGAAACGATCACAGGAGAGTTTAGATCACATATTTTTGGCTTTTTGGCCCCCGACTTTGTTTCTGTTTCCCTCTCCGTCCCTGTTTTCCTATCTGAGTTCTGAGTCAGGCCGAAGCGGTCCGGTTCCCACTCCTGTCACCCAACTCAAACAGGATAATTGTCTGACAGCTTGATTATTTGCACCGCCGCAGGTTTGGCAACTCATTAGGACGCTGAATCACAGGGAAAACGCTGCAATAACATTTTCATGGAAATTAAGTTGTAAAGATCTCTTTACATAAACAGCTCATTTGCTGAAGGCCGCAGACTTACCTCTCCTTTTATTCGAAATTTAGAGACGAGGGAAGTGGCCCGCTCCAACTAATTTAAGTCCCAAATCCTCCCCAGGTGCCCTTTTAGATGCCGCGCTCAGAACCTTACAGGAGCCTCACCCGATGCTGGGCTGGTCATCCTTGAGGTCCTCACTCGACCCCAAGCCTCTCCACTCTGAGTTTTTCATATAAACCAGAGATGCGCACGCTTTTTCAGCATGCGCGCTACTTAGAAAATGTCCAAGTCAAAATGATGCACTGGTTGTCAAAATGGGATACAGGTATTTATTTATGAAAATATCAGGAATTCTTTCCATGTATGATATATACTGGTGTAGCTTGCATAACCGCATGAAGCCAAATTGCCCGATACATCTTTTTGTCACGACCTCACTCTGATGACTTGCACTGAATGGAATCAGCCAGGGATGTGTGGTACCGACAGCAGATCCTGATAGCCGGCCTCAAGCACACTTCCAAACCATCGTTGTAGGTTTTATGAGGTCAGAAAGTGCCGCTCCGCATTTCCGTTCTTGGGTAGAGCGATGGTAGACCGGCAGATGAGGTGTAGCCCTTCCAAAATGGTAGTACAACAAAAGTACTCCCGCTCTCTATGGAAGAGCTACGTTTTTAGCCCCTTACTTAATACAGCTCCCCAACTCATTTTAATATCCTTTCTTATGTTTAAAATAACTACATTGAAGGATTACCAGGTAACTTTCTGGTTCGCTAGAGCTTAACAGCACATCTACTTGCTTTGTTGCATGCGCGGTGACCCATGTGTCAGAAAAGGTCAGATGTCGGGCGATCGCAATGGTAAAGCTGGTAGATGGCACGGTATTAAAAAAAAGGAAGTCAGTTTATCGGCCGTCCTCATAAACATACAAGTTTGGACCCCTGCAAGTCCATTAAGTGAAATGTCATAGTGAGGACGGATGATAAGCTGACGTCAATTTTTCCAATACCGTGACATTTACGCACACTACCTTTGTGATCGATGGGTAGATGGCGTTCGACGTGTTGGCGTATCGATTGGCACTTCCGCTTCACCGCGAAGAGGTCCTGGGTTTGATTCCAACTGGACGACCATCTGTGTGGAGTTTGCATGTTCTCCCGCTGTCTGCGTGGGTTTCTTCCGGGTTCTCCGGTTTCCTCTCACAGTCCAAAAACATGCAGGAGGTTCTTCGGAGTTCCTAAATCCCCCCACCCCCCGTGTGAACGAGAGAGTGAATAGTTGTTTGTCTCTATATGTGGCCCTGCTAATGGTCCGGCGAGCGGTCCAGGGTGAACCCGGCAGATCGCCCAATGACAGCTGGGACGGGCGCCAGTCCCCCTGCAAGCCTGAGCGCAGCATAAACAGCATGGATAATGAATGAATAAGTGAGTGTAAAGCCAAACCATTACCTATTACATATTCAGACGCTCCTTTGCGGCGGCGGCCATCGGACTGTATCACGGCAGTCTGGTCGGCACACGACTCTGCTACCACCACCCCATCGCCCCACTCATAACCCTAACCTGTGTCGAGCCCGAACTCCTCGGTCTATTTTTTCCCTCTCCTTGTTGGTGTCACTCCACTCGCATCATGTTTATTTTTGCATCATGTTTATTTTTGCCATTTTCTTTTGCTATCTTTGAATTGTTTCTCTCCGTTATATCTATATTTATATTTATAGATATTCTCATTGTTGTGCTACTGTGACAAAAGAATTTCCCCGATGGGGATTAATAAGATAAATCATATCTTATCAAAAGACAAAATTGACATTACTTTTTGATTTAAGTAAAATAATACAACACATGGTCGAGGCGGTCAGAACATTTGGAACACCTGACTACGATGAGGACAACCGATTGACAGCTTAACCTACGGGTGTGACGGAAAAAAGACCCAATGGTTGACATAGGAACATATTTTCGAAATTGTCGTAATAAATGGAGCGAAGCGTGCAGGTTTTTAAAAATCAGATCTGCAAGGAAAACAGATATCAAATTCCAGGGAGGGTAATGAATCCTCTCTTCCTCTCCTCCTCCCCCTCTGTTGCTTTCGGCTAATCAATTATCCAAACAGAAAACATCCAGGGGGCTGACGTGACGTGTCGCAGGTCACCGGTTGCTTCCAACTACAGTTTGGCACCGTTAAAAGAAGCAGTTTGAAGATACAATCTGCTGTCTCATATCATACACGTCGCCAAGGAAAATATCTTTCTTGAACGTTAATATCACATCTGTTGTTAACAGAAAATGGAATCCAGGAAGCGTCAGTGTATTCGCACTTCTGCATTTCTATTATTTGCCAGCGTGTAAAGTTAATGCTGAAGCAAATGCAAATGCTGCTAACATTAGCAGATGACGACTGCAATATAAACATACTTTGTAAAAGGTCCTTGCATCAAAAGGCTGTCTGTTATGTGACTTTTCTGAGATTTCCACTTTGTGTGATGGGTTTTCTGATTGGCTGTTGCAGGAAACCATTCGTGACAACCGTGGCTACGCAACTTATATAGAGGTTCCTCTGCGGCTTCATGCAACTCAAGTGATGATATAGCTTTATCCGCCTTTTTATAACAAGAGGGGGTGGCGTGGCGCAGGAGGTCGAGCAACCGTCTTTGGAACCGAACTTTCCTGGTTGGATTCCCGGTTCCTCCGGGTGTGTCCAAGTGTTGTTGGCCAAGAACTGCTCCCCAGGGGCTGGTGGACGGCATGCCTATCGCTCATGGTTGATCCATGATTGGTTAATTGAAGAGAACTAATTCACCCACGGGGATTAATAAAGAATAAACTCTATCCCAGCTGGCAATGGCCGAAGGGCAGTGCTCACGTTGGACCAGTCGATCGCAGACATCCACTCTCACTCGCATGTCTGTTCAATTTCGGGTCTCCAATGAACCCACTAAATGTTTTTGGATTGTGAGAGGAAACCGCAGAAGCTCTCAGGAAACCCACGTGGAAACGGGTAGAATATGCAAACTCCAAACGGGAGGGCAGAGTCCACCCAGGGATGTATTTGCTGTGAGGCGGAGCTGCTAACCCCTACAACACCGTCTCTATATTTAAAATATACCCTTATCTCCAATGTTTAATGCAGCCACAGGGCGGCACAAGCCAGTGTCTCCCTGAGCCAGCTCAAGGCCGGATAAATGCAGAGGGTTCCCTCACGAAGGGCGTAAAATGTTTGCCTAAACCAATTATGTGAATCAAACCTAAGAACTTTGTTTGCAGATGACATTATGATGTGTAGGGATAGCAGGGAACAGGTTGAGGAACATCTAGAGAGGTGGAGGTATGCTCGGGAAAGAAAAGGAATGAAGGCTAGTCAAAGCAAGACAGAACACGGGGAGTGGAGATCAAGAAGGTGGAGGATTTACAGTAGTCAGGGTCAACAGTCTGGAGCATAGGAGAGTGTGGAGAGGAGGTGAAGACATGGGTTCAAGCAGGTTGGGATGGGTGGAGAAAAGTGTCAGGGGTACCAAGAGATAGAAGAACATCAGCCAGAAGGAAAGGAAAGGTGGAGGAGATGGTGGTGAAATGATCTACAAACACTGACAATGATGAATAGACAGGGAGGAGAACTAGAGGTCGCAGAGATGAAGATGTTGATGTTCTTTGGGAGTGACCAGGATGGAGAGGATCAGGAATGAGTCAATCAGAGGAACAACACATGGTAGATGTTCTGGAGAGAAGGTCAGAGATGGTTGGGTCACGGACAGTGGAGGGATGGTCAATATATTGGTAGACGGATGCTGGAATTGGAGGTCTAAAGGCCAAAGAGAAGATTGATGGGTGTCGTGAGACAGGATATGAAGGTAGCTGGTGTGAGAAAGGAGGATCCAGAGAACAGGGTCAGGTGGAGAAGGTGGATTGGCTGTGGAGACCCCTGAGGGGAAAAGAGCAAAGGCCCAAAGAAGAAAGAAGACAACTTTCATCTCAAACGTTGCAAACGTCAACTTTGAGAATTTCTTTGTTCTTGGAATTTGTGAGGAAATAATCTGCTCATTTAAGCGCTTTTAGCAATGTTGACATCTCAGTGAAAAGCACTTTTTCAAGCCTGCTATCATCCAATTTGGCGATTTACAGTTCTTCTGTATTTTGCTAAATAAAGTCTCTTACAACATGTGTTTAGAGATCCGTCTTTTTAATTCAAGTCGGGGGCTATAATTGTGATTGTGGGCAGTCAAATCCAACAGGAGCATTTTTAAAATTCATTGGGTTAAGACGTTTCATTGGTGAGAGAAAGAATGGGCTAAGTCACGGTTAACTACTCTTTGTCTGGCTTTCGGGCAGCGGCACTCACTGTGAACCACCCGCATCGGTTTGTCATACATAGTACCGACAATGTAACCAAAATCAAATCAATAAAAGCTGTGGCTTCGTACGGTTCTGACATTTTGCCTCGGAAAGTGGTCTCTCTCTTGATTTCTAGATACCTTTTTGACAAGCGGTTGGCAGTGGACTGACGTGAGAGTGAATGAAACTCTTTGGGCACTCCAGCTTTCCGTGAGAGGGAAATGCATCGAGTTATTGGTTTCCTTTTCCACTTTTGGCCTCACACACGGTTTGGCTGTGTCACTCGCAGAATAAGCGGGGAAGTGGATGTTTTATTCATTCCTAATAGCTTTTACAATGCCTGTTTTGTGAGGAGTGTTAGGGCATACGTTTTCTTTAAAATGTTGGCGACTGGGAAATACTGTGTTCTTGCAGCAAGCAGAACATGAAATAGAAATGTTAGGAAGCGTTATGAATGGCGTGGTCAAATTTCAAAACTCAGGACTTTTTTCTGACGACGGCGTCTGCAATAATCATCAGTAACACCGGCCGGAAAGGAGCGAGCAGCATGCTGAAAGTGGCTTCGAAAGATCTATTAACCAACGTGCATATCATGGTGTCAACACAAGAAGTCAGAGGGAAAAAAAAAAAAAAAAGCCCTCACGAAAACCATCCAGAAAAACAGAAGTGCCTCAGTCTCTCTAGCCCAAATAAATAACCAAAGAACCCGGTCGAAGCACATTCCTCTCCCTGAAAACAGCTTCTATTTTTCCCCCGATGCAGGACTGCTGTGTCTGTTTCGGAGCATTTGGGAGCCATTGAGCGGCGGTTGAGAGGTGGACAGACTAATCATGATTACTGAGGTTAGACCTTCCTCTGGGATCGGGAGGCTTCCCACTCATCAATTATCATCCATCATTGCTCTCTCATCAGACCGGCTGCTTCCATTTCCGGCTCCTTGTTTGGCAGCGCTGAAACATGACAAGCTGCGGTCCTTCCACAGTCCTTTTTTTTTTTTCTCCCCTGATTGTCTTATATAGGAAATAAATGTCAAGTGTTTGCCGTGCCTAAATTTAGAGACTGACGAAAAAGTCAGGCGCCACTTTTGCAAGTCTGCGAGAAATGCACTGTGGGTATCATCCAGCACTTTGGTCAATTTCAAGCCGCGAAGAGATTTTTGAGATTCTTTCCCGATTGTTTCAAACACCTGCAGAGGATCATTGCTGAACTTACTTGTATCTTCAACCCGGTCTGAGATTCATCCCGTGAAGACATTTTTAGGGCTATTTTTGAGTTTGAGGCGAAGCCGAGCCGTTCACAAACCACTAGACAAGGACTGTATGAATAATGGGGAATGGAAAAAGGCAACAACTTGTTTTTCCCTTGTGCATAAGTGTTTCTATATATATATATATATACACTTGTAAAAATAATTTATTACATTATATTATTATGATATATCCATTGTCTGCCACTCATCCAGCCACTCAGAAACTCACGGTCACAGGGGTGCCGCCCTATTCTATATATATATATATATATATATATTTTTTTTTTTTATTTCTTATTTTTGAATCAAAACTGATTTGTTATATTATGGAAACATTTTAAAGACTAAAATTGCCGTAGCAGATCAAGCAATGTGAGTTTGGTGTGTGTGTGTATATATGTGTGTGTGTGTGTGTGTGTGTGTGTGTGTGTGTGTGTGTGTGTGTGTAATTGAGGTGAGAGGATATCGTTGAATTGCTAAAGGGACTGGAATCACACTGAGGTGCGCAGATGCCTTAAAAAAATATATATATATGTATGAGTGTGTTTGTTTATATACATATATGTATATTGCTGTGTCTGTGTGTATCGATATGTGCGTCGATCTTTATATGTACATAATTTACGACCCAATAAAATACAAGGAATCAATGCTGCCATTGCATTTACACAAAATAACCTGTGTGTGTGTGTGTGTGTGTGTGTGAGTGTGTGTGTATGGAGTCTTCTGCCTGTGTGTGAGGTCCTGTAGCCATGTATTACGGTATGGCTATAATATCTGTCCATATGTCTGTGAACCACAAGCAGCAGATGGACGTCGCCCCTCACTTTTATTGCACTTGTCTGCGATGATTGCAGCGTACACAGAATTGAGACCTTATTTTACACTGTGGACATTGGCCTGTGACCAAGTATCCCTTTCTGAGCTGCTGGCCGCAAACGTACATGGTTTGATACGATACGCCCCTCTGTCTCCCTCTGCAGCGGTGAGTGATACGTCTTGTCGAAAAGAAAGGAAAAAAATAAATAAAACTCGAAACGATGTGGTAAATATCACTTTCCTGCAACAACGAGATGTTGACGGAGTCAAAATAAATATCTAGGCCGGTTATTAAATTTGAGCCGAAACCGAACTCGGAATGAAACCACAATGATTGAGGGCCATCGTTCGCATCGGTAAACACCCTCGGGCGCTGCGCGAGTCACCGGAGACTTATACGTTTACAGGCGGGGGCGAAGGGTTATTGCACGCCGTCATGTGATTTATACATTTAATTAGACCTGCCTGGCTTCAGAACCGGATTCCGCAGGGCCTGGCACCTTGACACCAACGTGCGGATACTCGGTTATCCAGAGGCGCCTCGGGGAGAGGGCGACCAAAACTCAGCACCACCCGCGGTGCTAATGCTACGTTTGTGGGCAGAGGTGGGAAATGGAAATTGGGTCATCTCCGACCGCCGTGCCCGTTGTACCTTCTACAACATGGGTGGTCACGCGCGCATTACAGCAGATTTAGTTATAATATGGAATCTCCTTATCGAGTTTTTCAGCAGATGCGCCAAAATATCTTCAAAACATAAAATGACACAATGCCAATGGGAAGTTTTCAATTGTTTCATTGAACCAACTCCTATTGTAAGACAAATATTGAGGCTTTCCAAAATACATACGATACCGACTTTGTACTGATATCGTTGTATTTTTTGACAAACCACCCGGAGTTTTTCTCATTTATAACAGAAATATGTGGAAAATACTAACTCCGCTTTTATTTACTGAAATTTCCAGACTATTGAGCCTCTGCGTCGCAAAAATGGAGAAATGGGTCTATGTGCACATATTTAGGTCGCACTTGTCTAGAAGCTGCTGGTGTCCATGTTGTATCATGAGATTTTGTACACAGAAACATTTATTTAAACTTTTCATTGAATATCGCTAACATCCACAAATACATACTGGACATGCTTTTTTCCACACAGTGGGTTTAGCTCAGCTGATGAAAAAGATGAATAATAAATAAGACAAGAAAAAGACCTCCATCCGGCCGTTTTCCTGCACACGAAAACCATTCAAACGTCTTTTTCTGCCTCAGAATTTCACGCTCATTTCATCGGTTCGATGTGACGAGGTGCAACGCCTTGGCAGCGTGAAGCTTGTTAGCCATAAAACCCATAAATTAGCCTCCTCGTTGTTTAAGCCGCCATGTTCAAAGCGTTTGAGAAAAGTAGCAGCTTTTAGTCCTGGAATAACGGTAGGTTTGGTTTAGATGTGGGTATGAATGTTCGCCCAAAAACGAGTAAGGGGTTGTAAGCGTACATATGTGACGCTAAAAGAAGCTTCCCTGTTCGTCGGGCTATCGAAGCATTCCCAGATGATCTAAATGTAGTCTTCATTCAATGTGTTTGTAAAGGGGTTGAAAAGGTTCCCGTCACCCTCAGGGTTTGATGCTGCCTCCAAGCCTCCGCAGGCCAGTTTACAACTCTTCATGGCCACATAACCTCGGCAAGTCCAATCGTGAGCCGCTGTAACATTTAAGGCAAACATTTTATCAACATCAAACCCCTTTCAAAATATGAAAGTGGGATAGTTTTCTGAAAATAAGTTCTGGGAGTCCGTCATTGCGACGAGGCACCATAAAGGTTATGGTCTGTTTAGCTTCAGGCGGTCAACATTGAGTTTTTCTTTTCCCAAATAGATGGTGAACACAGTGGTGTTGGTGCACACATTCATTTTGAGTCATCTGAATGTATCCGCTTTGACTTCCTTTGCCTATTTTTCCTTGGCTCAATGCACAGTTGCAAAAACATACAATTGACTTGACCCTGAGATGGAAATGAAAATCAAAATAATATGCTATTATGATTATTTCCTTGTCATCTGTTGACTCCTTTCGACCAGATTCAAAATTTGTAATCGAAGGAAGATTTTTTTTCCAGATTTAACAGGAGTTTAGACAAGTTGATAAAATATTGATAAACAAAAAAAAAAAACTTTAATTGAGAAAACAGCCATTCCTTTTAAGATAATGCACATCCAATGTCAACCCCTCTAATTTCATCATTTTAAGAATTTATGGGACCACAATAGCAGTGCAATCACCGATCCTATTTCCATAGAGCTCGAATCCATGAGTTGCCGCTAATAACCTCGTTCCTATTTCATTCCAGTAGATATGGGTTTCTCTTATTCTAATATTCTGCAGACCATGCAGCCATTATCAAACTCAAAAGCTGTTTTAATTTCTCAAACCATCGTGGCAAATACACCCCTACATGATCTACACACGACTGGTGATTCAAGGACAAGTAGGGCGACGTGGAACCTGCCGCTTCCATTAAAACTCTTGAGTTATTTCAGCAGTTGAAAGACTTGAAGAAAAAAAAAAATCAATATATCAGCTCCGTACTGTTTTCGCTCCCTATAAATGTCAGCGCGCGGGGAGAACAATTAGCACTTGTTAATTCGAGGGGGAAGGTGGTTAATTTACAGAATATAAATTATCTCCGTTCTTCACACATCCAACGCAAACAAGCTGTGGGTTTTTTCTTTTTCCTTTTTTGGCGGGGGGGGGGGGGATTTTTCAGGATGTTGTAGTGGATTAGGACGAGGAAAAGGTTTTTTTTCTTCTATTATATATACAACAAATTCTCTATTATTGGCTGAAAATGATTTGGGCACAGAGCGCTGGTGGAATGAATGGCGCTTTGATTGGTTTAACTAAATACAAGAGGTCCCGCTCCAGCCAACCACCAGGCCTTTGGAACGCAACCAAGAATGAAGTTATGGGCTCCCAGTGTGAGAATGAGAGGTATGTGTGAGAGCGAGGGGGAAACCCATAAAGCCCAGAGCGCCGGCTGAATGTTTGCCTCTTGACCATATGGGAGGTTACCGAACCTGAGTATTTACTTAAAAAAAAGGCTTCTTTTCGGGTATTCATGACCGGGTATTCACAGATGGTTTTGTACCAAGCACTGTTTGCCCTTTGGACCTAACGAGTGGGCAATCTCCCAATTCAAATCTTTTTTTTTTTTTTTACTTCTCACAGACAAATGTTAAATTTGAACTTGATGTCAGTCTTACTTTGACAAATGACTTAACTCAAGTTAGCTCAGGCCCTGGGACGACACTAAGTTAATGCAGGATGTAGAACGCTAACATGCTTTCCACATCTGTGAAATATATTTGTCCTTCAGATCAATGATCAACCGCTTCTTGACAAACTCTCAATTATTTCCTAAAATCCTGAGCATTGGATCGACATTTGGTTTCCGTCCAGATAGATAGGTTCTATAGGATCAACAACAGAATGTTTTTTTTTGCAAAATCTTAGGTTTTGCAAAAAAAAAAAAAGGTTCATTGTCACTGTTCAAGGACACAGGGTTCACTCCACGGTACATATTAACCGTATAATCCGGACTATTGAGCGCACCTGAAAATAAGCCACACTGCCTAAAAATAACTAAATCAATCTATGTGTATATATACAGGCCGCGCTTGTCTGGACGCCACAGGTGTCCACGTTGTAACATGAGATATTTACACTGTTAATCAAATCCACACAGGTCATCCACAAATACGTACTGGAAATGCTTTTTTCCAAACAGTGTCTGCAACACGGATGATGAAAAAGAAGAATAATAACTAAGACGAGGTGAAAATGTCCATCCTTGCATCCGTTTTCCTTGTCCTCCTCCAGCCGACGGCTCTGTAGGTTCTTCCCCCCGGACACCAAAACCTTTAAAATCGTCTTCTTTGGTGTCGGAATTGAACGGCCTCGGAATTTCACACTCATTTCATCGGTCCGATCTGACGAGGATAAATGTTTTGGCGTCGTGAAGCTCGTTAGTCAAAAAAATCCATAAATTAGCCGCGTCGTTGTTTCCGCTGCCGTTTTCAAAGTGTGAGAGAAAACTTTTAGTCCAGAAATGAGGTCCATTGAACTGCTGAATTAATTTGATCAGCCCCTCTCTGACCTCTGCAGCATCATGTTGTCCACAATCCTAAAAGAGACCTAAATCACAGAATCCCAGAGCGGTTCATGGTGTTTCAGATTTGGTTCCAGATCAAAACGCACATGTAAAGGAAACAGACCATAGAAGTAGTTCAGGTTTTGTTACTTTCTGCCAATTTAGTGTCAGGATTTTCTGCTGTGGGACTCCATATTGTGTTTAAACAGATTTAGGCACGGGAACAGTCCCGATTATCAAATGAATAAATGAGTTAGTGAGTGACATAACAAATAGCCCCCCATCCCTGTGAATCTAAACCCAATTATACAGTCAGTAATTCGGACTCCAGTGTTTTATTTACCGTCATTAGTATTATCATTATTATTATTATCCATAAAATCATCATCATTATTATTATAAGCATTTTCAAAATAATTCTTCTTCTTCTTCTTCTTTTTATTTTTATCATTATTAGTAGTGGTCGTAGATTTGGTAGTTGTATTATTATTATTATTATTATTATTATTATTATTGTCGTTGTTGTTATCTTCATTCCTATTATCTATTATATTCTTTTTTATTATTTATCCTTTGGAATGGAATAGGTTTTTGAATACTTGGCTGGATCTGTGGGACTAAAATAAACTAATAAATAAATAAACATAAATAACGAATGCTGATTCTTTAGAGTTTTTCTTCTTGAATCTTGAAAAAAAAACAATGTCGAAACAAAACAAAATTTGCCAATTGTTTTTACTCATGGAATGAGACGGAATGCTGCATCTTTTACTTCCACTATGATCTCGCAAACATTGCAGATGAGATCTGAGAGGCTTCTTGAAACAGTTTTTTTGGGGGGTTCTGCCAAATATCGGGGTCATAAGGTGGCAAGTCCTCCTCGATGGAGGCAAGCGAGGGTTTGCTGCTGATGTCCGAGCGCAAGTGTTTACTCCAGTTTTACAGGACACGTCGCGGTGATTCACGGAAAATTGAGCCAAAGTGATGGAAACACTTAGACAGATGGCGGCTTTCAAACGAGGGGGGTCTTGGTTTGTGGACAATAACTACGGGAAAGATGTTGTCACACATCCCAATTGCCCTTTTGCAAGTGGTCACTTCAAACCATCTGAAGGTTTTCTTCTGCTGCAGCTGGGTAAAGTGGGCTGGAAAGAAAGCACCCGTCCAGAAATCACTCACAACAGCGTGCAGACAAACCGGGCAATGAGTTCTGGACGCGACATTGTTTATTTTTAAAGGTAAAGCAAAAAGCGGATCGCCATATGGTTCCGCTGTCCTGGAGACATCTCTGCAACTGATCTTCTGGAATAATTAGCACTACAGGGAAGAGGAGAAAAAACTATTTATTTTCATTTTTTGGGGCGGGGGGGTTAACTTGCCCTTTACAGGACGCTGGCCTCACAACAAACCAACAGGGAAACAGTATAAGTATGGGCTGGGGGGGGGTCCCAAATATAGCATATGGTAAATAATGCCCCTGGAGGCTGCACAAGGATCCAACTTGTGAAGTTAAGCTGCTTCATTGTGATTTCAGTCTCGCATGAAAAAGCAAGAACAGCGAGTTTTCACACGAGTCCCAGAGCTGTTTGTTATCATGTGTGCATTGACTGCAGAGCACAGACTATCAATTCATATATATATATATATATATATATATATATACTGTATATATGTGTCCGTGTGTGTATATATATATATATATATATAGATATAGATATGTTGCAGCTACCAATGCCAAAGATTCAAAGGATTGTTATTGTTATGATCTGAAAAAAAATAAAAACATAAAAACTAGACGATGTCGTGACAGCCCTGATTGGCTTATGTTTCGCTGAAGTTCTGGCCACATTCACGTCACATCCTAGTTACCATAATTATGAGATTTTCAGTTGTAAACGCATTCACGCCAAGTCGTAATTATGGCTGGAAAACTCTGATGTATTCGACTAAGGGCTTCATTATAAGGCCTGAAAATCAAAGTAAGAAGGGACGCCTCACATCTGCCACAATTCAATTTGATTAAACCCAAATGTTGTCTATTCAAAATATTTTTATCCCTCCTTCGGCCGACCCTGTAATTTTGCAACCATGTTGAGTCGACGGATGACATGAACACTTACAAGTCATGAAAATAGAAAGAAAATGTTTGAAATTATAGTGCGCTTATAGTTAACAAAGTTACAAAGTGCTTAACGAAAACGTGTGTGTAGGAAAAAATCCAGATCATCAAGGAGAGAGGGAAAAAAAGTTTGAACGTGTGTTTGAAAAGTATTTATGTCGAAATATAATCACAGAAATACCATCTAATTATCTTTTAATCTGTTTGCTACCATGTCCATTCCTACAATGCAGGATCGTTACGTAACCTTGGAGTTGTGTAACGGCGTAACTGTCAAAGTGTCATAAAAGTAAAAGTGTAACTCAAACTTTTGTTGATTAAAGTTGTGGAATCTCACAGTTTGAGTTGTAAATGAATGTCCTGCATTGATGAAAACGCTGAGAACTGAATGGCGAAATACAACCTCACACACACACACACACACACACACACACACACACACACACACACACACACACACACGTACAGTTTGAGAGTTTGAGTTCCAGCTGTCTGATATGGTTGCAATATTTTAGAATATTTAATATTTTTTAAGCTCTTTTTATTTAGGTGTATCTGTTTGTTTATGTATGCATGGATGCATGCGTCATTTTTTTTTCTCCATTCGTTATCTTTTATTAAATTGAAATTTTAAGAGGTTGACCAGGTAAAGTCTGCGTCTAACTCGATGAGCGAGGAGTCACCATTCAAGGAACACGAGGTATTTCTTCCTGTGATCATCTCTGGAAGCAGTTCCAAACACCAGAGTGTAAACACCACGTGGCGATTGTGACGACAATGTCAGCGGCACGCCGGTGCAATGATTCACTCTTACGATGAGTGTGTCTGGAAAACCCAGGCTGTCGAATGGAGATTTTCCACATTGAGTTTGCATGTTCTGCTTTACAATTGTTGAGAAGTGTAAATTGTCCGGGGGATAGTGAATACTTGGTAGCATCCATTTTGCCAGGTGAAGTGGATTTGATTAGCAGTCACCAATCTTTTTTGTACCAGGGACCAGTTTTATGCATGAAAATGTGTCCGTAATCTGAGAATTATAATTACACTTTATATTTGGCAATTACAATAAATTTGCAGTATAATAAATGATAACCACGTAATAAAGAAAGATAAATATTTGAGGGTTCCATAGCTTCATTAGCTCGCCGTTCACTGCAAATAATGTACAGCGGAGCTTATGTTTCACCTGTTGCAATGAATCTGTAACTTAGGTAGGAATCTTGATATTTTCTTTCAAATGCAGCTTTCTTTTCTGCGACGCTTCTGTGGTCTCGTCTGTTCGTTCACTCCCGAAAGAGCTTTCCAGCAACTTTTGTTTCTGGCTCATTTTTTTTCAGGGGCTAGCTTGGGTTAGCTGATGAGTGAAATGGCATGTCGGAGTGAAGCGCGGCAGCAAGGCAAGGGTGGAAACCGTCGTTTTTCAAATAAGATGCGGGAGGCCTCATGAAAAAAATGAAAAATATTTTGTACCAAGACTTTTTTCGACACAATCATTTATGTGTCTGGACGGCACACAACTCTGAGCGTCCCGAGCGCACGTGCACCGCCTCCACAATCTCACGACTCACCCGTGCCACATGCCATGCACTACCTCTGCTGTCTTTCTTATCCTTGTCGGTCCCAGAACGCACACATCCTGACCATTTTTGTTGAATATTTTATTCATTGTATTATATATTGTCGTTTGGTTGTGATTGCGTATTTTTTACCCTTATTGTTCCTTTATGTTGTCCATTCTTATTCCTGATGTTGTAGTTGTTGCTGTGGTCTATTCATTTGTGAGTGTCCTGCTATCTTCTGTCTTCGGTCTCTCTATTTATATTTATATGCATATTTATTTTTCTTTTTTTTTCTTTTTTGACATTATAACTGTTAGGCTGCTGTGACAAAGGAATTTCCCCGATGGGTATCGATACAATTTATTTTATCTTAATTCTTTATGTTTGGTTAATTATAGTAAGTATGGATAATTTGGTGTACGCCGCTCGTTGGTGCAACCGATGCGGGTGTCTTATTATTCGACTGAGCGGATAAAGAGCGGATTAAAACGAAAAGGGCAGAAGTCAGGAGGACGGTAGCAAGTCAGAAAAGCGGTGAGGTCCTTCGGTGGAGGAGATGGGAGCCGCGGTCACGTTGTAAGCCGAGCCTCCTGTTTTTCTCACGCTTTTGTCCACGTGAGCTGTGTTTTGTCTAGCAGCTTTGCAAATATACTTTAACTTGGCTTTGTTTTTTCGCCATCGTGGATTGCTTTTCAGTAGTCGCTTCTTATTCTAAAAGAATTCTTTCATCAACAGGATACGTATGGCCGAGGAGCATAATTTCCCCCAATTTCTTTGTTTTCAGTGTCTCGACACACCAGACAGTTGAGTTAGCGTCTTGCCGCAAGCTATGAAAGTTGTCCGGCCCGACCGCGGGTCCACCCAGGATAAAGACATGTAATTAGCAGTCGGTCCTGGCAGCGGGGTCAACTGGAAGGCCACCTGGGACTACTCATTGGCTGGAGACAGCGGGGATTGCGGGTCATCTTCATTTAGCATCACGGGACGGGATTTGTTTTTCCGTCGTCACGCACGCACGCTGGCCGCTTTACCTTCTGCGGGACTTGATTCGGACATTTCGCCGCCGCAGCCGGCGTCCCAGATGCTCCGACGGCTGGAGGTCGAGGCGGGTTGAAAACGACCTCTTGCACAAATATGAATTTAAGCGTGTTTAAATTCTACTTCCTTCTAGCTGCGCCGGCAGCTAGAAGGGGGACAAAGTCCACGTCGTGGACCGGAGGTCGCTGTCATTGATGGAGCGGAGGCCGCTGCTCCCTCGACCCACGGAGGGCTACCGACCCAGATGGTGTGCGACCTGACAAATAGGGGTGACCGAAGGTCAGCTGCGGGGCGGAGGGGCAAAGTGGGTGGTATCAGGATCAGAGCTGGCCAGCAGAGCAGGGATGTTTCTTTTGCGGCCCTGTTGAGGTTCAGCAAGTCAAGTCAAAATATTGGAAACAGCAACAAAACACAAACGTGTATATTCTTTTACATCGATACGGTGAACAGGCGTAAATGACAATCTTTAAAAGTATTTTCGATGGCAATGCGGAGCATGTCTTGAACCGAGACCGAAACCATTATCATGGAAATGTTTTACTGCAGCCAAAATTAAATTCTGAATATAAAAAAAATGTTTGCTTAAATCATCAACTTTTCTAGGCAAGTCTTACTTTTTGGCTGCATGTTTCCCTTGCAAATTTAAATGCCTTGAGTTTCTCGTGATGGAAATTCAAAGACTCATTCATCCAAAGTGTTCCATCGTTTTGCAACGACAATACTTTGAAATAAGAAAACACTATTCATTGACTCACATCCAAACACTGATTAGCACTGATGACTTCACAATAAAAGGTAAAAAATGACATTTACCTGACAAGATGATTAGCTTTGGTTTATCTCAATTATTCTTCTTTTTATCATTTTTTTCTTACACAACAAAAGTCTGATCAGTTTGATGGCATCACAAAGATATCGAAGTATTTTGAAGCCTTAAGGAACGTCTACATTTTGGCGGACATTTCCACATCTGCACCTTCTTCTCACGGACACCACCACCCGCTCCCACTCCCACACACACTCCCACTCACACTCCCACTCACACTCCCACTCACACCGCCAATGAAATGTCCATTTCAATTTCATCTTGTAATCTGTTGATCATTCCATGCGGTATGTTCATTTTGCTACTGGCTTACTGTATTTGCCACTTTACAAAACAGATAGGGAAAAAACAAACAAACAAAAAAATAGTTGGAAAAAAAAGTAATTCTAATTAAATATCTGCAAAATCCGAGACATAAAGAAGTATTATAGAAAAATAAAACCAAAACAAAACAAAACAGTATAATATGCACTTCAAATTCTCTGGCCAGCAATACTTTTTATCTTCATTTTAATGGCTGGATTAATCAAAGATTGTGAAAGTTTGCTTTGCACCTTGAAAACAGCACAAGAATCAGGAGGAATTTTTTCAGAAATAATTCAACACAGCGCAAAAGGTTTCCATCGGCTTTGTCCGGGCTGAGGACTGAAACCTGCCCTGCATCCAAACGGAATGCAATTTCTCTTACCTATAATAACAGCCCATTTAATACAGCAACCGCAAAGGAGTGTTCCTCTTTTTTTTTTTCCTTTTACACATTCGTCAGAGTAGATGCCTGGCTTCTTGTCGGTTGTGCATTATCCAAATAATCCCTGTTGCATTATCTGCCAGTCAACATGCTTTAGCCGAGGCTAAATGTTTCTGGGTACGAATACTTCCTTTTATCTGCCTCTTCATATAGTATGCACTACATGCTTTTAGTGGCTGCTCTCAGCGAAACACACCTGCACTTATTTTCCATTTACGCTGCTCTTGAAGCATGTCCGGCTCTCCTCTGCTCTCATGGCGCCCTTTCAGGCCCTCTTGTGCAAACAGACGCCATCAGCCGTAGAAAATGTTTTGTCTCGTCTCCATTAACGAAAAAAAAAAAAAAAAACACGCGAGAGTTGGACAGACGCTCACTTTAATCAGCCGTAGGTTGTGCTAGAAAAGTACAGACAGTGAAAAAAAAAAAAAAATAAAAAAAAAAAAATATATATATATATATATATATATATAACATATCTGAAGGGTTTTTTTTTCAATGGACTTTCAGTGGAGATGTTAAAGATCCTCATTACACTCTTCAGCAGTCAGAATATTATTATCCGATATTACGATTATTGTTATCATTATTGTTACCATTTTACATTTTACATTCAATTCAATACGGTAATGATTTAAAGCAATAAAATAATTATAAAAAAATCAAACATTCAGGAATTGTGTCCTGTTACTATAACTGGCATAGAAAGGAATAAAATATGAAACAATAAAATTGAGGATGAGGGGCAGCTGCACTTTTTGTGGTATTTTTGTTTGACAAATGTTTAAGTTTTAAACAAGGCCAACTTTGGAAAAAAGGGAAATTTTAGGAGAAATCTTGATTAATTCAAATATGCAATCAGAAAAGTAGCGGTGACAGACTTGGTCAATGGACTTGTGTGGGGCTGTTTTTTAGATATAACATATTTGCAGGTAATCCCTCTTTTGGGAGTTTTTTCGACGGGCTTCCAGTGGAGACATTACAGATCCTCATTAGTGGCTGCAGCTGTTCCAGGGTTTCGTGCCACGTTCAAATCGCTTACCAAAAATTACGCTACATTTCACTTTCCTTGATGATGTCTCCTACTTTGGTTCCGGCATTAACGCTCTCATTTTCTCATTTTTGTTGTTTTTTTACGCCTCAGGGTTTTTCGTTCTTGCCTCACGAGCAGTGGTGCAGCGCCTTTTCCCTTTTGTGACAACACAGATTTCTTGATTTGTGGTGACAGATATTTCCTGCATCTCGTCGCTTTCAGAATAAAGTAAACAATCGGGGCCAACATATCTGAAAAATTGGAGAGCAGTTTTTCCTTCAACTGAGGCATGATAATATTATTATAAATATTACTGTCATTGTTATTATTTTCAAATTAATAGAAGCATAATTAAAAATTAATTACAAAACTAATAATATAATGATTACAAATAAAAATGAAATAATCAAATAGTCAGCAATTATGCCCTTTTACTGTAAGAATAGAAAAAGGATACAATAAAATAAAGAGAATAAAACACATATTGGGGACATATACATATATAATAAAATTATATGTAAAAAATATGTAAAAAAATAAGCTGCACATTTTGTGGTTGTTTTGTTTCCACAAAGGAATATTTTAACCAAATTATAAACATGATCAATCTCGAAAACATGTAACACTTGGGGGGGGATATCTTAATTCTCATACACAATCAGAAAATCAGACATTTCAAATCAAAGCTTTAGTCATTGCATAAAAACTAGAATCTATTTCACAGCTGAAACTCCATCCATTCAGGCTCCGGAGGAGCGTCTGATAAAACCCTAGCATTCCTCTGGATCTTGTCCCCTTCCCAAAGCAGCCATCTTAGTCAAAAATAAATGCATTACTGTCTCGGTGAGCTCCGTATGCCTACGCTGCTGACGTAAGATTAATTTCCCCGAGTCTGGTTTTGTAAACTGCGGGCGCTTGGTGAATGACGAATCCCAAAAATGTGCACTCCACGCCATCCATCTTCCAGAGGCGTTTTGTTAATCCAAACCCCTCCGGCCAACGGGAGTGTTAACGGAGCGTTTTCCCAGCTGTTAATGCTTTCCTTCAATTTTTTTTTTTTTTTTTTTTGTGCGCGTGTGTGTGTGTGTGTGTGTGTATAACTGCACAAGCAGAGGATTAATCTCATAAAGAAACAATTAACAATCTTCTCTTTGTCAGCACTAAAACAGCTGGGACGACCCCGGGCCGTTCGGGGCCGTGGTATTTGTTGGTCGTTTAGCCAAGATGGATTAACTGCAAAATAAGGGTTGACTTTTACTGTAAATTTTGCCGCCTCCCCCCGAGATCGTCTTTGTTTTTTGGCAGCTGAGACGGAGGAAGCTGTGGCGTATCGCGGAGCACAGAGGAAGAGGTCGAGGAACCGGCGGCAGGTGGTCAGCAGCTTTATGAGGGACCGATAACACCCCTCCTCCGTTCTGCCGGGACGTTCTGATGAAGCCCTTTTTTACCAAAAGATCGCTGGACGTGAAAGTTGTAGCACCGAGTTCAGATCCTGATTTTTCTGTTCCGAGGATGCCGGAAACTTTGGGGATCGTAAAACAATATTGCCGTGGAAACAAAGGGAAATGAATGTGGCAACGCGCAAATAGTCCGGCTTGATTAATGATGTTGTTGGAAAAAACAAGAAAAGCTGCCATCAGCAGGTGGTGGTGGTGGTGTTTGGATTTAACAAACACTTGATTTTGCAGTAGGAGTGGAGTGGTTGTGACCCGGTCAAGTTTTTTTTTTTCTTTTTTGACAAAGAGTTTCACAACTTAAGACGTGGCGTTTTCCATCTAAGTGCTTCAAAGGGAAGGGTAGGAATGGAAATTATTACCAACTGCATGTCCCGGACGCAGTTTGAAATCAGCAATATTCATCAGTGTCCTTAAAAATATCATCTTTTTTATTTTTTCTCAGCATGTCATGTGAAAAGCACCCCCCCAAAACCACATATTTAATGATCAGCTCAAACACACTGATGGTAACTTGTTCCTCAAAAGCAGATCGAGCTTTTCAATCCATGCATGCATGCAACAAACTAATTGGCCATAATGTTATGCTGGCAAGTGGCTCACGCAGGTCGGCCAGGCCACGCTACTGTTCCTCAAATTGTTGTGTTGGATTTTGAAACTGGGTGAGCGTGTCACTGACTTCCACGGGCCAACAAGCAGTGGGTTGATGACTTGGAACAGAGCGTCTCCAAAACGGTGGCTGCCATCCTGGCTTCAAAAAAATTCCAAAATTATGGTAAAATGGATTTAAGATAAGATAAGATAAGGCAGTATTTTATTGATCCCCATAAGGGAAACTTGATTGTCACAGCAGCGGAACAATAAAAATATCAATCAATAGATGTGTAAATAAATATAAATAGAAGAGACACACAAATGGAAGAAACAAGTGACGACAACAGCAAGGATAAAAATGGATAAAAAAATTTAAAAAAGAGGGTGCGAAGGTTCTCGGGCTAACGGAGTCACATCTCATGGTGGTAAGTGTTTCTTGAAGATGGTTTTTACCCCTCATTGTCTTCACGACACCAAACAAAGTCCATCTGTGACAACGTGGATGGATTCGGGATGTTTTTCGGGGCAGGACGACAGGTTCAAGCTGTTGCCCTTTAAATCCTCACATGTCGGTCCAATTGAGCATTTAGGAATTTGCCGGACAAATAGGTTCGATCCAAAGAGCCCCGACACGCGACTTCCAGCTGCTGATGTCACGGTACCAGATATAACAGAACATCATCAGAGTCCGACGGAGCCCAAATGGCCGGTAAAGTTTGGTGGCAAACGGGGAACCCCCATCACACTGGTCTTTATTTTAAATGCATGAAAAACACAATCATGTATGCACACAATACAGATTTGGAAGGTCTTCTTTTGTCAATTTCAGGCAAAAAAAAAAAATCTCTAAGTGATGTTGAATCCATCATTTTGTGAAGGAATGAATTGCACCAAGGCAACAAAACTGTTAGTGAGCAAATTACACATTCAAATTGTGGCTGGTTTTACATGTGTTTTACGGATTTTTTTATTTAGCAACACCCCCCCCCCCCCGTCCCGTTTATTTATTTCAGAAAATAGATAAACACACAAATAAAAGAAGAAATAAATAATTAAAAAGAAATATAAAAACAAGTCAAATAAGACAACAAATAAAAATAATACAAAACAAGTCAAATAATACATACATAGATAAAAGGAAATATCAATCAAGTCAAATTAAACAGCAAACTAAATGAAAAAATACAAAACAAGTAAAAGAAACTAATAAATAAACAAATAAATGTATAAATAAATAAAAGGCCCACCTTGACTAAGCCATTGTAAGTTGAAGGGGAGTAGTGCGGAATTCTGGTGTTGGAGAGCAGAATATTTGAATTTATGTGCATGTCCAGCTCTTCTGGCTCCCGAAGTGGATCACAAAGGATAGGAACTCACAGGAAATACGTGCATCGAAAGATTTGGCTTAAAAAGCTACGCGTGTCGTTTGCTGGGAAGTGGTTGAACATCGTCCCAATATGCACCGCAGTGCCCAGCAAAATTTCCTCAGTTCAGCACCCTCTGTGGGGGGAGTTCTCAGCACAGCCCAAGTGCACTACAAATTCTGTTTGAGGTCATACTTATGTTCTGTTTGGTGATGACTAGTTAGGGCATAAATAAGAACAGAACAATGTTTAGATGTAGAATCCTTTCGTTTTCGGAGTCAACCTTGTGATCCAGATGTCACATTCATTGGGTTCCTATACATATTTGTACTAATGAAGTTAATTGAGTCAATGCCGAAGCCCGTTAAGTGGTCCACAAGAGAGAAACATTCATTCATAACTTTAACAAGTGGTCGACCCGTGATTCATAGAAGCCTCTATGACAACACTGCATCAAAATGGACCGTACCTAGAGAAGAAGTAGGAGTAGCGGTTCTCAATTTTACAGATATTTCACAAACAGATTGTGAAGCACGATCTCGCTTCGATCTCGCTAACCCCTTATGTTTGAAAAATAACAAAATCATTTGTATTATTTTTGTATTAGATTTATTTGTTAGACCATTATTGCTCGTTTTCAGTTGGGCTGATAGGAAACATCACGTGTGCAAAGAGATTGTGGTGTCCTCTACTTCCAGGATTCGGATTTGCTTTTGTTGATCTTATTTCAGCTGAAGAATGGTGGTTATTGCTTCCAAACGTCTGAAGGTTCCGCACAAAAAAGGTCAGGTTTTCGTGCGCATTAAAAAAAATGAGATCATCCATCAAAGTTGATGGCTTTGTTTTATATTTTCTACCCGGATATAAACATGGTAAAATGCAACGCGTGGTTCGTGAGCCGAGATATCAAAGATCGAAGTCCAGGCCGCACCTCATAGCAAACATAACGTGCCAACAATAAAATATAAAAAATAGCTCCGATTACCGGTACTATTGTATCCGTATTCAAGTAGTGAAATTTCACAATCAGAGCCTGAACTTTGTACTACCTTTCACTCTACTTTCTGATGCCAAAGACCTGGTTTAGTGCGTTAATAAAAATGCTGGAAGCGTGCACACAAATGAGCAAATCAATTATGGCTCTGTCACGGCTCCACTGATTGTTTAGGCAAAAATAATGGACTTTGTATTTAAAGCGACATTTGAACCGAATAAGCAATAAGAAGCCTTTCCACTCACTTTGAGGCATTTATTTTGTTTTTGTCTGAGCGATACAAAACCTTGGCTTTGTCATACTGTGTTAAACACAAGGGGTAAAACTACAGATTTGTCACCTGTTTCTGATACGCTGCATCGAGCGGCGCTGTTATTTGTCTGGATCTCGGTTCGCCTCGTGTTCCCCTGTGACTTTTCCAGACGTCAGCGGGCTCAGAGATCTTCATAGTGATAGAAGGGAGCCGAGAGCCAACTGAAACTAAAGACAGCTCAACGTTTTCACAACTGTTTCGCCAAGCGATATCTCGGCTTGAATGGGTTTAGGGTTGTGATAAACCTTTCTTCTTAAATCCTGCACCAGCAGAAGCTTAAAATATTATTGCCTCTCCTTGACTTAGAGTATCATTATTATCATTAACTAATTTTTCTTGCAATTTATTATTTTTAAATTTTTATTTATTTTTATCTTTTTATGTTTTATCTGTTATTATTATCATTAGCAATAATATTCATTTATTGAGTTTATCTTATTCCTGGTTATGTTTTAGCGTTCTTATTTACTCAGGCCAGATGTAGCCAGTAGCACAGTGCTCAAAATAACCTGGGGCAATATTTGTAAATGAAATTAATTTGTTAATTTCAGTTGAATTGAAAAAAAAAAAAAAAAAGGAAAAAATACTATTTGCAGTTTTTTATTTTTTCCATTTAATTTGCAAATTATCATTTATATATCCCCATGTTAGAATATTGACAGCAGAGTTAGAAAAGCGTCAGAACAAGTTAGTGAATCTGCCCTCGTGATTTCCTCACTCAGATCCCTTGGTGTGATTTCTCTTGTTCCTGGTTGTTTGGTTCAGGGACATTCAGTGAGCGACAAGGAAGTAGGGTTCCTGCTGTGCAGCTACGGCACCTTTGAGATTGTAGTTAAGTGCTGCTGTCCCACCAGAATTCTGAAGGGGATTTGAACATGGGGTCCACTGGTTGGCTGAGCCCTCGTCATGGTTTCCCTGTGGCGTGACGGTCTGGTCACACCCTCATTCTCAAGGCCTCCTGTTCCTTCAACCTCTCCGAGAATCCATTTTTACCTCGGGGTTGTGGCCATTATGATTCACTAGAAGTGTACGAGCTGCCCAACTGAGTCCCCTCTCACATTTGCTGAGGCAGGCTTCCTGAGCACCACCACTTGCTGTTTTGAGACAAAGTCAAGGCGCGGAGCCCGAGGTTCACAGCGATGTGTTCCCAAGACGTACCGCACATCTCCATGTTTCTTTTGACAAGTAACAAGAACCCAACTCAAGGCGTCTTAGTGATTCAGGATCATGAGATGTGGATGAGCCATAAACAACACTTTTGGAATACGTGGCATGTACTTTATTTTCCGGACAAACGCACCTGAATATAAGCCGCACCGGCGAAAAATAACCAAATCAATCTATGTGTACAGAAACTGTATAATCCGCACTTGTATTGAAGCCGCAGGTGTCCGTGTTGTAACATGAGATATTTACACACATTTCAACTTTTAATGAAATACATACCGGTAACATCCACAAATACGTCCTTACGTAGAACACAAATTCTATGTCTCACAGGTGTCATAATCTTCCAAAGGTAGAGCCCACCAGTGTTGACTTTTTTTCCCCCTTTATTCCCACACATTGCTGTGTTTGCTTTCGCGGTTGCCTGCGACATTTAAAATCTACCGGCTGTGCACCTTTCGCACATGTGCTCGACAGTTTGTGCCCCCCAGAAAGGATGCTGCGTGGTGGGAAAACACATGGCCGCCGTTTGTACGCGGCAAAATCTTTATTTAATGTGTCCATCATCCGGGTTTATATGGAAAGGCTGACATTAAGCTGACGGTTGGTAGCAGGTAACTGCATAAACTCCACCTTCACTTTAAAACTTTGCACTGCTTTGGGACACTTTGAAACTAAATTACTGGACGGGAACCCTGCCTGGGAGGACTAATGACTACACCTTTTGTCTCATACTAGAATGTGTTGTTAAAAAAAGTAAACAAAGAATTATTTCTTTAAAAAATCACAATTTATAATATATATTTTAAACCAGTGGTGCCAACATTGCTTTTTGACTGGGCTGAAACTTAAAACTCTAAAAACTAGTATTTAGGTGTGAGCAGGTGTGAGATGAAAGTTTTCCACAAGTCTTTTCTAAATCTTCTCAGTCTTCTAATGTATGGTTAGCTTAAGTCTCAATACCCAAGGGTGCAAGTTCTCCCAATGCTGGATTTTGACTCTCCAGTGCAGCCAATCACAGGCTGGATTGGCAGCGTTGGGTATGAGTATCTGCCGCGTGTTTATTTCAAAGATTGACCGGATGCTGGACTGTTTATGTGTCTGACTCCCTTCGTATTGTTGGAGTGGTGGGAAGTGCAGTGGCAACACAACTCGGGGATGCAGCCGTTCCCGGGGGTCGGGGGTGAGGAATGTCATCTCAAACAGCTGCGATCAGCTGTTTGACCGATTGTAGTGCTGTCGGAGGCGATGTTTTGATTACGGACTTTTCGCACCAAAGTTTCTTGATGTTGTTCCCTTGTTGGATACTTTTGCTATCTTTTCTGCAGTTGCTGATGACTGTAAACAGAACAGCATTGTTTCTATCGGCAGTCACGCGGCCGTAGCTCTCAGGGAGTTGGCTTGTAATCAACCGTCCGGGCTAACACTAACCATAACCCTAATGTTACATTTGGACATTTGCCTTCGCGTATTAGGCAATATAGGCAAATGCTAAGGGCTCCGCTGCCTCCAGGAGGCGCCACAAAACCACCTTCAATATAATCATATTCAATAATAATAATATATTAAAACCAGTTATTTCTATTAAACCTTTAAATGGAAAAATTCAAATTGCTACCCGCTCGTCCTCTGGCTAAATTGCATCTTTGGTACTTGAGGATATTTATATTGTATTTCAGATGTTTTGTGTTTATTTGCAATCTGTTAAGCTTGTAAATCAGGTGCCAGTTATCTTTATAAATTAAATCATTGGTAAAACCAATACTCCTCCATTACTTTTTTCAGCATATGTAAATGGTCCAAGAAGGGAATAAGGGAAGCAATAACACATACGCTGGACGGATTTCAGTGGGTTCGTTACATTTTTATCCTGATCTTTCTAGTTCTTTCATTAACACCTGTGTGGGATGCCGACAGCCACCTGCTGAGATATCACATGACAAAAAAAAAAAAAAAAAAAAGGTCCCCAAACCCTCCCATCGCGAGACACGCTCCAACGGCGTAGGAGTCGTCGTGATTGCCGCCTGCAGTTTCGCAGAAGCAGCCAGGTGAGAAACCGTCAATCACGTCGGCGCGGTGTTGTGTTTGCTCAAGTCCCTCAGTGAGAGGTGTCAGTCTCCAAACAGGAGCCGCTCCGTGGCGGCTTCGTCTGCTGTCAGGAGGCACGGTGCGACTAAGCAGCGGAGAGATTGGCATCCGTCTGCAGCCTCCCCCCTCCCGGCCGGCCCCGTTCCCCATTCCCCGGGCGACCCCCTCTTTCTGTGCTGTACACATCGCAGGATGCTTTAAATTCCTCGCCCTGGAAGATCTGCCTCGCGTGATCTCCTTCCACCGAACACTCCCGTTCTGTCTTCAGACCGGAATACTGTCAGGGTGTTTTATCTTCCGGGGATTCAAGTCGGCGTTCAAGTCGGCAAAAGGAGGAAGAAATGCGCTCGCAGAAATGTAAAGTCTGAAATTGCTCACCTGTGACTTTGTTTCCGACGTCCGTTTCCGGGTCAAAGTCATCGAACAATACGCGGGACCCGAAGATCAGGCTGGCACTTTCTTCTCACCAACAGTTAAAAAAAAACCCTCGTTCTTGATATTATCCTCATGTTTTCCTTTCTCTCTCTCCCTCCCGCTCTTTTTTTCCTAGCTGTCAAGTAAAAAAAAAAATCTGAAAGTTGAGCGTAAGATTTCTTTTCACAACTGTCAGACCTGCCTACACAGTCAGATCAAGCAGATGGCAAGTGCTCCACATAAAGGGCATGAAACTAAATCTGCGGGGCACCTGCACAGCAGAGGCCCGGCTTCCAGGGGAAAACCAACACCGTCTCTTCAAATGCGACCGGGGAAACCAGAGCGCTAATGGTCCTCGGACAATAGACAACCCGGGTTCTTCTTCGGCTCGGCCTCATTCGCTTTTGGACTGAGTTTGAATGAGGTCATTATTTGTGTGTGTGTTTGTGTGTGTGTGTGTGTGTGTGTGTGTGTGTGTAGCTGGAGATACCGCTAACAACAATGGGTAGATATGCATGGACACTGACGCCCCTCGATCAACTTTCAAACATACACGGTTTGACGATCTAATTCCAGTACTTGAAAGTCCCGTGGCACCTTTCATTATAACGGTGTGTGAATGTGGACTTTAGCAAAAGGAGATTTGTATGCTGGATATTTAGAGCTCCAATCCCAGCACTGAATGAAGGAATGAATGAATGAATGAATGAATGAATGAATGAATGAATGAATAAATTCATGTAAATCAAGTAAATAAATAAAAAGATAGAGGGCTTGCAAGATTATAGCGTGCGTCTTCCCATTTCTGCGTGGATTTTCTCCAGGTTTTCTCCCGCAGACCCAAAAATCAGAGACCCTAAATTGCCGGATGTTTGTCTTTCTATGTGATCTAATTGCCCCGGGTTCGGGCTGAAGCCTAACTCATGTCCGATAAAGATTTGTATCGGCTCCACACGCCGAGTCCAGGATAAGTGGAAAAGTTAATGAACGAATGAATGGTTGAATAAGTAAAAGAATCGATAACATACACTGATAACCACAGAGCGTTATTGGTGCAAGGAAGGCATGAATGAAAGAAAATAGACTGCGAGATCAATCCAATGGAAATGAAGATAAGGCTGATGTTGAAATTGTGGCTGGATTTTTATTTAAACAAAGATTTGAAAAAATCCGCACACCGAGAGTGCAACAAAAAATAAAGATAATTCATTTAATATGTCACATCTTTGGTAAGCATCTGAAGAAGAGCGGATTGTTGCTCGAAACGTCATGCTAAAATAAATTGTCTTCACTCTATGTCAAATAAATTCTCTTTATTTTTTTGGAGCATTCTTGGTGTGCGGATTTTTTCAGACCTTTGCTTAGTCCATATTTTTGATCCAGCACCCATCACTAACTGGGCAGCGGATGTGTGTGTTTTTCTTTTTTTCTCGAGCTCTGGATTGTATTATAAAAAATAAACATGAAAATGTCAACAATCTGAATTTCTGTAAATATCAAAATGCAAAATTGCATTATTTAGTTTCCCGAGGCTGTTTAGATTTTTGGCCCTGAAAAATTGAACCAGCCGGCGATGTGTGATATTTTGCAAGTCAAATGTCGCAAGCGCCACTTGCGCCACTGGCCTTTTTTTTTTTAATTTTTTTTTTTATGTAATTAAAAAAAAAAAACAGAATTTCAGCACAATGACATTCTATTTTTTTTTTCAAATAAAAAAAAAAGACCAGTTAAAATTGAAAATCTTGATCTTGACTCTTGCTTCTATCCATTTGAGACACAAAACGACCAGAACCGCCTTACAAAACCCCCTTCATTCAACTCTTGGCCACACCCGCCTGCGGGTCTCCCCTCGCATTTTCGCGGCCCCTCATAAATCGATTCATGGTTTTTCCGGCCGGCCAGGAAAGGCAGCGCATCGCTGAATGCACGCGGGGCTCCCAGGACCCTCCCAGCAATTGAGCGTAAGCCTCCTTCAGAGACCAGAAGCACAGGCTTTTCCTACCCGCGGATTTGCAAAAGACACAGTCCCATATGCCTCATTGTGCGCTGGATTAGGTTTTGCCGAACCTTGAGAGTAACCCCTTGGCCCCCTCTACGCCATTGGAGGCAAACCAATTAGATTCAATTGGCAGTATTCTCTGGGGTGATTAGCATACATGCTCCACTCGTGGGGCTTTGACAGTTATTGAAGTTGTCCGATTTGAGTGCCGCCTGCACGGCAGCTTCGTCACCTCGCTTAGCCGGGTTGATAATAATGAGGACTAATGAGCTGGCTAAAATGGGGAAGAATGCGCTATGAATTATTTCTGTGTAATAAATATGTGTCACGGCGAGATACAATCCCTGCGAGGTGATTGAGAATGTTCCAAATGAACTGATGGGAAAACGCACTCTGTTTATATGTTTAAGCTTTACAACAACATGAGATATTTTCAAGCTCGAAAAAGCACCGAGAAAAACATTGATACTGCAGTACTGTTGCTTTACAGGATATCATTGCCAAAGGGAGTCTATTTGATTCATTAGCACTCTGAAAATTTTAATTATATCATTGTTAACTTATTTCTGTTGCAAACTTCTTTTGTCTTGTGTTTTGTCAATATTTTGATCTGAAATTTTGAAACTCACTGATGTTAAAATTGCCATTCCTCTTGGAACATAAGATTCAGGTTTGGTCAAAAAAGAAAGAAAGAAAGAAAGAAAGAAAGAAAGAAAGAAAGAAAGAAAGAAAGAAAGAAAGAAAGAAAGAAAGAAAGAAGGAATTAAAAAAAGATCAATAAAATGTGATAAAAAACATCCTTTGCTTCACATGCTTCCAATACTAGTGATACTAATGATAAGAATAGAAAAAATAACATAAGTGAAAAAAGATTTATTTCTTCACTAAGAAAAAATTCTTAGTTTACTCTTTACTTTGTCTTACCGACCGTAGAAATTTTTTTGTGAAAAAAAAATGCTATTTGAAGTGTGGAAATTGACATACCGATAGCAAAACAAAATATGAACAACATCTTGCGAGTGACTAGTTGAATATAATCCATCTGTGAAATGAATCAACCATTGGTGATTGAAAAGAATATCTGTCTGTCTCCCAGAAATCTTCTGACTTGCGATCGAATGCGTTGGCCAAACAACTGTCTGTACGCATGACAGAGACAGGTTTGACCGGACCCGTTCAAATCCACATACTTGGCTCGTTTCACCGGAAGTCACACGGTGATCAATTCAATCAAAAACATGGCATCCGAGTCAGTCATCGTTTCCTGCGACGACTTGAAATGAAATCACCGTTCTGCCGTCCGGCCGTGGATAAATGTTGTTAAATGCTGAACTGCCAAAGGGGTATTAACTGCAAATCCTGAAAACAACAATGTCGAGGCGATTACGCACAATATTTCTCGCGCTGAATTTAAAATGTGTCAGTTGCACATTAATCATCTGAATAAGGAGCCTTACGCTCATGCATGGCGAAGAACTCCATTTTTACCAAGGATCTGCGCGGCCTGATAATGTGGATCCAGCGGCCCTTTGGCACGAATGTAGTCGTAATGAATCCGAGGAGCCTCAAGAGGGTCGTCCAATGGATATTTTCCAGCCGAAGTTCATTAGCTGTCATCCAGCTGAAACATCTGTCACTAGAGTGCCTGGCACCGTCCCATGGTAATTAGTGGGCTGCTCGCAACAGGTTGTGCTGGAAGATAAACAGGATGCAAGTAGCGCCAGGGGCACAGAGAGCTCTGTGTGGACCCGGCACGCTAGATATTGAGCGAGCGAGCGAGCGAGCGAGCACACGTGCGCGCGTGCACATGCTGTGCATTCGCATATTCGTCCAGAAAAAGAGCCGAGCTGTGAGTCCACGCCTTTGCATTTATAATACACAACTTCAGGCTGAAAGGCAAAGTCCAGTTTATTGTTCATTTTTCCGCATGCACTGGACATCCAGAGGAGTGGAGAAGACATTTCTCACAGTGACGTGAAAGTAGCAGAACAATAATAATAGGGTGCAAATTAGCAGGAAAGTGCACTGTTACAGTAAACAGTAAACTATGAGGTATGAAGAATAAAATGGAGGCAGGTACAAACCGCCGGTAAAATGAAAAGATGACGGACGATTAGCGACTTGGGAGAGCAGCAGCAGAGGTTTTTTTGTCTCCAGTTTAGTGCAAAGGTCAGTGAGTAACACCGTAAGGGTATGTGGTGCAATAGCAGCATGATGGTTTTCTCTGTGACAGCGCCAAGTAGCAGGAGTGGAAAGTAGTGGAAATCTCGCGATACATCTGTGTCGTCTGTTTCGTGGAAACTGGACTCGAATTTCTTCACTCGAAGACATTTCACCCTTCGCCTAACGAAGGAATATCACGAGCATATTACAATCAATGGTTGAGGTTGAATTGCTGTGGTGACCCCATGAAACACTATCCAATCAGACATTATGCAATTTTTACGGACCCTTCCATTTCCAGCTTATTGAGAGGGTGCCGTTGTTTCCCCATTTTTTCACTGCCCATCCATCGAATCGGTGTCAGAGATGTAAACGTTCAAATCGCCCTTTCATTCCCTTGGACTCTGACAGTGTTTTTAGAAAATGACCTGACCAAGAAACGTATGTTTTGCTACCCAGCGATGAGTCAATATTATTGTTAATAGATGAAAGCGGTCACACAAAGAGCAGATTATCCTATAGAAGGAAAAAGAAGAGTTGAAAACCACACTATTCCATGAATCTAATGCCAAGATAAGGCTGGATAGTTTAATTTGATTACATTATTGTAAAAACAAATAAAAAACAATTTTCAGTATTTATTACTGGAATTTTTCCATTCTGTCGTCCATCCTTGTCCTTGATATTGTTGTTGATGTTGTTCTCTCTGCTGTCTCTTTGTTTATGGTGTCTATCTTCTAAATGTCCTCTTACAGTCTCTTTTACATTGTTATTTCATTAATTTTATAACTCTTACGCTGCTATGACAAAAGAATTTCCCCTACGGCGATCTATAACGTTTATCTTATCATAGTAAATGAGCATTACAGTGAAGTCTAATGACTCTATTCCAACTTTTCTTTGCCCGTCTACACCATAATAACAAATCATTGTAATTGGACAAAATCATCTTACTTGGTGCTTCTTTTTTTTTCTCCTTATCGGTTTCTATTGTGATAATGTTTATTATATATGTTATCCTACCATTGATGATAATAATGATAATAAAAATAATAAACATTGTGAAAATGTGTATCAAATTAAACTAAACATAAAATAATTATTGATATTTCTATTTTAATTTATATAATTTAAATTACACTAAATTAAACCAAATATCAAATGACATATATGATAACAATAATAATCATAATTATAGAATATACACATATATAATTAGATAATTTCATTACTCGATAGTCAAGGACAACGTGCAGACATTTACACAAGACATGTTTTTATGACAAAATTAGGAGTGCCGGTACATCTTCTTAACCTGTCGACGCCCGAGTAAGAAACCATTCTGATTGGACAAAATCATCTTACTTGTTACTGCTATTTTCTCCCTCATTGCTCTCTTGGGAATATTATTTTTGTGGCTGTGAATGCAGTGATGGTAATTTAAGAGATGTCAAGTTAAATATACAATTACATAATGGTAAATGTATTTTCCTGAATCATAATACATATAATAATAATAATACTGATCACATTTCACATAGATATAGATATAATTTAATACTTTATTTTCTTGACAGTCAGGGACACTGTGCAAACATTTACACAAAATGCACATTTTGTGATAAAATATTGAAAATTAAAAGAAAATAAATTATCAGAACAGAACATTAACCCCTTTTCTGGGTCTCAGCGCACATTTAGATCAGTTTTGGTTATTTTATCTCAGAGAGCGTGATAAGACACAAAAATCTTTGTGTGTGGCTGGAAAGACTCGGAACTAAGTTCCGAGTTTGTTTGTTTGTACAATCCACTAATTAGCCACTAAATGGCCTTCTGTGAAGTATTTTGGACAATTAAGTGAAAAAAATAGTCAGAAGCAGAGGAGGGGTGAATGAAAAGATGCAACAAAAAGTCTTTGTTGATTGCGTTGAAGAGGTTTGGAGAAGAAAACCTTCCATCAGCAGTTCTTCGTTTGCCCTCCACTGCCCCTCTTGCTCAGGTCAGTCCTTGAGGAATCAGTGGAGAGGGCAAGTAAACAGCACACACACACACACACACACACACACACACACACACACACACACACACACACACACACACACACACACACCCTCAAACACACTTAAGACCACACACTGCACATACCTGTGCTGAAAGTAAAGTGGATTTCAGGATCAACCAGGAGAGGATTTTAATCCTTAAGAGCCTCTAATGGACATCATTGTCACCAACAGACAATTCACTTTGTATTTGTGTGTTTGCCTAGAAATGACAGACGGCATTCAGAAACTTGTGGACGCTGTCTTGCCGAGGAGGAGTGAAATAGTTAATTGGGGTCGTTGTACACATTTTATATTGTTTGTTTTAATTTAAAAAAAAACTCAACTAATCCTGAACAGATCATCATTCACACAAAACTCAACTTTTCCATATCTGCCATTCAAACAGTGTCCAGAAGCATCACACCTACATTTTGGGAACTTATAATTAACATATATCAATCAAACTCTTCTTGTCGTGGCAAATGGACATGAATTTCTTCACTTGAAGATGTTTTGCTCCTCATCCCAGAGCCTTCTTTGGTTCTGATATGACTAAAACATTGCAAGGATCAGTTTCTACGTTAGCCGGGAGCTAACATTAACTAAATTGCCTGGTTTTCAAACTGAAATTTATGAAATAAATAGTCAAATGAATTCATGAAATAAATCTCACGATGCTTTCGGTATGACACTGCCATCCAAGACATAAGTAACCTGAGAAAGAATCTGAATTTTTAAGAACCGAAACACTTACATTTCAAAAGGTGTTAATCCCAAAGAGTCTGCGGTGATCGTAGTTTTCCTATCATCGTAAATCTATCATCATCTAACATATAAAGAACAACAGAACACAGCTGAGCTAAGGTTTAAAAAATGTCCACACACTAAGAGAGCTCCAAAGCAAAGATCATTTAGTTGAGTGTGACATTTGGAGCCACATCCGGCTCCTCCTCAGATGCTTCACAAAGATGTTACCGTGGCGCCATTTTAAAAGGGTATGATCATGTGATTCCTCGCACCTGCTGTCCATCATAAATTAGAAACGGGAACCTTGAGTAGGTATTTATGTTCCTACAAAAGGCACCTCTTCTTAAACATATATTACCTCGTCTTCATCTTGTTCCGAGACTGGGCCCAAAATGAAACAGGAACTCTTTAAGAGATAGAACTGAACATTTTTGATAAGAGGATTAAAAAAAAAAAAAAAAAATGCATACGGAGGAGGAACTAGAAAAAAGAACCTGGCATGATCAACAAAATATACAAACTCATCCAGATAGACAAGGTCCAATATCGAACTCCTCATTTACACCTTGCGGGGTCAGTGTTCCCAGTGTGTAGATCCAAACAAAAGGATAGACTCAGTGCTTCGCTACTTTAAGGTGGAGGCAATATCTCCACCCATTCCAGTTCATATACTTATGAAACATTGATTACAACATTGAAATACCTAATACACAAAAGCAATATAATCACATCATATGTATTTCAAAGTCACTTTATATCGCCATGCAATGAGGTGCAGTCAAGGGAAGCAGGAGAGGCCGTGCCTCACTTGCCAATCTTGGAAAGAAAAAAAGCGTCAAATGGAATAAGAATGAAATGTTTATATTTATTAGTTATTTGCACTATGAAGGTATTTTTCATTGAACTTGACCAGTTTTAGATGTTTTTTATTCAAAATGGTGGGATTCTTACATATACTGTTCAAATAGTGAGAAGAGACGTGCGGTGAGGCAGCGAACTGTTGAGCCTCAATGACGGCCGGCTGCCGGCGTGCTCTGCACAAACACCGCATCACTGTCTCTCTGCATGTCGCTTTTCAAATGTTGAAACACTTGTGCTATATGAACTACATTTCTAATGTGCGGTGCTTTTTTGTCAACACCTGCATGTGTGTTACCAGTTTCTTGTGCTTTGTGATCAAAAAAAGGCTCCCAAGAACCACTAAGTGAGGCATGCAGTTCTCCCGCCTCATGGTAGGGGGCGCTCTGGATTCAAGGGATTCTTATTACAGCTCCTCAGCTTATCGGGTGAATAAGCTCCTCTGCAGGGTTCATATGTTTGTAAATCTGATTGTGATGAAGTCAGTGCCTCACCACCCATCAAGCTCACCGCACATCTGGCTCCATGCTGCCTCACCAGTGATGGCCAATGGAAAATACAAAAAAACAAATGCTTTGGTTAAAAATGACATGTGCAATAATCCACATATTCTTTTAAATTGAGTATCTTTAGTTTGTTATTGGTGGTGACAGAGAGCCTCAGGTGGCCAGATTAGTGAATGGATGAGTGGCCCAGGGTGAACCCCGTCCCTCGCTCTGGGATAGGCTCGCCCCCCAAATTTAGTTCATGTCTATTTCATGACCAAATGTAGTCCAAGCTTGATGTCACACCATGATTCTTCAAGTACAATTTTTTTTTTTTTTTTTTTTATGAAATGTCCCATGATGTTTTGATGGTTTCCCATAAATTGTATGGAAATGTTTAAATGTTTTTTTTTTTTATTTTTGTCACACGACATCGGTAACATTTGTTTTTAATCCCGTTCCTCTCGACCACAAAATCTAAGTGATGCAGAGCTCTAAGTAAGAAAAGATGAATAAACATCCCTATAGCATCACTGTAGTTATTTCAAAACCTAAAACCAAAAAACTAAATTCAAAAATGCTTGATTAAGAAACATGTTTATTGAGATGAGATGAGATGTACTTCAATGATCCCATGCTTAGGAATTTGTTTAGCAGCAGCAGCAGCAAAACATTCAAGAAGACAGTGACAAGCTAGCTAAAAATAAAAGTAAAAATAAAACTAAAAAAAAAAACTGTAAGAATATAAAGTGTTATCTATAATTGTTCATTCTCTCATTCTTCATTTACAAGGTTAGGGTCAGTTTAGAGATTTTTTTCAAATAAAGGTTAGAAAGGCTGATGATGTAAGTCAAATATTTATAAAAATAATGTAATGTAATGCTTTTTTACAAATTAGTATTTTCAGGAAGGAACACCAAAGGAGAAGCTTTAGGTTGAAATCCGACTTTGGCCCGAGCGGTAAACAGCTTGCATTCGGCGTCACGTATGAAAAAAAAAAAGAAGTTGCCCCCCACATGCACAGGAAGCCTTCATCTCAAATAAACAAAGACTGGAATGATGGAAGATCCTTATCAAGATACAAACAATGGTGCAAAAAGGAGGAGACAAATGCAAACAAAAATACACACTGCTCCGTTCGGAGTAGGCAGACACGTCGACACACGCCTTGACCTTCTCCTCCTCCTCCTTGCTAAATAATCAGCTGTGGAATCTGCAAGACAAATCGCCTCTTCCCAAAGCCGGGATCAACGGGGGCCATTATTTTTCAATCTGCCTGACGAATCAGCGCGGGGGAAAACACGGGAGAAGACTAAATTAAAGATTGGACGCCGCTAAAGAGATGCCGAAGATTATATAAAAAATTTAAAAAAAGGAGCATTCACAGGATAAGGAGACAGAGAAGTCAGAAAGAAAATAAAGACAGGATTAAAAGTGCCAGAGAAATCGTGCTTTTCTTTCCTATATGCGGATAATGAGTTGCAGGTCTGGCCAGGTGTATAATTTAACGCGGTAGTTTGTTTTTGGACGCCTGTGATTTTGAATAACACGGCGACTTGCTCCGCCAGGAGTTTAGTCTAGTCCTTCCCAGCAATGTGCCAGACAGACTCCCGGATCCAGCTGATTAACTGGGACACAGGAAGCCGGCATGTAAACACAGAGGAAGACAAGCAGGCTACTGTTGGAGCTCTGTATCCCTTCTTTTTCTGGCGCACAATTGTCCAACTCCACGCCTGCATCAGATCTTATACTCAGACAGAAGACGTGTTGACATCGAGGAAAGACTAATTCAGCCTTTTGTAGCGCTGGTGATTCGTCTTGATACATGACTGAGGTAAACTGTTTGTGAGAGGGAACACATCAGTCAGGCATGTTAGCCTGACTGAGCCACGAGTCCTTTAGAATGACGCTACACTGTGTTTTTTTTTATGTGCCGGGGAATCAACCTCCTCCATCTGACCCTATTTTCTGGATCCTCCTCTTTCACACCAACTAACTTCATGTCCTCTCTCAGTAGGTCCATCAGTCTACTCTTTGGTCCAATTCAAGCATCCGTCTTGAATTGAATAACCCTAACCCTAACCCAAACCCTAACCCTAACCCTAACCCAGTGGTAGCCACACACTAACCACTAACCCATTTTAAAATGAATGAACGCAGTATATACGTTTTTTTTTGTTTTGTTTTTTTTTGGTTTTGCCTTATGCTATGTGTAAACAAGATATGTGATGTATTTTTTTTTAATTAATGAACTGCGGAGAAAATGAAATTACATTTCTGCATGCAACAAAACTCTTTTGAACTCTGAAAAAAAGATGCTGGGTTTAAGGTCACTTTTAAGCCAAATACTCAATGTCTATTTGAGTCCTTCCTGTATTTCTGAAAAAAAGCCAGACTAACCTAACTCCAACAGCGGCAAACTAAAAGTGCTGTTGCTCATTGAGAGCAACAAAAATATTTGAACACGTTTTATTGAGATGTTACAAGACTGCCATATTCTTCAAATTTAAAACTACATTTCGAAAATGAACAAACTAAAATAAAATACATTCAAATTAAATACTTGTTAATTATTTTCAAAAGCCACAGAGAACCGCATCGGAGTGATGGAAGAGCCGCGGGATGCCGGCCTGACAGAGAAGCACTCTTGATGTGACATTCAGACAAAAGCGATTACCACTTTCAAGGTGAAGTAACCAAATAGGCCTTTATCGGATTTCGTTAGAGCGGCAAGGTTGGCACTTTATCCTCAATGCAAGAAGGTCAGTTCCAACGGAACGACTTTCTGTTTGGCGTCTCCATGTTCTCCTCAAACAGTCCAAAAACATGCGGTACCTTGCATGAATGGTTGTACATCTCAATAAGACGCCCTGAGATCGATGCACAACTTCTGCCGTCTCATCGTTTGTTAGTTTCCTCCCGAAAAAAAAACTCCAGCTCCTTCTGTTTCTGACATGAGGGCTAGCTTGTGGCGGCTGATGTGTGAAATTGTGCGGAGTGAAATACAGCATTAAGGCAAAGGTGGAAACAGACCATCCATCCATCCATCCATCCATCCTTCCATCCATCCATCCATCCATCCATCCATCCATCCATCTTCTGCTGCTTATTCTACACTCAGAGATGCTAACCCAGCTGGGGCGGGGTTCTCCACCCTGGCTGGTTGCCAGTCAATGGCAGGGTCACATACAGTATACAACCATTCACTCATTCGGGGCAATTTCTCCATATTTTCCCAATGAACCTGCTGCATGTTTTTGGACTGTGAGAGGAAACCGGGGAATCCTGAGGAAACCCACTCAGACACGGGAAGAACATGCAAACTCCATACAGAAAGGTCTGCATGTTGAAATGGAGCCAAGGTCCTTCATGCTGCGAGGCGCCATTTTTCTAAATATGATCCGGAAGGTCTAATGAAAAGACAATCATGTGAACCAAGAAAGATTTTCTTTCTGGACTCGCGGTTACTTGGTATCGGACCCGGTCAGGAGACCGTGGTTTGGAGACCTCTGATTTCGATGACTTTCCAAGACGACAAACAACTTTTTCCACGTGTTTTTCCGAGGCTGAACATTTCATTTTCATCCCCGACAGTGGGACCCCGTGCCCTTTTCGAACTGGTCGACCCGGGCTGCCATTTTCAGTCAGAAGAATAATATGGTGACTTGTCCACGGGCCAAAACGTGAAATAACTTTGCCACTGCCACCACGCTGCAAATTCCCCACCGTCAAAAAGTGAATGAATGCCTCCAATACTTTTATATATATATATATATATATATATATATATATATATATATATATAAAACGCCCTCCCTTTCCTGTCTGCCTTCCTCTTCCTGTGCGTGAACTGCACATCACATGACGACAACGAGACGCCTTTTCCAACCGATAAGCAGTCGTTTATTTAGCTTCTGCAGCCAGTAGATTTATGTGAGGAATCCAGGAGGATGTTTGATTCAGGAAGCTCAGGGGATCAGTGGGGAAATTAGAGGCGTGCGGATACACACACACATACACATACATACACACACACTCACACACCAAGCTGTGTAAGAAACACTTTACACTCACACACACACGTACAGGAAATACTAAACCACAAATACCTACACAAGGACATATATATATTTACACACACGAACAAACATGTGGAGGAAATCCATGTTCACAAGATGAGCATTCACACATACAGGAAAGGCTCGGCCACAAATGGCTGGTAACACACACACACACACACACAGACACACACACACACACACACACACGCACACACACACACACACACACACACACACACACACACACACACACACACACACACACACACACACACACACACACACACACAACTGTAAACGCTTATGAGATTTGATGAAGACAAGTGTTGAACAAATCCACCTCCAGTATCGTTTCCTTCCTGAGTTTCACCACAAGCGAAAACATGACTGAGCTGCCAGGTTAGCGGAAGGTCACACACACACACACACACACACACACACACACACACACACACTCGTACACTTATCCTTAAAGGACCATGTAACATATTGAAATATTCAGATATTTTTCTTAGAGGCAGAGGCGTGCGAAGAAGACCCAGAAACATGCAAAAATGTCGTCCTTGCACCTTCTGTCGGAGGAAACCGCGACTTTTGCGAGGACGCGGAGATGAGTTTATCATGTGTGGCGATGACAGATCCCGCTGATGTGTGACCACAAATCAAACAACCATCAATCTTTCCGCTGCGGGATGCTGGAGCGGACAGTGAAGAGTTTTACATGCAAAGGTCTAAACACTCAGGAGTATTTAGCTTGATTTAGAGCGAGTCCATGCTAAGATATATAAACACACGCTGCTCAGAGAAGGCCTAAGTGGTGTTATTCATCAGGAAAAAAAAAAAAGAAACAGCAGTTGAGGATTTTTTCTGCGAGCTGAGAGGGAATTTTAAAGCTTTGAAGACTTTTTGGACAGATGCGCGCGTGTGGGTTTTTTTAGATCAAGTATAGAATTTATGCCGCTCTCCCTGTGTGAAGTGAATTTGTGTGAGGAGGCATCTGAGAAAAGCAAGGAGGATGATTTTCCCGTACATGATGAACGAAACTGAATCACGTATCTTGATTTTACAACGACAGCGCTCTAATCTTCTTCTTTGGCCCCTAAGTTTTCTCTGAAAAAGCCTTTTTTTTCCCATTTTTGACTGTTTTACATTAATGTAAAGGTTGAAATACAATTTTTGAAATTGTGAAGTGGTGAAAATCTTTAAAATGGGGGACTTTCCTTTGTTTTATGTCCTGTTGATTTGTGTTCCCTCTTTAATAAGCAGCAGCCATGTTGTTTTTTTTTTTTTTTTTTCTCCTCTGTGGTTCGCTACTGTTGTCATCTCTCTGCAGATTTTGCAAGAAAAAAAAAATCTGTTGTGAAAAGCTTTTCACAGCTACGCACAAAATCAGACTCCGGCTCATTCGACCTCATGTGAAAGGTGCCATATCGGTGATGAGTGAGCTGCTTCTGACGCCAGAACAGACCACACAGGGATTTGGAGGACAGTGTCCAGCCGTGTAGGGTGGGGGGGGGGGTGGGGGGGCAGAGAATTCAAAACATCTGTCATTGAAAAAAAGAAGATAAATAAACAGACTCAGATGAGAAAATAATTTAAAATAAAATTGAAATAAAAGATTTAAATAATAATAGAAAAATTGCTTTGGTTGATTAGATTTATTTTATTTAGATAGAATGTGTTCAAATTAAGTGATTTTAAAAGTTATTTAATAAATAAATAAATAAATAAAGAAATGTTTACATTGATACATGATTTGTTCTAATAATTCCAATAATGGCGAGATCCAGGGCTGATGGAACCGCTCCGGTGCTCGGCCTGGGTCTGCGCAGCATCTCCTGATAATGTTAATGTTCTGTTATGATTTTTATTCTCTCGGTGCAAAGGAATTGTTTCAGCGGAGATAGGAATTTTATGTGATATAATTTAGCTTTTTTTTTTTGTAATAGCGAATCATAATCCCATAAATATTTCTGTATGTGAAGGTACTCTAAAACTGCCAAATTTGCTAGTTTTGTTTGTTCAGTAACGTAACAGGAGGGAGTCCCCAAACTAAAGAACACTGCCTCTTTTCTTGTCTAAAGCTTGATGATCATTCAGCCTTTTCACAGGACTTGTTTGTTACTCTTTGCATGACACATCTCTGGATAAACGGTCATCAGAGTAAGTTCTCTTTAGTCTGAAACGCTTCGCAATAATGATGCATTTACTCATTCATAAATGCAGTTTTGTCCTAAAGGACATTTTGGAACAGTGGAAACAAGTGAGGGGGTTCTCCGGTCCTCATTGTGATAAACAAGGCTTTTGGTCACTGACTGACTCCCATAATAATGAAAAAAAAAAAAAAATCATGGCTGGTTCTTTTATTTCATGGACCTATTTTTCAGTGATAGTAGTCTCCACTTCATGGTGGTCATACTCTTGATTGTTTTTGTGTTATTCAAACATACTACAATCTAAAAAAATTAATGAAAGGAGGCACAAACAAACGTGTCTTGAATATGTTGTACGGACAAGTGCAAGGTGACGCATCGAAGGTCAAAGGTGAGCAAAGATCCATGACCACCCTGCCAAAGAACAAGCGCTCGGTACACCGAAGCCTCTAGATAAAGCCACGGCATCCCCATTACTGTACATGACCTTGGAATACTGAAATTACACAATTATATTTAGACCATTATTGGACAAAAAGGCGCTACTTTTCTCTCACGCTTTGAACACTGCGACTGAAACAACGATGTGGTTATTTATGGATCGAGCCTCACATTGCCAAAGCCTTGTTACATCGGACCGATGAAATGAGCATGAAATTCTGAGGAAATTCTGACAGCGAGGGAAGACAACTTTAATCAGAATCGGAATCAGAATCAGAAATGTATATGTATTTTAAAAAAAGCACACATATATATATATATATATATATATATATATACAATAAAAAAAATACAAATGTGTATACATATTTAATGCATGTATAAGCAAATTACTGTCCAGAATTGTGCAAATGGTCAGTGCGTAAGCTCATCAGCCGTGTTACAGGACACTGTTTCTCATGCTGTAGATTTGACTGTGCGACACACCGTCCGTCGCACTTGGTTTCCCTTTCAGCTCTCTGAATGCAACATGTCGCAGGAGTCTCGATACCTCTGGCGTCCAGCTACGGCTGACAACAGTTCACGCCGCCAAGATGGCACTAACGGTGCTAAACCTGGCCCGGGTTCGCCCTGGTTCAGCTTGGCAGATCTTCAACGCGCTTGATCCAGTTTTATTTGGGACACGTAGGAGTCACATAGTTTCTGCAGGTGCCTACAAATCTTTCTTTACACATGAAGACTCGAAACAAGCTCTTTAGATGTTAAGTCTATTGACAATGTCGAGGACTTTGCAGCACGTCAAGTTAATAAAGCATGTTTTTTAGTGGAGGGGACCTCTCCAACATTATTCGCAATTTAAATTATAAAAATTAAAAGACTTAAAACCACAGAAATAAAGGTGCATACTGAATTAATATCGAAGAAAATGAATAAATAAAAGAAGCTGACAAGTGCCAACATATCACTGCCGCTAACACCAGTTCCGTAACTCCGGATTTCCTCCTCGCGAGGTTAAATGTGAGGGTAAACACTTAAGAATGCGGCTTCCCATCAGGCTATCATGATGGAAATATGCGTAGAATGTGATCTTTTAATCTATACATTCCTGTTTTGGTGTGTTCCATATGTCAGCGCCGGCCCTCATGTGCTCCTCAGTGCGCGTCCGGGCCACAGCAACGGTCGAGGCTTGTGTTACAAGAACAGGCCGAGAGGAAGGAGAAGCCCCCCGACACGTCCGTGTGGTGAAAGCAGCTCTTCAGCACACGGCAGCTGTTCAAATTTCCTGCGTATCGGATGTCGAGCGGTGGCCGCTGCTCGTTCGCTGAGTGCATTATTAACAGATGGACTTCCCTCTCTTCCCTCGAATATGAAGAAATGGGAGAATTGTGGAGATCGGTGTCGGACACACGTATATATGCGCGACTCCACAGCAGCTGCTCTCACCGCTCAAGAGATGTGTGCAGATATTTACCCGTCACTGTTGATGTTTGTGCGTGTGTGTGTGTGTGCGTGTGTGTGTGTGTGTGTGTGTGTGTGTGTGTGTGTGTACATGACATTTGACTATCGGGCTTGTGTGCATGAGGCTATGTGGTTAGTGTGACTCTGCTATGCGGTAGAAGAATTCCCCTTTGACCTTATCCCGGTTTCATTGATTCACATGGAGTGATTTGATTACCGGTAAATCCGTGACTGTCAGCACTGTACGGTCAGCTGCGGGGAGGCAGTTGGCTAACGCTGTTTAGGCCCCCAGATTGGATTTCACAGAGATAAAGGGCTGTTTCACTAGTCTTAATTCAATGACTAACACAACAAAACTGCGGTAAACAGCCCCTTTTTCTGTAGGAAATGCTTCGCACAGCAGTTTTGGGCGTATTTCAAAATCCTGCTGCAGCTGGGGGGGGGGGGGGGGGGGGGGGATACGAGGAATTCGAATAAGGAGCGATTACTTTGGTGTCATGTCGGCTTAGAAATTGACGTCGACGAAGAAAGTCAACATGCAACTAGAAAGCTGAATCTAGAGGTTTGTGAGGATTGCAAATTTATAATTTGAATCAGATTTTTCAGTTAAAAATGAAAAAAAAAGACAGATAAACAAATTTAGATTTGGCATGAAAATGTTGAAGTGAAACCTAGCTTTCGGCAAAGCATGTTTTGTGAGCGAAGGAGTCCGGGACATGACTGCCATCCAACAGAAAACAAATGTCACTGTTTCGGCCACAATGGAATTAAGTACATTGTGCCATTTATTTAAGTCAAATATTGTGGAAGCAGCAGACCTTTTGCAAACCTTCAAATAAAAAATAAAGAAAAAGAAGGTTTTGTAAATTACCTGTTATCAGCCAATGCGCACTGCTTTGGTTTCTGAGTGTTCAAAGGCGCGATGGAAGTGTCTAATTAAATTCACGGACTGAAACAAGACTGAAACAAGAAACAAGTCCTTTTGTAAAGTATTTTCTTATTAGCAATTTAGGGTGTTTTTTTTTGTTGCTTTTTTTTTTTTTGCAAGGCAATGTCAACAAGGCATTTAATTAGATCTTGAATTCTGTTTTCTGTATAAGAAAATGAGCAGTTGGATGGTAAAAAAATGGGATGGAGAGGTCTCTTTGATGCATCTAGGATTTAATGTTGTCCCGATATACTTTGTATGGCACCTGTAAAAGAAATATAAACAATAAACAAAACATAACTGGTCAAACTCTCATTTTATTTCTTTTAAACTGTACATTGATTTTTTTGTTAACACTGAAAACATTTTGTCTGAAATACGAATGATAATATTATATTTTATATTTAATATAAATGTATATATATATATACATTTATATTTAAATATTTAAATAAAGTGAATGAACAAATAGATAATTAATCAAAAAAAGAAACCGTTGTATGTAATTATTAATTTTTCTGCATAGAATGACTGGAGCTTAGACAGTATCACATCTTCTTTTTCATCATCTTCTTAGCTTCTTATTTTATTGGTGCCATCCTTCTGTTGTATTGCAAATGAAATAAGATCAAATAAAATAAATCCTATATGATGCAGGCAATCTCATCAGTAAGGAGAAAGAAATATTACAGAATGTCAAATGGTATTTTGAATTACTGTTTATCATTTCCGTTGGTGATCCTTGACAATGAACCGTGACTCGTCATCTGCATTGGTTCCTCAGTTATTCTAAGGCCAAAATAAAAACATCACCGGGGTGGTCAGGATCGTACGAATCCATCGTTGAGCCATTGTTAACTCGTGGACCCTCCGATTCGAAGCAACATTTGCGTCTCTGCTTACTTCTCTCACAGTTGAAATGACCTTATTCTGCCCCCCAACCCCTCCTTCCCTCCCCGAATTCCCGATAGGTTGACGTCTTCACGGGCCGACTGTCCTCCGAAGTCTCCACGGCCTTCCATGGACCGACGGTGTAGATTTCAGTGTCTCTCCTGGCACTTCTCCACAACTTTGCACTGTTCGCTCTTCCCAGGGCACTGCGAGTTCTAGCATGATCGGTTGTTTTGTCACCTCGGAGGTGATGAGAACGTTTGGCCGGAGCGATGCTGCTGTGATTTACTGTGGAAACTTCAGCTGCTTGCCCAGATCAACATGCAGCTGCCAGTCAGGGGCCGTGGAGGGGAATTGTGTTAATTGTGGAAGGAGTCTTTTTTTTTTCAGCTCTGCAACAAGTAAAACTCTTGAAAGGCAACATTACGTCTTGTCAAAATCTGCCCTCCTGTGACCACTTTTCACCAAAAAGGAAGGAAAACAGATGTGCTAATGACAGACATTTGCGGCCATGAAATAAAATGTAGATTGTGTTATGGCTTGGGTCGAGGTATTTACCTGCCAGCATGAGCCGCTAGGTTTGAGGCCCAGCTCAGGCCAAAACTTATTCATCATCATTTCAAACTGACTGAGGAAAAAACGACTATTTGAATGAAAAGATGTGTGTTGGAGGGGAAGTCCAGATAAGTAAGCTGCTCTGGGAATGACGGACTGTTTCATCCAGGTGAAGTAATGAAAACTGGCAGGTTCAGACTGTTGGAGACAAACACGCTGCCGATCGCAGCGAGATTGAACTTGTTTCACCGCAGACAGAAAAATGATAAAGTCGCCCGACCCAACCTTTTTTTTATGACATCTTGAAAATAAATGCCAAAAAAAAAAAAAAAAAACTTTTATTTTTGTCTCCAGGCACATACAAAAAATAACACAGAAACCCAGCTTCCGTTTCAAATCTTTATTCGCACTCTCATCAGCATGAAACGTGATCCATATCTCAACTATGGCGGATTTCCGGGCCGAGCTAATGTGGGCTTATTAATCTCCGTAATGTTCCCTCGTACCTCCTTCTTCGCCGTTTGTCACCTGGGAATGTAAACACAACCAAGCACTTCCTCCGGGTTGCCATTCCATGAAGCCTCGCAGACAAAGAACCTCGTTCGGCAAATGCTGCGGGTGGGGTGGACGTAGACCTCGAACTGCTTCTTCCTCTGTTTAGCTGTTGTCCTTCCCTTGTTTGGATGACCTTTTATTTAAAGACGCACCCTATCGTTGACCCCAGAAGGTAACAGTTGGGCACCGGAAACTCTCAGAAATGACTAATCTAGCTAAATTGTGTTTAAAATTTGGTGTCGTAACTAATGACCGGAGTTTCCCTGTCATTCCTGAGACATCGGGTCAAAATAGAAGCGCCTTTATTGCCCTCATTGTACGTAAGCAAATCTAACGCTGTTTCCTGTGACGTGTTCCTGCAAGATGGTTTGAAATCCGCAAAATGACGGTTGGGTTGGTCATGCCTTTCTCTTGCCTTTCTTTGGACGCCTAGTTTTTTACGTCCTTTCAGTGAATGTCTCTCAACTTCTTGGTCCCTTCTTGTGTTCAAACAACAGAGAAAGAAAATGACTTAAGATTTCGGGGAGAAAGGATACCAAGAAAAGGAACTTTCACCCCATTATCAAATTACTCATGTATCAAAAGTCTCTTTACCTTCTGCAGGCTTAACCCAGCAAATAGTCCCTGGCAGAGGACGGCTCGTTACACCCTCTTAATCCCAGTAATGTTCCCACGTACGCTTCTTCACCGTTTGTCACCAGGGTATGTAAACATGACCAAGCACTTCCTCCGTGTTGCCATTACCGAACTAGGCACTCGCTGAACGGGACATAAACCAGGCTGCTTTCTGTATACCTTAGGCAACAAGGCCAGGTTTATCTGAAGTGTCTCCTGCCATCTGAAAACACATTTGTTAACTCAGCCAACCATCAAGAGTTCAGCACTCGTGTGGAGCAACGCTTTCTGCTCCGTCCTCTAAAACAAACATCTGCAGGCGAGCCAGAGGAGCTTGATGGAAATTAGTGTTTTGATAAAAGGATTCTCAGTCCATGATGCCATCTGCAAATCCACCGGGCCGAGGAGACCAACGGTTAAAGCCATCGGTCTGGACTCTTAAGGCCCCCGACGGAATTTCCAGTATCGGAGTGAAATACAGCTTTAAATTGACAGACATTGTATTGACAGAGATGTAAAATCCCCGGTAGAAAAAAATGTGTGGATTTTGTAACGACAAAGACAATTGACCCCGAGATCAGTGCTAATCAATTCCCACCATTTCGCCGGGAAACGGTCGTCGCAGGATCAAGTATCGCGCGTTGTTTAAATAGTAGGAACGCTAGCCATGCTTCACTCTGGAAAGCAATTAACCTTTGCTTAAGCATTGTTAATTGTCCTGCTCTCAGTCATTCTTTCACTCCGCACTTGTGAATTAATCTAAATAAGGATCTATTTGTGTGCCTTGTGAAGCAAAAAATGACATGAATTTTCTTTACATAATGCTGAGATTCCCCTACAAGGTGTCATAATTTAATTGGTTTAAGTTAAAGGGGTAAGCTTTGTATGCTTTTTTCTTGTCCTACACCCGAAAAGACGCCACCGGAAGCCAACAGGTGAAAAAATGATCATTTAATAACTTATCCACCTTCCCCACTAGCAAACAACTAGTAATGCCACCTGGCTCTCATTAGTGTCTTTGTGACACAAAGTTGTTTTTTGGCCAATTCACACAGCGCTGTCCTGGTCTGATCCCAATTATTCTTTCAATATGTTTGTCCAGAAACTGTCCGCCACCACTTCCTACTTCTTACACTTTTCCCGGGGCTGATGTCTCCTGAAGGAAATGCCTTTTTGGCAGCGTCAAAGTCATTTCATTGCAGTTAAATGTAAAAAGTGTTGCATCCATGCACAGTATGTCAAGTGTTTTTTTGTTTTCTTTTGGGGGCGGGGTTGGTTGTCTTTCATTTTTATTCTCTTACTGTGATAGAGCCTTTGTCCATCCACACAACAAAAAACAGAAATTCTGTAATGAAATGGTTGGCCAGCCTTACAATACTGCTGGGCCGCAATACTGATGTGATCACTGAGCCTGCTCTATAACTGTTAGCCAGGGAATATAGGCCACATTATCATGTGTCACTGACTACTCCCTTCACATATGTTGGGCTGCAGTGTAGACAGCATACGAATATTCCTACGCGGGAGTTCCAGGATCCTGTGCAGTATCTTTGCTGTTTCAGGGAACCTGTGTATTGTGCTATTTTAGGAAAATATCTTGAGAATTGGTACCTTGGTTGCCTTGACTACCAACGTTGTTGTTGATCAACATAGTGTCTGATTGATTTGCTGCCACCAGTAGTTTGTCACTCTGGATGTCAGTTGTGTCAGCCGCCTCAGGAGGTGTCATCCATTCTGACCTTCGGACTTCAAGTCCCAAACTCAATGCAGAAGTTCCTCTATACCAGAACTGTCTCTTGGCTACCAGTTCTATCTGCGCTATTTCTGCCTCTTTCTGTCATGATTTCGGAGGGCGTTCCTAACCCAAATGCAAGGACACTCATGAGGTTAGGAGTCTCAAGAGGTTTATTTGACAAGGGAGACAAATGGAGAGCTGTGCTGGGTTCGGGTTGTTTCTGGGGTTGCGTCACGGGGTTCTCAGGAACTAAGAACGTGCAGGGAGAGGCATCAAGTCTCAGGACTAGGAACTTGCGGGGGGAGGCGTCGGCTTCTGGTACTGGGAACTAGTGAGGAAAGGCGAGTTGTAGAATACAGGGATAAGGAACTAGTGAGGAATAATCAACGATCTGGCAACAAAGGGCTGGCAGCAGGCTCCTCTTACCCTCCTCTTGATGAGGCCTGATGAGCCCCAGGTGTGCACTGCTCCCAGCTGACCTGTGCCAGCCACCCATTCTTGTGCGACCATGGTCGTTACTTTTAAGAATTTGTCCGTTACCAGTAGGCTTCCCGCATAATAGTAATTTTGTCGATCTTTCAGTGAAACGTACCATGCAGGGCGATAATCCTCTGCATTTTAAATCATCTTTCCAATGCTTTCCTGACTCTTGGAACTTTGTTCTATGTAGACTCTTCTTGAAGTTTTAAAGTTCTCTATGGTTCAAGTTTCAAAGCGTTTTTTGCCACATGTGCAGTGTAGAAACATGTTTCCCTGTACAGTGAAACTGTATGAAACACTGTGGTGATGGCAGAAAGTTAAACTATACCAAAGTCATAAGGATTCAGGTAAGATTTCTGTGAATTTTATAGTAAAACATCTCTAACTGTGAGCTTAGTGTACTCAGAATAAATACCTCTCAACATGTTAGAACCAGAATTTGTTTTCCAATTGAAGTGTTATTCCAGGTTTTTGACAGTGCACTCGTAGGTCCCGGAAGGTGTACAGGTCCTGTAGAGAGGGTCCACATGTCCACGACTCATTTATGCTCAGTGTTGAATAAGCATACGCATACAGATAGAGCCTTCCTCCAACCTCTGTATTCATTTTGTGCATTATTCTGAACTTTTCAGGGACCTTTTGGATGCAGAGCCACATGCAGCAAATGGAGCAGTACCACTGGCGGTCATGTGGGAGCGGTGTTGTACAGTATGCTCAACCAGCAGAAGGAACAGCAAGAAGAAGACATCACTGCATTGGTCTTACACGTCCACTCATAACGCAAGGTGCCAATTCACACAGCGCTGTCCAGATCTGATCCAAATTATTCTTTCAATAGGTTTGTCCAGAAACTGTCTGCCACCACTTCCCACTTCTTACACTTTTCCCGGGGCTGATGTCTCCTGAAGGAAATGCCTTCTTGGCAGTGTCAAAATCATTTCATTGCAGTTAAATGTAAAAAGTGTTGCATCCATGCACAGTAGGTCAAGTGTTTTTTTTGTTGTTTTTTTTCGGGGGGAGTTTTCTCTCATTTTTGTTCTCTTACTGTGATAGAGCCTTTGTCCATCCACACAACAAAAAACAGAAATTCAGTAATGAAATGGTTGGCCAGCCTTACAATACTGCTGGGCCGCAATATTGATGTGATCACTGAGCCTGCTCTATGTGTCACTGACTACTCCCTTCACATATGTTGGGCTGCAGTGTAGACAGCATACGAATATTCCTACGCGGGAGTTCCAGGATCCTGTGCAGTATCTTTGCTGTTTCAGGGAATCTGTGTATTGTGCTATTTTAGGAAAATATCTTGAGAATTGGTACCTTGGTTGCCTTGACTACCAACGTTGTTGTTGATCAACATAGTGTCTGATTGATTTGCTGCCACCAGTAGTTTGTCACTCTAGTTTTCTATTCAATGGCCTCGCAGACCACTGTCGTCAACTGCAAGGCCTCTTTTTGTGTCTCTTTCTGTTGTCTGAATCATACATCAGAGGCAATCTCAGAGCTCTGCGCCGCCCGCCAGTGGACATTGCTAAACGACCATGGCAATGTAAAGGACGTTTGAAACAAACGTAGCTGTTTACGTGCGTAACTCGAGCATATAGGAGCATACGTGTCTCTCCTCAGAATCAATGTCCCATCGTGCATTTGGTTCACTTTGGAACTTTGATCGACATCTCTGACATGGCAAGATATTTCAATAATTACTTTCTGTGTTTTATCACTCCCTGCTTTTCTGGAGACGTATGAGTTCCACGGTCTGTTGGCATGGCTCTACTGGTGCCAGGGTAATAACTGAGTGAAGGACTGGGCTGAGAGCTGGCAGAGTTGTGGTTGGTAAGGATGGAGTCCAGAGCCAGCAACCCTCTTGCTGTCCTGACAGGCTGCCAAATCATAACCCTTCAGCAAATGGAGCATGACACAGGAATCCATCCCTGCGATCGGGGTGGCGCCCGGGACGCCTCGTCAGTGCCTCGACCTGGCCCGCCTCTGTCCACACTTTGTGTCACAAACAGGGCAATCGGAGCCAGAGCACAGGATGAGGAATCTGTCCTGCCCGTATCTTTTATGTGGATCTGTTGGCAGCCTGTGAATTGCTGCACAGTCACTAATCATGATGAATAAGCTCTGTCACTCTGAACATCGCCAGTCTGAGCCAGTTTTGCTTTTCTGTCTAACAAAGTAGTTCATTCATTAGAGATATTATCTTCTGTTGTCTTGGTATTCGCAATCTTGCCAGCTAATTGTTTTGCCCAAGCCTCGGGACGAGTAGCCGACAGGAAAAAAGCTGTAGCCGCAGGCACATTTTCAAAGTCAATGTATTTATAAATAGTTTAGATCAATTTTTTTTGTTAAGGTATACGTAAAAATAATAAAGACATGGCTTGAAATCTAAGAACTGCTGCTGAATGAGGAGCTACTCATATCCCACACTCGCATGACTTTGGACTCAAATTTCTCACAATGCAAGGGATACTTGGTGACTAGCTAAATATCAGTAATGGGTCAGTGAAAATAAAAAAATAAAAAATTGCATCATGGTCCAAACCAGTATTTTGGGTAATAGCGAGAGGAAGTAAAATAAGCCGATATCAAACTGTTTTTTTTTTTTTTAACCTGTTTTTGCAGCGGATTAGAGTTCATAAGTTCAAAAGCAAAGAAGCAAATGATACAGAATAAAATAACAATCACTCCGCAATGTTTTGAAAGGCGATCGTAATTCTCATGACTCTTAAAACTCGGAAACCCCCGGAACATACTTTAATAAATAAACCTGCAAAGTCATGCTGCCGATGTCTCCTTGGCTTGGGATCGCAGCGTTACCCCATAGTTTCACATCCATCGACTTCAACCTGATTTTTGAAGCCCTTAGCGTAGCTTAGATTTGACATATTTCAGTACATTGTGTCTATTTATTTCCCTTATTTTCTCCTTCCATTAATGGAACCTGAGGTGTCCCTCTTTCATCATACATGTTCGTGATGAAATTTAAACGGGGAAAAAAAAAATCAGATCTTCGTTTCTTCAAGGATTAAAATCCCAAAACTGAATTCATTCCTCAGTGGAAAAATTGTCATCTACCTTGAAACCAGTGATGGATCTGTCTATCGGTCTACAATCTGAGAACAAAAACAGGAAAAGCTCTTAATAGATCTAAAATTCTCAGCAGGGGATAATCAAACCGTCCAGCCCTGTGTGTGTTGAGCCTAACAGACCTCTTCTCCCAGCATGCACGCAATATCAAAATACGCAACCCCGCATAATACATCTTCCCAAACAAAATGTCATTTTCAATTTTCAGCCACCGCTCTCTGAGTGAAACCAGTTGAGCTTCGTCCTGGAATGAGTGTTTGTTTCTGCTGTCTCGACACAAAAGCACACCGACTGCCACTGGCATTATGTTTCCCTCCGTCACAGTCCAGTAAGGATATCTGTGCATAATTTGAAAAAAAATGTCCATGCAATTTAGTTTGCAACTTTGAAAAAGCAACTTATCTTTTACAGGCAATGTGCTGCAATTCATTTCGCTTGGGGTTACTTGGATAACAACCTTCAAACACAAACAAAGGCTAGTGGGAAACGGTCACTGGCGAGAACAGTAAATTAGAAAAGAAAGATCCATTTTGGTTCACCTAGACACAACTAAACATTATTTTATTAGTATTTATGTAGCTATGTCCAGATAGAAGTTGACATTGACCTCAAAATCCAAAAAAAAACAGTAGTGCTAATTTAACCAATTATAGTCTCACAAAAACAAATGTTCCGTTATTAAAACAATGTCTAAAATATATATTTAAAAAAAAAAAAATCATTAAATTACATTGAATTAAAATTATTGGTGGCTGTGTGTCTCAGACTCAAAGAAAATGTTTTTGGAAAATATTTGCCGCCCCATTGTGTTATTAGGCTCAGGTAATTTTAGGCTACATCGTTTGCTGATGGTGCAGTGCATGTGGCAAATATGCATCTCATTTAATGCAGCTGTGCCACACACACTCGCAGGTCCTTCCTACCTCGCAGGCAGTTTATATTCATTAATATCCACAACTCCTCCTGGTGGCTGTGAGGGACTCTCCCTCTGTTTGCCATCCATTTTTACACATGTTGCCCTCTTCTTAAGCCCTTTTTTCAGAAAACACAAAAAACAGAGACATATGTTGGATTAGACTAAAAAGATGTTTTTTGTCAATAAGTTATTGCAAGACAATGACAATGTATGCGTGCGTATAAGGCGTGCAATAGCGACAGCACGGTATTGAACCAGCATTTCCCTGCAGCGAATCAGGAGAGTCTTCAACTAACTCAAAACTTTCCTCCAGTTTGAACTCCCGCCACTTTGAAGGTCAGGCCAGTCCTCTGGAATTACAAGGTTCTGTATAATAGAGCCCCGATGAACACGGCGGTTAATGAACAATGGGGTGTTTCACGGTTCATCTGATCCCCGGCCGTCACGGAAAAGGTTTTTTCAAGCACGGGGACAGATGTTTAAGCCCGGCACCTGTCCATGCTTTATATGTGTTTTTTTTTTTTTGTTTTTTTTTCTCGAACTTCATGTACATTAAAGCTCATCGCATTGAGAGTACATGTAATGCACAAATATGCTATAAATTAAACGGTCTTAATGGCAGAGAAACGAAATATGCTGTTGTTATAGTATCGTCAATAATGATGGAGATAAAATAAGATTATTGTATGTCACATGCTGCTATCACTCATGTGTGTTTATTGTTAAATATTTTGAGCGGTAAGTAAAAACTGTCAAACAAAATGTAGTAGAGTGGAAATCAGAACATGTCCCTTCCTCTTGAACAAACTGGAGTGGGAAGTTTAGGGTGGTATCGGGTGAAAGTACTCGAGTGAAATACACATGCTAAGAACCAGACCAAGATCCAGACCTGAGACGCAATCCATATCTGAGGCTGGTCTAACCTGGCCAATGTTTCAATCTCTGATAAACCAGAACAAATAATTTTACAGATAAATAACTGCATTGGTAAAAGTATCTACATTAAAAAGAAGACACAATGGGATAAAGCAAAATCATTAATGCTGGGGATGCAATTTGAGGTCAATAGTCAAGCTTGGGGAGGGAGTTCCTTAAAATACCCCCCCCCCCCGAAAAAAAAAAAAAAAAAAAAACATAACAAATTAAGAGTGTCTAAATTGCAACACAATATACAATATATTCATTCAGCAATGCTATAATTGTGCTTTCTGTGTGCTTATTGTTTAATTCAGTCCCATGGCTTCCATTTTAATTACTAATTGGCATATCCATGGTAATTACATAGTTTTAATTGCATCCTCCTGTTCTATAACCTTCACAAAGCTTAACTTGGCATGTTTGAGAGCCCTTCATTTGTGTCCGCCTCAGCGAAGACAGTAAACGCACCATGGGGTCAGCTCATATATTTGTGTTATTTATGTTGTTTATCCAAAATGTGACTTGGCTCCGTTGATGGGAACTGTCCAATTAAAATTTCAACAAATACACAAACAAAGAGACAGACAGACAAAGAGGCTGACAGACACACAAATTAATAAATAAAAAATAAGTACATAAAACATGATGAATAAATGAATGATTGAATGAATTCGTGTAAATAATACAGAAATAAATAACATAAATGAATAACAATTCTGGATTCTCATGGTGACAATTGTTTCACCTACTACAGTCATGGCCAAAAGTTTTGAGTGACACAAATATTACATTTTCAAAAAGTCTATTCCTTCAGGATTTTTAGGTGTTTGCCAGATCTTTCTATGGTATAATGACATACAATTAGAAGTATTTTGCAGGTATCAAAAGCTTTTATTGAGAATTACATGCAATAGGTCAATATTTGCAGTGTTGACCCTTTTTTTTTTTTCAAGTACTCCGCTATTCTCCCTGGCATGCTGTCGATCAACTTCTGAACCAAATCCTGACTGATGGCCATCCGTTCTTGCATAATGAATCCTTGGGTTTGTCAGAATATGGGGGTTTTTGATTGTCCACCCACCTCCTGAGGATTGATCACAAGTTCTCAATGGGATTAAGATCTGGAGTTTCCTGGCTAAGGGCCCAAAATCTTAATGTTTTGTTCCCTAAGCCATTTTGTTATGACCTTTGCTGCATGGCAAGGTGCTCCATCATGCTGGAAAAGGCATTCTTCATCACCAAATTGCCCCTGGGAGAAGTTGCTCTAGCAGGACGTTCTGGTACCATTCTTTGTTCATCGCTGTGTTTTTAGGCAAGCTTGTGAGAGAGCCCACTCCCTTTACCGAAGAGAATCCCCACACATGAATGGTCTCAGGATGCTTCACTGTTGGCATGAGACAAGACCGATGGTAGCTCTCCCCTCGTCTTCTCCAAACAAGCCTTCTTCCAGATGCCCCAAACAGTTGGAAAGGGGCTTCATCACAGAAAATGACAGTCCTCAGCAGTCCAGTCCTTGTAACTTCTGCAGAATATCAGTCTGTCCCTGTTGTTTTTGCTGGAGAGAAGTGGCTTCTTTGCTGCCCTCCTTGACACCAGGCCTTCCTCCAAAAGCCTTCACCTTACTGTGCGTGCAGATGCACTCACACCTGCCTGCTGCCATTTCTGAGCAAGCTCTGTACTGGTGGTGGCCCGATCCTGTAGCTGAAACAACTTCAGGAGACGGTCCTGCCGCCTGCCGGCCTTTCTTGGGCGCCCTGGAGCCTGTTTGGCATCAATTGAACCTCTCCTTGAAGTTCTTGATAATCCTATAGACGGTTGACTGAGGTGCAATCTTACTCGCTGCAATAAACTTCCCCGTTAGGCCCTTTTTGTGCAATGCAATGATGGCTGCAAGTGTTTCCTCGCTGGTAACCATGACTAGCAGATGAGGAACAATGGCACCATCTTCCAGTTCCAACTGTCCAGCTACTCAGTCATGAGAGATTGATCTCCAGCTTTGTCATCATCAACACCCACACTGGTGTTTATGTGTGTGACCCCTGTGTTTCATTTAAATTATGTTAGCTGGTCCTTTTGTGGCAGGGCTGAAATGCAGTGGAAATGTGGTTTTAGTGATAAAGTTCGTTTTCAAGGCAAATCGGAACTATGCAAATAATTGCAGTTTAGCGGATAACGCCTTATACCATTCTGGAGTATATACAAATTTCCACTATAAAAACTGAAACTGCAGACTTTGCAAAAATTAATAGTTGTGCCATTCTCAAAACTTTTGGCCATGACTGTACAAACAATTAAAATGATAAAAAATAAACAGAATAAATACATGAATGAATGATGATGATGACCGCTTATATTAAAAAATGGCATCGTATCATCATATCCTATCGTTTCGGCACTGAGCTGCATCATCTGTCAGCTTCCTGAAGTAGTAAACTGCATCGCATGTGACATTCTTAGGCAACCATGTTTCATTTCTCTGCGTCAAGGAAGCCATGGATCAAGAACAGGAGAACCTCCACCGCGAACATGAGCCTCTGCTATTTGCCAGAGTGTAAGAAGAGCAGGCGAATATTTATAGCCTCTAATTTTGCTTTGGAAAAAATACTTTGACCCCATGTTTACGCAAACAAATGATAATAATAATAATAATAATGATGGTAATAATATCATTAAAATTATAGTTGTAATTACAAGAAAAATAATAATGATGATAATGCCTATCGAGGTTCTCGGTCTTCCAGGTAAGTTCTTGCCAAAATAATAATCAGGATGATGATGATGCAGGTGACGATGATGACACAAACATAGAAAAAATACAAAACAAAAATAAATGCATGGATTTAGGCAGACAGATATGTCACAATATTGATTCTGCAATGTCAGCATCAATTCTTGGCGCACATTTTACTGCATCTAATTTATTATGATCATAAAGGGTGAAAGTGCTTTTTTAGGTGCCGTCGGACTTTTGCAGTATGTGCATTTGTTAAATAGGGATTATTGTGGGGAAAAAAAAAGAAAATGTCAAGTGTAGATGGAGCTCATCCTTGTGTCTACAGCTGCTCAGGTTTTGTGGCATATCCAGACATCGTCTTCACACGATCCAACAGTCGATGGAACTACCGTGAAATAAATCCATCTAAAACTATCTCCTATCCAACCTTAAGGCTCCCCATCGTCCCGGCCCGGCAAATCCTTCACTTCCTCGGTGATGTGTGGGGTTGGGCGGCGGGTCCTGCAGCTCGGGACTGATTGGTTTGTCTCTCCTGGGCGGCTCCTCAGAGGCAAACCCTGCTGTGTGCTCTCCGAGCTCATCCTGCAAAGCCAAAGAAAGGGATTCTTCTTCTGAGCATTATGGAGGCTTCGCCGGACTAATTTGGCTCCCATGCGGGGAGATTAGACGGGAGGAGAGCGTCAGTTATAGAGGGAAGGACAATAAGAGCCGGGGGGACCACGAGGGACAAAAAGAGATGGAGGCACACAGCGATAGGAATGGATGATTCTGTCAAATTGATATCTTCCGTTCCATGTGAAACGTCATCTTCACGGGAAAATAACAGACTTACCCCGAATGTCCTTGGAAATGTGACGCTGCCATGGCAACACAGTTGAACCTCCTCGCCTTTTTTTTCTTTTCTACAAAAGGGCTTCATTAAATCAATGGAAGAAGGTAATTTTAAGAAACAAATCAATATTTGCGGTCCCAATACAGACAGTTATTGTAATGCGATGTCACTTTTTTTCTTGAGATGAAGTTGCCCCAACATTATAATTGAGTATATGGATGTCATAAACACGATCAGTTTCTCAATTTTCATTTTGACCCTGATATATTTTTTTTCTTTTAGCACCATTTATAATTCGCAGTGTTCAAGTTGGACATTGACAAAAAAAAAAAGGAGGGTGACACGCAGCAAACAGAGCTTGACACAAGAAAAAAAGGGAGCCAAAGACAAGTAAAATATATCACAAACAGGAATGTTGTTATTCGTGACTTGGCACATTAAAATAACTGCAAACAGCGACTGTCGCACACATGTGAGGTTGTTACGCTTTAACTTTGTATTTTCAAGGCTTTTACTGTAACACAGAGTGCAACGAAATTCACAGAATGCAGCTCTCCAGTTCAGAGTCATCAAAAACAGACACAAACAACCTTAAAAGGCAGGACCCAACACAACAATGCAACAATAGCAGCATCTCTAGGTTAGAAATATAATATGGCAGTAAGGGCTTTTCCCGTCAGGTGTCGCAACAGCGAGTCAACTTTCTCCATGTCACCCTATTCTCTGTATTCTCCTCTCTCACACCAACTACCTTCATATCTTCTCTCACTACGTCCATAAATCTTCTCTCTGGTCTTCCTCCAGACCTCTTGTCTGGCAGCTCCAATTCCAGAATCCGTCTACCAATATATTCTCTATCCCTCCTCTGTCCATGACCCAACCATCTCAGTCTGGCTTCTCTGACCTTCTCTCAAACATCTAACATGTGCTGTTCCTCTGATAGACTCATTCCTGATCCTCTCCATCCTGGTCACTCCCAAAGAGAACCTCAACATCTTCATCTTTGCAACCTCTAGTTCTGCCTCCTGTCTTTTTGTCGTAACAATTTCTAGTCCATACATCATCTCTGGTCTCACCACTGTCTTGTACACCTTTCCTTTTATCCTGGCCAATGGTCTTCTATCACATAGTACCCCTGACACTTTTCTCCACCCATTCCAAACTGCTTAGACCCATTTCTTCACCTCTTTTCCACACTCTGTTGCTCTCGATAGTTGACCCCAAGTACCTGAAATCCTCCAGCTTCTTGATCTCCACTCCCTGTAGCCTCAACGCTCCACCCGAGTTCCTCACATATACTCTGTCTTGCTGCGACTAACTTTCATTCCTCTCCTTTCTAGAGCATACCTCCACCTCTCCAGATTTTCCTCTACCTGTTTGCAGTGGTGATGGACAGGCTGACAGGTGAAGTGAGAGCAGAAAACAAGATGGGGCTCAGAGCTGAGCCCTGATGGAGTCCCACCTCCACCTTGAACTTCTCTGTTACCTCTACAGCACACCGCACCAGTGTCTCACAGCTAGCATACATGTCCTGCACCAGTCTAACATACTTCTCTGCCACCCCAGACTTCCTCATACAATACCAGAGCTCCTCTCTTGGCACCCTGTCATATGCTTTTTCTAGGTCTACAAAAACACAATGTTGCTCCCTCTGGCCTTCTCTGTACTTTTCTATTAGCATTCTCATCGCAAATACTGCATCTGCAGTACTCTTCCTAGGCATGAAACCATACTGCTGTTCACAAATGCTGACTTCTGCTCTCAGTCTACAGTCATGGCCAAAAGTTTTGAGAATGGTGCTTTCACAAAATCTGTTCCTTCAGGGTTTTTAGGTGTTTACCAGATGTTTCTATGGTTGTCATTCTCAAAAATTTTGGCCATGACTGTAGTTTCCACAACTCTTTCCCATAATTTCATTGTATGTCTCATCAACTTTATCCCGCATAGTTGCAGCAATTCTGCACATCCCCTTTATTCTTAAAATAGGCCCTTGTCTCCATTATTCACGCATCTTCTCACTCTCTAAGATCCTGTTGAATAATCTAGTCAGAAAATCTACCACTGCCTCTCAAAGACACTTCCACACCTCCACAGGTATATCATCTGGACCAACTGCTTTTCCACTCTTCATCCTCTTCAATGCCTTCCTCATTTCACTTTTACTAATCTCTGCTACTTTGTGGTCTACAATAGTCACCTCTTCTACCCTTGCCTCTATTTCATTTTTCACATTCATCAGCTCTTCAAAGTACTCTTTCCATCTTCCATCACTCTTCTAGCATCTGTCAATACATTTCCCTCTCTATCCTTAATCACCCAGACCTGTTGTACATCCTTTCCATCTTTATCTCTGTTTCGCCAACCTGTATAGATTATTCTCACCCTCCTTACTATCCAACTTAGCATACAAGTCATCGTACGCCCTTTGTTTTGCCTTTGCTACCTCTATCTTTACCTTTCGCCGCATCTCCCTGAACTCCTGTCTGTTCTCTTCAGTCCTCTCAGTATCCCACTTCTTCTTTGCTAACCGCTTTCTCTGTATACACTCCTGCACTTCCTCATTCCACCACCAAGTCTCCTTATCTACTTTCCTTCCAGATGACACACCAAGTACTCTTCTACCTGTCTCCCTGATAACACTAGCTGTTGTTGTCCAATTATCTGGAAGCTCTCCCTGACCACCCAGACCCTTTCTCAACTCCTCCCTGAAAACCATGCAACACTCTTCCCTTTTCAGCTTCCACCACTTTGTCCTCTGCTCTGCCTTTGTCCTCTTCATCTTCCTTGTCAGCAGAGTCATCCTACAAACCACCATCCTATCCTGTCTGGCAACACTCTCACCTACAACTACTTTGCAGTCACTGATCTCTTTCAGGTTACCTTGTCTATACAAGATGAAGTCTACCTGCGTGCTCCCACCTCCGCTCTCATAAGTTACCCTATGTTCCTATGTTTTCTGGAAAAAGTGTTCACTACAGCCACTTCCATCCTTTTTGCAAAATCTACCACCATCTGTCCCTCTGCATTCCTATCCTGGATACCAAATCTGCCTATTCCCTCTTCATCCCATCTATTGTCTCCACCAGCATGCCCATTGAAGTCTACATCAATTACCACTTTCTCATCTCTGGGGATATTCTGCATCACTTCATCTAACTCATTCCAGAACATCTCCTTCTCTTCAAAGTCACATCCCACCTGCGGAGCATAGCCACTAACAACACTGAGCATCACACCTTCAATTTCCAGTTTCAGACTCATAAGTCTATCTGAATTCTTTTCACCTCTAGGACGTTCCTTTCAAACTCCTCCTTCAAGATAACTCCTACTCCATTTCTCTTCCTGTCAGTACCATAATAGTACAACTCAGCACCAATGGCGGTCGTTGTTAACCCGGTCCGCGACTGATCCGGTATGATATGGTTATAGTTGACTCGCATGTTTGGTTTTGGCAAAAGTTTTATGCCAGATGCCCATCCTGACTCAACCCTCAGCATTTATCCGGGCTTGGAACCAGCTCAGGGAGACACTGCTCCGTGGTCCCACAAGGCAGGCTTGGGGAAAAGTAGAAAAGTGGAAAAAAAAAAGGGTTTATTGAATTGTACTGTATGTGAGGGTCACGTGTTCATGGCTCTGCCGAAGCACAGCAGAGGACGTTCTTCAGAGTCCGTTTAAGAAGTTTAACTTGCCAAAGACGACGACGGTGCACTTCTACACCTTCATCATCAAGTCCATCCTCACCTCCTCCATCACCATCTTATACGCCCCCGCCACCGGCAGAGACAAGGGCACCCTGCAGCGTATCATCCGCTCTGCAATGGTTGATTGTCTGCAATCTACCTTCTCCACAGGATGGGTACGCCTCCAGGACCCGCAGGCCACATGATGGGCGACCCCTCTTACTCAGGACATGGGTGCTTCATACCTCTGGTAGGAGGCTGTGGTCCATCAGGACCAAAACTACCCACCACAAAAACAGTTTCCTCCCATTGGCAGCCTGCCTAAGCAATAACCCCTCGGTCCCAACTGACCCTGTCCTAAGCCAATGCACCCAATGCACTGCCTGGCACTGCTTTGCACAACCAACCACAAGCACTCTGATCTCACTTCATTATTCATTTATTTAATACCGGTTACATGTTGCCTGTTCAACACAGTCAACCAAAGTAAATTCCTTGTAGTTGCAAAATTACCTGGCAAATAAAGCAAATCTGATTTTCTGACTTAGTGCCATGACCACTCTTGGGTAAAAACTGTTTTATCAATCTGTTTTTTGTTTTTTTTTGCCTTGACTGTCCAAAACCGCCTCCTTGAGGGCATCAGTTGGAGTCGGTGGTGGCTGAGGTGGGATGAATCTCTGGCTCTCCTGAGGCGGTGTTTGTTATAGATGTCCTCAAGTGATGGGACGGGATGACCGATCATTTGTAAGGCAGTGGTTATGGTGTTTATTGTCCTCTGCAGGCGGTGCTGGCAGTAAGAGCGATCAACTTTGAAACCTAACACCTGGATTCTTGTTGAGCAAGTCGCTGAACCCTGAACTGCTTCCCTGGCGAGGTTTCTTAGTCCGTGGCTCGGGACAGACTCCACCATGCAGTGCTAAAAAGACATCAGCAACTTCTTGGTGAGGTTGTCCCTCCTAAGGATCCTCGGGAAATGCAGCCTCTGGCGTGGCTTCTTCAGCAGTGCCGCGGTGTTAGTTGTCCAGGTAGTTGTCAGGTCCTCCGGAATGAGTGCCCAAGTACGTGAAGTCGAGGAGCCTCTCCACAATGTCTCCACTGTTCTTTTTCAGAACTTTATGGTGGAAAGTTTATGGATTTATTTATCTATTCATTTATTCATGCCTGGCCAGTTAGAACCGTGCAGGGACCGAATGCAGACATTGTAGCTGAGTATTTTTCTCATTATCAATTTCATCACCACAATCTGCCCCGTGTGACACCCATCGGCCCTTTGACCTTTTAATCTAAGCAGGAAATAATTCACCAAAATGCAGAGAAACTCTCCGTCTATACAGAGTTTTCCGCAGATACAAGTCACGTCAACCGAATCAAAATATTAAATGATAAAATTTTCAGATACAACTATGCCGCATATGTGATGCGTCCCAAAGGATCTCGTCTCCACCGAAGAGACAAAAGAGAGCAGGCGTGTGGGGAAAAGAAACAAAACAGATGGGCCGCTTTGACACACTGCTAATAATGATAACAATATTAATAATTAATGGTGGTGCTCCTCGCTGATGGAGCATTTATCATACAGTAACTAATATTGAGATTACATTGGGTTACCAGACAGCCAGTACAAAAGAAAATCCGAGACAAAAAAAGGAAAAAAAGTAGCATATACATTGGACAGTATAATGAGCGTTATACATTTTCTTGATAATTGAAATAAAAAAATTAAATAAATAAATTTAAAAAAAAAATATATATATACATACAGTATATCTTATGTCACCATGTGACATTACAACAAAGATTCTACAGTTTCCCTCCAATGATTGTCAAATGGAATAAACAAATCTCTAGATTCGTAAATGAAATAAAATGTAAAAAAAATTAAACTAAAAAATGAATCCTTGAAACTCAGGCTTTTCAATGAGTAAAAGCTGAATTGTACTATCAAAAATATACCCAACATTATATTCCATTCTCATCCTCATACAAACGTTCTAAGTATTCAAATGGGAAGTTTCCTTTCATGAAAACCTATTTTCTGATGATATTTGGCCATCTTTTATTTCATATCTTACACACATGAACCAAAATCTGTATTTTCCAACTTTTAGGTGCATTGGGTGCGTTTCACTCATGTGTCTCCCTTCTCTTTTCACTTTTATATACATGTCTCCATTAATTTTAACTCATTAAACACATTCAAAATAAGAATTTGTAGACATCCGCCTGGCATATATGTTGGTATGTAAATCCATTAAAAGAAAGAAATCACAGCACTCAGAGAACATGTTTATTTCAAGCGATATTGGAAACTCACATTCAAGTCCTGTTGAGAAACCCGATAAATGTACAGTAAGCGGTCAAGGTACAAAGATAACCGAAATGGAAGTAAATGTTTGACAACTTAGGTAGCAAAAAAAGGAAACTCCCGAAAATGAGAATTTACCAGCATCAATTGCATTGTGTTATATTACCCCCTGGTGGATAAAATCCTGTATTAAACATTCAGCTGCGTTTACATATTATCAATAACTCCAATCAGGAAATAAAATCGCAGCCATGAATGTTGAGCAAAGCCATCATCCTAAATATAACAAAAGGTTTTTTTTTTTTTTTTCTGCCATCTCATATGCTGCAGAGGGGCTCGTCCTATCACCCGCTTGACAGCCAAAACTGCTGATTTAATTCATAATGAGTATGTGTGCATGACTTAATGGAAGACAGATTACTCTGCTGAAGACATTAAACAGGAGGGGAAATGATAGGGTCTGTACCCATGAATTTTTGCTTCCCTGGAGGGAAAGGCTTTATGATGATTCCTTTCGCAGAACCCAGTCGAGCTGGAGGCTGCATTATCACCTTCCCCGGATTAAGCTGCGTATGCTGACATGCACACTGGGTGTTTAAATGTCAGAGGCACCGGCTACCCCGGGGGTCAAATTGAGGCTTCACAAAAATAAAGAGTGACAGATTTATGTACAAATGGCCCGAAACTCGAACACGATCGGGCAATCCAGTCGCTGCGTTTGCGATCACAAGGCGCAGGATGTCTATGTTGTCCCCTTTTTCTGCGCTTTTTTTTTAAAGGACACATACCAGTCATATTTTATAAGGGTTGAAGTGAGAAAATGTGCTCCCATCTGATCCTGTAAATTCCTGGAAAAAAAAAAAAAAAATCTCAGAAACACCTCCAAACGCCTCAGGCAAAATGAACTGAATACTGCTATCTAGTTGCTGTTTACTCTTGAAGGACACAATTATGATTCTCCCAACTGTAAGAGAAACTAAAGGTGCAACATTTAGCTACAAACCAAAATTTAAGGAAGCAATCCATCATCGCCTCAGACACTGATTGCCTAAAAAAGAAACTGATGGGCATTCCTGTAACTTCATTATTATCAGTAATAATACAGGTTAATGATAATAATACCTAATGACAATAAACCAGGGTGGTAGATTTTACAGACATTGAATGGGTGAAGTTGATCAGACCATAAATAAATAAATAAGCATAGATGTTATATCAATAAAATATTTGAAATGCAAGTGAATGTGTACCTAATAACAGTTCATATCATTTTTCGCCCTTTTTATTTTTATCAAGTCCAGTCTCACTGCTGTTATATAAGATACAGTATATTGATCCCCGCAGAGGAAATTCCTTTGTCCAGGCAGTACAACAATGACAATATCAATAAATATGAGTATAAATATAAAGAAAAGAGGCATTAAAAGATAGAAAAAGACATCCAGAAAAAAGAGAGGGAAAAAAAACCAACAGCAAGGGTGAGAATAGACAAATATTTGTATTTGACATATATAACTAATTTAACTGTTATGTTTGTAGAATGGACTGTAGAATATGATGTGTGAAATGCACTTATTTCAACTTACATGGTTTTCAACAGATATTTTACCTTTGACAAATATTTCTGATGCGAAACTTGCAATAGTACGGTCTTATTCTAATGATTGAATTAATGCATGAGTCACTGCTCTTGTCTCGAGTGATATTTAATCATCGTTTTAAGACATATAGTTTTCTTTCTCTACTATGCATGGTAATTGTACTTTTACAATTAGATGCTTGTTAAAACTGCTCAACGTCTAAAGTCTTTTTTTTTTTTGCTGCGCACAAATAAAATAAAAAAAAAAAAATCATGAATTAAAATGTGTAAATATTACATTACTGACAAATACATTGAGAAATAAATAAATCAGCAGGAAAAAATATATTCCAAACAAGTGAAAATACTTTCATGAAAAATGAAAGGCAAAAGAGGATATATTGTTGCATTGAGACGACGAAATTGCGAGGCACAGCTATAATTTGTCTCACTTATAAATATGACAATTGTGTTTTATTTCATGATGTGAGCTGCGGCCCCTCGACAGCAAATGGTATCACCATTTCTCAGACGGCTGCCGGCCCGAAAGGCCTCTTCGGGACAAGGTCACAAGAAACTGTAATTATATCCATGAGTTCCACAAGAGAAGATCGTTGAACCGTCATTAAAGGTCTTCAAAAACAATAACATGTGAGGTATCTAACCAGACAAACATCTCAGTTTGAAGCTTGTGGAGAAAGATAAACAAATATTGCGTGTATTTATTGTGTCCAAGAGCCGTGACCCCTTTGCCTTTGTGCTAAACAAAGCTAATCTTCAGGGCCCGCGTTTTTGGCTGCTCTCTCGTCGGCGGCCATAATGGCCGTGCACGAGGTAAACAAACTCCACCCAGCATTCAGTCCAGAGGCGCAACAAAGCAAAATGACTCTTTAATAATACTTTGCGTAATTGCAAGCAAGTGGAACATTTTCCAAAATTGAAAGCGTTCACCGGCACATCTGGTAGCTTAGCACGGCTCGCTTGCCCTTGGCTAGCCGCGCGGCTCCCACCACATGAGATGCGTAGGATTGTAGGCCGGCAGGGCTTGTTTTCCCTCCGCTTGGGTTTTCCGTCAGGGCTGGTTAGCTGAGTAAACACCGCATAAGGTGGGCAGGGTGCGCGGGACCAAACAAAATCTGGGCGGAAAGGACAAATTTTTTCCGTGTGTTTGGCTCGCGAGCGCGGTTTGTTTCTGGTTGACAATTACAGAACGCGACTGTCAGTTTAAGTTGCGGCCAGTCGTCTCAGAGTTGGACCGCCGCTCGGAAAGCAATTTTTTTTTTGTTTGCTCTCTCTCCCTCTCTTGTTTTATTATCCTGCTGTATCGCTGCCGAGACTCCCGGCTGAGACATTTATTTTGATCCGATTTCACCGCGAGCAGAATTTTCAATCAATCCTACTTATCGTACCATGTCAGGACCATTAAAGTATCCGACCGATTTTGATATGCATCGTTATTTTATTTATTTTTTTGTCTGATTTATTTCAAGTTAATTAACAGTTCTGAGCGGCAGGGGTTTGTTTGAACACAAGGCTTCTGTTCAATTACTTTTATGTGATTTCCAAAAGCTTATCATTTTGATGCTATGAACAAGATAATTAACTGTGCCGACATGTTACAATTATCCTTCGGAAATAAGTCCCATTAACTTTATCATGCTTGACATTTTCATATATTTTGGAAGACAGGTAGCGCGGATGAAGGCGTTTAGGTTCTCTTGGGGTCAGGAATGAGTCCAGTGACATCACATGTTTGATATTTTTGGAGATAAAGTTGACTGATATGATTTCGGACCAGATCTGGGTAGAAGCTGAGGTTGGAGGCCTGGAGGAAGACCAGAGAGGAGATTTGTGGACGGCTAGGAGCTAATGAAGTTGGCTGGTGTGAGAGAGGAGGACACAGAGGACAGGCTTCATTGGAGGAGGAGGACTGGCTGGAGGGATCAACCAAAAAGGGATAGAGGAAGAAGAAATGATGCGGTGTTATTGTCGCATGAATACCTGAGTCAACAGGTAAAGACTTTGTTGTGGGAACAAGATAACTATCTTCTGAAGACCCATGTCTTTTCTCGAATAATATATGATAAAACTATCAATAATTATAATAATAATATATATAAATATATATGCATGTGTACATTAATATATGATGTACAAATACAACAATATAATATACAAAAATATACATAAGAATAATTATAATTATTGGGAGCGGACAAGTTTTTAATCTCTGCTAATGCCTTGTAGGCATGTTATAGCTAGGTGGATGGTAGGGAGTTATTTTATTTACCGATATAAAGTCGGAGAAAAGACACTTTTATCAGTGTGTCTCTGGCATCCAAATCTGTGCTTACATGATTTAAAAGGGTGGAGGCCAGACTCTCTGGGAGAAGGAAGAAAAACTACCACGTTCTCTTGGACGGCGATGCGATGACTCTGAAGGTTACAGCGGGTGATTGATGTCATTTTGCCGTCGAACCGCTTGTTGCGCGCCGTCACCGCATGATTACTTGGTCGGGTTTGTCTTCGGGAGCTGACACCATCAACCTCTCCTCGCATCGAGCAGCCATAGATGCTCCTGTTTGTGTCGCCCGGGATTTGAATGCCGCTCCATTTGCTAGAAAGACCTCTGGCTTTGGTCAGTCCAGATGGAGCCGCTGGGGAATTCAGCCGACGATCCTTTTAATAGATTTTCTGCTCATTTCACGCAAAAAAATGCAATTATGCTTGAAAAAACAATAACGACATAGCCTCAAGACGCTCCCGCCTTGTTTGATCCCTACAAGAGGTGCTTCCTGTGTGGAGTTTGTACGTTGTATGTTTGGGTTCCACCGGGTCCTCTGGTTTCCTCCACTACCCCCTGAAAAATTGGTCATTGGCGACATTAAATTAGCCTGAACATGTGGATGAGAGAGTGAATGTCGCTATATGTCGACCTCTGATCAACCAGCAAGTGGTCCAGGGTGTGAACCTTGCATTTTCGCCCAATCGCAACTTGGATGGACCCCAGCAGCCCTGAGCGCAGGGTGATTATAGATCAGTTGGGTGTTGTGCTTATTTGCTGTCAACAACCAAACAAAATGCAAACCGAAAGGGTCGTGGGTTCTTGGTGTGATCGCCCATTGGGGCCTCGGGCTTTGATGACCTGGGTTAGGGTCTGCAAACATCCGGGGACCTCAAAACCTCAGATCAATGAATATTTAATTCATGACATTTCTATCGTCCCGACGACCGAGAGTGCCAGTTGTCTTCCACCGGGCAAAGCTCCCATGGCTCCTACGCTCCAACCGCCGGTCCTGGCACTAATGCTTTAATCAACAACCCGAGTTGAGGCGAGCCAAATGGTGAGAAAAAATGAAGGGGCTTTTAGGGGTGCAATTCCCAATGTAGCCCCCCGACCGCACAACAACACCTCCAGGCTTCTCTCTATCTGCATCCAGTCTGGACAAAATCCAGGATGGCTTTTTAATCTAGGAGTCGATCTTCTTGGGAGCTTAGAAAGAAAAACCACAACTACCATCTGCACAGGCAGCCAAGTGTAGCTCTGGCCTCATTCCCCTTTCGCCCCAAAACCAAAAAAAAAAATACAACAATCTGGAAAGGGGAGTTAAAAACAAGCAATAAATTACCATATGGAGTGAGAAAACATGCGAAAAAAAACAACTTAGATTTAGTGAACAACAGGGGGAAACGAGAAAAAAAATATGCATTGAAACAACTGAAAGACTAATCTGAAAAATCTGAAAAGTATCTGAAAATTAAAAAAAAAAAAAAGGACTCGAAAACAATTTTTCACTGACACTGAGGAAACAAAAACATCAATTGATGCTTGAAAAAGCAACAAGAAAACCAGGGTTGCACGTGCATGAAGAGCTCCCAAAGAAATGGATAAATATATATAAAAAAAAAAAAAATCTGAACCGAGCCTACATGAAACCCCCAAATCAGCTGTCATCAACCAAATAATAATGGCCTAAAATGCATTGCAAAATCAAACATAAATAAATTAATAGAAAATTAAATAAAACTTAAAGGGGGAAACTCGATTAATTAACAAAAAAATAATTAGAGTGCATATAAGATATTAAAAAAGGTTTGATAATGATCATAATAATTATTGTAACAACTATTTTTTATCATCATTTTTCAATTTTTTTGGTTTTTATTATTGTTTTCATTTTTAATGTAATGTTTTTAAAGTAGCATGTCATATTAGTAGTGGTAGTTGTGTTTTTATAATTATTTTTGTCATTATCTTCTTTTATTTGGGTAGTTGTTGCTGTAGTTTTTGACAATACTTTACTAAAAATATTCTGACTTAAAGTGACATTGTTATGATCAGGAATCATTTTATCTTTCCTGTAATTTTGTCTTTGTTCTCACTTCTGGTTTACCGCTCATTTCTATGAGTTACGGGTTTCTTTTCCACAGATTTTGTTCTCCCGTCTATTAAATAATAAATCATATTAGATGCATTCCACTCCCTATTAACAATAGACCTAGCCCAATACAGATCCCCTTGGCTCCATCCTCAACTCAACTCCGTTAATATAAATCTAATATGTCTGTAAATGACGTGCGCTGAGGTTCCTGGCACGCCTACCATGAGGCAGGAGAACTGCGTGCCTCACTTTGTTGCTATCGGCAGTCATTTTATGATCGCTCAGCACAAGAAACTAGTAACACACAAACAGTTGTTGACAAAAAAAACACTGTGTATTGGAAATGTAGCTCATTTAGCAAAAGCGTTTCAACATCTGAATCGCAACATACAGAGAGACAGCGATGCAGTATCGGAGCAGAGCATGACAGCAGTCGACCGTCATTGAGACGCAACAGTCCACTGCCTCAGTAAATGTGAAAATCCAGCCATTTTGAATTAAAAAAATCTAAAACTGTTGGAGTTCAATGAAAAACACCTTTATAGTGCAGATCACTGATAAATATAAGCTTTTAATTTTTTTTTCAGTTGGCTTTTTTTTTTTTCTTTCCAAGATTGGCAAGTGAAGCGCGGCCTCTCATGCCTCCCCTGACTGTACCTCACTGCTATTAAAGTATGTTTCATCTCGTAATTAGGGTTTATTGTCTAAGGTCAATGTAAATCAGATGAATAGAGATCGGATTAGTGATATTTAAAGTTTTGGAACTAATATCAATCACAATTTAATGTTAAAACATATAAGCCCGGCTAAAAATACTCATTTTTCGGCCCCTGGCTCTCCATAAGAGAAACCCCATCCCATCTCACTGCATTAGAAAAAGAAGGCAGGCGCCACCTAAATTCTGAGACATTTACAAAAACAATCTGGAGCAGTTGCAAGAAAAATTCAAGTCAGCTAAAGGCAACACCCCCGAAAAATAATTTTATTGCCCGCCTTCAAATTTGATCAATTTTACAATCATGGGAAATCGCAATAAGCACTTCCAAGATAACCCAAATTTCCAGTTTTGACAGCTTCCTTAGTGCCTGCTGGCTTGACCTCTGGTGTCGGATAAATGTAGTTATTCAAGAACCCTTGATGTTTCAGGAGGGATGTGTATCAACGCAGTTTGTCTTTCCTTGGGAATCCGTTGAAATGGGTTGCTTTTCAGACAAAAGCCTGGATGAGTGAACGGCAAAGAAACCGAGACATTCTTTTTCACATCATACTTGCTGAGGAGTAATCTGAAATCTGAGTAGGAAGGGGGGAGAGGGCGGGTTGAAACCGCAATCCCTGACTCACACGGTATTGTGAATGTGAAATATAAGTAATGATCTTAACTGTGCGATAGTGACTTCCGTGAGAACAACATTGTGATTTACACCTAAATATTTGGGGGGATTTTACCTGCTGTGACGGCGCCTTCACGCACCACACACGTCACGGAGCGGAAAGATAGACACAAACAAAACTCTTCCCAAACTAACATAGAAACGTGGAGTCAACACACACTCACGCACACACAAACATACACACACACACACAGACAAACATACTTGCTGGATGTCTTCAGTGTTTGCTTGATTTACAGCCGGGAGGGGGGTCAGGCTGAGGAGAATGCACGTACCTCTATGGGAGTGTGTGATGAATAGGCCAGACAGCCGGTGTGTTCTCCCCTGGCAGACACACAGCCGTTAATATAAGGCTCACCTGAGACTCCCGACTCATAAATTAGGGCCATTTAGCCGAGCTGTCGCTCCACCTTTCAAACAGAAGCTGACAGACGGGGCTCGGCAGCTCCAGGCTTTCATTCTGTCTGTCTCCGCCGCCTCCTTCCCCCCTGGCTTCCCTTCTTTCTGTACAATTCTGCACAGTTGATGTACAGTTATTATTGTTGTTGTTGTTGTTGTCATCTTAATGTCAGACAGTCACGATCTAGGCATGTTCTGACGAAGCATGATCTGGGTTGGATGGATATAAAGTGATCATTATTCTTGGCACATCCTTAATTAGACACACACACATACGTATGCACACACACACACGCACACACGCACATTTTCCTTCATTTACGCTTTAAAAATAAAGCTAATTCAGATGTGTGCTGTTCCTGAAGATTTCAGTAATTCAGTCATTCATGCATTGATAAATCAATTCATTATTTCACTCCTCAACCCATCCATCCATTAATTTGTTTATTCATTCATCCATTGTTAACGGCCTTGCAGGTTTTAATCAGCTGATTTTACCTACTGGTCCCAATTCCTCACAGATATGCCAGAATAAGAGATCAATGTTTTATTATTGTTATATTATAATTTTTCCCAATACACTGTCGATAATGCGGTGTTTGAATTGAGAACAATTTTTTTTTGCTAGTTTTGAATATTTAGCACCTGACCAGTATCCACCTCCAAATGTACTGTTTGTGTTAAGTCTTCCTCATGTTGAATTATGAATTTTAATCATGTTTATCAGACTTGTTTATGGCATTTTACCGATAGCCACTGCCGTTGGTTGTTTCACTTGTTCTTGGGAACCCTGTGCTGTTGTTAGCCCGCCACAATAACTTTGAAATGTGACCTGGATATCAGCCGATTTATTGATGCCAACTTTGTTTTTCCAACATAAGTGCGGCTCCAGGGGCTGTCTGTGCATAGAACAGTCTTCATCAGATCATATGAAGGTCACAGTTCAAGAGCTATATATTTCTTATAAATACATAATTTATCAAAATGACTGGTTTTATAGTGAAACTTGATTTGGTCCTTGATACTCGTCATGAATACGGGAAAAAAATTGACCGATAAAGTGTGTTTTCCACTCTAGACTTTTGATTAACAGTATTCACTTACTTAATTTCCCTATGATTTTGAAACTATGACTTTTACTTTAATAAATAAATACATAAATAAATAATGCTTATTTGTGTTTCACAGCTTAAGGGAGTTTAAAGGAGTTCCACCCACATAACATTTTCAAAATACAAACAGAACTTAAACTGAGTGTGTCCAACATAATATGCAGTTTAACTATATCTTCTTGTGGTCATTTAATTTTTATTTACAAATGTTTTTTTGTCAGCAATTGCGAAACGAAACATGAATGATTCATGGATCTATACTTTCCAATTTTTTTGTAATCTTTTTTTGTGAGTACCAGTGTATGCTTTGTTAATGATAATAAATCAATAAATACATAAACTAATTCATTCTTTATTTGTGGATCAATCTTAAATGAAGTTGGATGCATATAATTGTTATGGTTTTGGCCACCCCTGATATGTTTGTGCATCCAAATACATCGACTTCCTCGAAGCCCCGCCACATTTTTTCACAAAAATAGAAAAAAAAAAAATCCATCCCATCCAATCCCTGCATCTCTAATAGAGGTATGTTTGAGATTCTTTGCGAAGCAAAAGGTTCAGAAAGCATGTAACTGACAACCATAATGTCAGATTATATTTCAGCAAAAGCACAGATTCATTTGTCAGATGCCGCATACCTTCCTCAAAACCCCTGGCGTGGCGGCGAAAACAAGTGCAAACTCTTGTGTATGTTTTGCTTTAAGTGCTGGCCTCTTCCTTGCATGTCAGTGTGTTGTGTAACTGGACGGCCTCTCTGTCTGCAAGCGGTTTACCAGTGACAGCGGAGTCTACCAGAGAGTCATGAACCTCCTGATGAGGAACGCAGATGACTGTCCTGCGAGTGATTTACTCTGGTGTTGAATCTCAAAAGTGCACATTTTAAGCCAGCGATGTGAGATGGACCTTCCTCTCCTTCAATGTCACATTCCCTGAGCCTGAAATTGGACACAACCATACGAGCGCTCGGAGCAGCTCTATCTCGCAAGTGAAGAAACAATCCTGGATCCGACGGGAGACTTGGATAGGATTCTTTTGGCCGTAGCTTCAGGCTTCCAGCGGGAGATCACGACAATCAGTCAGTTACTTTATGTCCGTAAATTCTGCAGATGGACAGAAAAGGCCAAAGAGGTCTTGATACAGAGATGTTTTTCACTGAGGCTCATTCAATGAGCGTGAAAATAGGCAAAAAGAAATACAAATAAAAGGTGAACATACAACAATCTGAGCAAGAAAATTGGAAAATAGGTGAATGGATGAATATAAGGAAAACTTACGCTTGGTGTAAATACAGTATCTGTATATATTTTTTTTTTCCTTTTTTGAAAAAAACGTACTGGAGATACAAAATGTAATAAATGAATACATAAATAATAAGTCAATTAAAATCATCATCATCTCAGTCCAAATCAAATTGCTTCTTAAAATAACAATAATGAAAAAAATTATAATGATAATTATAATAATGATAATAATTATAATAATTATTACTATTGTTATTGTCATTATTATAATCATTACAGGATAAAACTTGATTCCAATGGGGGAAATAATTTTGTCACAGTAGCCTAACAATTATAAGTGTCAATGAATATGAATATGAATATGAATATGAATATAAATAGAGACAATAAGAAGACAATTAAAAATAGCAAAAGAGAAAAATAGACCAAAAATAAAAATAAATAAAAACATCCACAAATAGATGGAAACAGAATGGAGAGAAAAAAAAAAGGCAGTAAGGGTGAAAAGACACATGAATAAACCAAAATAAGCAGGATGAGAGTGGGCTAAGACCAACAAGGACAAAGAGTGAGGGCATGACACGTGAATAATTTGTTGCTGTTTGACATGGTGTTGAATGATACGACAATGACTACTAATTAGGGTAATAACAATCATAATGTATAACAATAATAATAATAATAAAGATTTAAAGCATGCAAACAAAATTTATGCTGCAAGTGAAAGGAAAACAACATAAAAGGAACATTACAAAATGCATTTTTAAGTTTCTAATATGCATAAACATATTTTGAAACACAAACTCACTGATACACACACACACGGCTGTTCAAACTGTAAAGTGCATAGAATGAGGCACAGCGTTTGAATTTCAAGAGAAGTTTTGTGCTGCCCTCCGATGGTCAACATAGTTAAAGTGCAAGTCACGGTAGGCCTTACTACATAATATATTTAGCATTCTTCTTCTGCAAATACTTCCAAATGAAGCGAAGCAGCACAATTTGGTTTTATCCGGGCATGTAAATCTTAGTTCGAGCTGTGGGGGAGACACTTAAAATATAAACTCTCTTAATGTGATACAATTGAACCGCGTAGCATGAATAATATATGACTCTGTTGGCGCCTACTGGATTCAGACCGCCAGGCAGCTCATTCATTTTAATGAATGACGATGGATGGGACCACAATGTGGACAGAGAATAAAGGCCTGCTTTCACAAAGCAAAAAGCAATTGTTATTTAAAATAATTAAATGAATAAAGGAGTGGATAGACGGGTGAACAACATATTCGTTTATTTATTTATTATTCAACACATTTATTTATCTACCGATATTATTTTTTGTAGTAATAGTAGTAGTATTGTTTTTGTTGTTGTTGTTGTGAATCTACAAAATATTTGCATGATATTTGAATATTTGAGGACACTGTGCAATACCGTAATTTCAAATTATATCCTTAAAATGAATATATTAATGCAGCCTCAGGGCGGCATGGGCCAGTGTCTCCCTGTGCCGGTCCCAAGCCCGGATAAATGCAGAGGGTTGCGTCAGGAAGGGCATCCGGCGTAAAACTTTTGCCAAAACCAAACATGCGAATCAATCATAATAACCAGATCATACCGGATCGGTCGAGGCCCGGATGAACAACGACCGCCATTGGTACTGATGACCTGCAGGGAACCAGTGAAAATTGGGCTACTGTAGGTCAAAGAAGGAGAGGATGAAGGCGTGTTTGGAAGCAAAGAGAGGAGAGTAAAGGCAAGAGTCTGGGACTGAGAGGAGGGACTTTGAATATTGGGACTATGACAGGAAAAGGTAGAGAGTTGGTCGACATGATGCAGAGAAGGAAGGTGGATATACTGTGTGTCCAGGAGACCAGGTGGAAAGGTAGTAAGGCTAGAAGCTTAGGAGCAGCTTTAAGTAGTACTATTATGGTACTGACAAGAAGAGACATGGAGTAGGAGTTATCTTGAAGGAGGAGTTTGTTAGGAATGTTCTGGAAGTGAAAAGAATATCAGATAGATTTGTGAGTCTGAAACTGTAAATTGAAGGTGTGATGCTCAATGTTTTTAATGGCTATGCCCCGCAGGTGGGATGTGAGTTAAAGGAGAAGGAGAAGTTCTGGAATGAGTTAGATGAAGTGATGTAGAATATCACCACGGATGAGAGTGTGGTAATTGGTGCAGACTTCAATTGGCATGCTGGTGGAGAGAATAGATGGTATGAAGAGGGAATAGGCAGATTTGGTATCCAGGATACTAATGCGGAGGGACAGATGGTGGTAGATTTTGCAAAGAAGTTAGCAAAGAAGAAGTGGGATACTGAGAGGACTTAGGAGAACAGACAGGAGTACACAGAGATACAACATAAGGTAAAGATAGAGGTAGCAAAGGCAAAACAAAGGGCGTACGATGACTTGTATGCTCGGTTGGGTAGTAAGGAGGGTGAGAATGATCTATACAGGTTGGCATGACAGAGAGATAAAGATGGAAAGGATGCACAACAGGTCCGGGTGATTAAGGATAGAGAGGGAAATGTATTGACAGATGCTAGAAGAGTGATGGGAAGATGGAAAGAGTACTTTGAAGAGCTGATGAATCTGGAAAATGAGAGAGAGGTTAGGGTTAGAAGAAGTGAGAAGACGTGGACTATTGTAGACCACAAAGTGAAAGCGCCATTCTCAAAACTTTTGGCCTGGTGCAGGACATGTATGCTGGCTGTGAGACACTGGTAAGGTGTGGTGTAGGGGTAACAGAGAAGTTCAAGGTGGAGGTGGGAGTCCATCAGGGATCAGCTCTGAGCCCCTTCTTGTTTGCAGTGGTGATGGCCAGGGTGACAGTTGAGGTTAGACAGGAATCTCCATGGACCATGATGTTTGCAGATGACATAGTGTAGTGAGAGCAGAGAACTGGTTGAGGTATGCGCTGGAAAGGAGAGGAAGTTAGTCAGAGCAAGACAGAATATATGTGTGAGAATGAGAAGAACTGAGGTGGAACGGTGAGGATACAGGGAGTGGAGATTAAGAAGTTGGAGGATTTCAGTTACTTGGGGTCAACAATCCAGAGCAAAAGAGAGCGTGGAAAAGAGGTAAAGACACGTGTTCAAGCAGGTTGGAATGGTTGGAGAAAAGTGTCAGGGTTACTATACAATTGAAAACTATTGGCCAGAATAAAAGAAAAAGGTGCACAAGACAGTGGTGAGACCAGCGATGCCGTATGGCCTAGAAACTGTTTCAGTGACGAAAAGACAGGAGGCGGAACTAGAGGTTGCAGAGATGAAGATGTTGAGGTTCTCTTTGGGAGTGACCAGGATGGAGAGGATCAGGAATGAGTCTATCAGAGGAACAGCACATGTTAGACGTTTTGGAGAGAAGGTCAGAGAAGCCAGACTGAGATGGTTGGGTCATGTACAAAGGAGGAATCGAGAATATATTGGTAGGCGGATGCTTGAATTGGAGCTGCCAGGCAAGAGGTCTCGAAGGAGACCAAAGAGAAGATTTATGGAATGTAGTGAGAGAGGATATGAAGGTAGTTGGTGTGAGCGAGGAGGATCCAGAGAATAGGGTTAGATGGAGAAAGTTGACTCGCTGTGGCGACCCCTGAAGAGAAAAGCCAAAAGAAGAAGAAGAAGATCCTTAAAATATATTAAACTACTCTGCCAAAGTGTCTGGGAAATGTCTTTGTTTGTAATAGTAACAGCAGTAGTAGTCGTAATATGGTTTTGGTTTAACCTGGCAAATAAGGGAAAGGGGACCAATGTTCTTTGTTTTTATATCAACTAATTGATTCCTCGCCACAGTTCAGACATAGACATACTTTATTGATCCCAGGGGAAGTGAATTAAAAGCCCCCTCGAGATATCCAGGGGGCTAAATACAGGCTACCACTTGTTTCACTTCGAGATGAGAAAAACATTGAAAGCTTTATTGTGGAAATACCAGTCTAGAAAGTTGTGGTCACACCTCAAAAACTCCAACTTCAATCCAATCAAGAGAACATTAAAATGAAAATGTTATAACAATGTCTGCACTTGTGTGTGCTGTGAATAAGGTAATGCTTGCAATGGGAAAGGAGACACTATATAAATTCCACTCATCTTCCATTTATTTTGATAATCTCTCTGAATATAATTCACTTTCACAGGTGTTTCTATCCTACTGTCGCCTCTTTCGGCCTCTATTCCCTGAATGAATTGAACGATGAAAGGTTATCTTCATTTCAGAAACTTCATAAAACAAACAAGTGATGCATGATTGAAATGGCACAAGAGACCAAATCCAAAGACACAAACTTCAGATTACTAACACAATGGATATTTGCTGTTACCTTCCCTCTCTTTGAGGCACGTTTGCGTTTATTAAAAAAACAGTCAAGCTTCAATTTTATTTGATTTCATTTGATTTATTTCTCAATTAATAATTGTCACATTTAAAATCGTATTAATTGTGGACTCTCAAAGAATTGACAAATGAAGAAGATTGATGAAAATAGTACTTGAAATGTAACATCTACTCTGAGGCTACTCTAAACAGTATTTTTTCTTCATATTGGTTTTTCTTCCACATAAAGTTTGCCATCACTGAGTGAACCGCAGGATCCAGCCTCGACGTAGGATGAATTGAAACTGTTTTGTTTATATTTTTGGTGAAGTAAAAGTCTGTAATGCAGTCATAAATCCGAAAAAAAAAAGATAATTGCTGGGCTGTAATTCTAACATCGGTAACACTTACAGAAACAAGAAATGTCTTCTATATTGATTCCGTATTATCATTATTTTTTATTTCACCTTTAAAAGCAACTTTTCACTTTCCATTTTGTCTTGTTTTACAATTTATGGTATTAGAAGCGTACTATACCACACAAAAAAAGTTGTGTTTTTATGACGACATTTATGAGGACTTTTACAGCAACAACATTTTAATGGCGCCCACGAGACTTACCAATAATAGAAAATACACGCTGGAGCACATTGGACGGCTGACATTTTTGAAGAGCCCACAAAACAGGGGCTCTTTATCCGTTTGCATGGTTTTCACGTCGGCCACATCAGTGATTTATTCACTTATTTTTTAAATTGTGTCCATGGGTCTGAGCTTGGTGGATCACGGCGCCCCTGTTGGTTTATGGAGCGCAGAAGTTGAATTTTTATGGCTACTGGGGAGGATGAATGATTCATTCTGTGTGAATCTTGATAAAGTGTAAAACATATATGTAAAACATATCTATCTATCTATCTATCTATCTATCTATCTATCTATCTATCTATCTATCTATCTATCTATCTATCTATCTATCTATCTATCTATCTATCTATCTATCTATCTATCTATCTATCTATCTATCTATCTATCTATCTATCTATCTATCTATCTATCTAAATTTAACTTTATTTTTATAACTCCTTTTTATAACACATTTCAAATGCAATTGGAGAGGATTAGAATCAAGTTAAATAAGTAATAAAGTAGTATGGAAACCACCAGAATAAGATGAAAATAGCCATAATAATGGAGACACCTCCGGGTATAAAAAGCAAGGAAAAAAAGACAATATTTAAAAAAGACAAAATAAAAAAAAAATAGATAAAAACTGGGATTAAAAATGTCTATCTAAAGAGACACAAACTCTGTTCGTTTTGTTTTCTTTTCTCATTTTTAAGGGGAGGGCAGTTCCTGGCCACTGGGGCACAGTAGTTTAATATATTCATTTTAAGAGTTATCTTTAAATTAATTTGTAGAGCAGTGTCCTCAAGTATTCAAATATCATGCATACCTTTTGTAGATTAACAATCACAAGAACAATAACAATGACAACAAGAATCCAACAGTAGCAATTTGAAAACTACTACTACCACTGCTAATACTGCTACTACTGCTACTAATTATAATAATTAATAATAATGTACCAATAAAGCATGATTTGGGAAGAATGAAAACAAAGTGATCAACATGCATGACACACACACACACACACACACACACACACACACACACACGATTTTCCCCTCATTTGGGTAGACTAGAGAAACAAATTTAGGATTTCTTTCTGTTCCTAAAGATTTCATTCACTCATCTATCTATTTATTCATTCATGTATCCATTAAATCATTTTTTTAACAGCTTGGCAGTTCTCTATCATCTGATTTACCCTGTGGTATCATCATTTCACAGATGTGTCAGAATAATACAGTTTATTATGAATCAACTTTACTGGTCAATATTATATTTTAACTTTTACGTTGCCATTTTTTTCAACAGTTTCAGAAAACACAAAAAAAGCCATGTGTACAATCAGAAGTTGATTTAAAAAATAAAAATAAAAAAATGACCAAGGTAATTTTAAGAAGTTGGCAGTATTGATCAGTGGCTTTTGGTGTTTTAAGGTATCATCTAATCAAACTCATTATCATGCACCTTTTAGTCATTATTATTCTTAATATTATATTTGTGTTCTTATTATATTTGCATTGATATTATATTTCAAATATTATTATATTTCCATGATTGTTATTTTCATTTTTACGATGTACAGAATTATTTTCTTTCCACTACAATCCCCTATTTTTGAGCAGTGTTCATATTGTCCTTCAGAGGGCGCTATAATATAACAAAACCTGAAGGTCCCAACATGATGTAAATCAACACCGACCACATTCGCCCCATGTCTGAGGTTCCTCAAATGCACTCCAGACCCCGAAATGACATCTGTGTGAAAGTTCTAAGGAACCTCTGTGCCACATTCATTTCATTTTAAGTGCACAACTCCGGATATCAACTCTCCCCGTTGATATTGTGGCCTCAATAGACAGTATGTTCCATGCAAAGAGTTTGAATAACACATGAAATTCAACGGAACCAGTGTTTAATACCCGCTGTTTGTCTTATTTGTGACATCACCGTATAAGCCTGGCGCTGTCTTCATCTGTTTACACACCCTCTACATAAGAAAATATGACACCCTCCCTCCTGGGCAAATTTTACAAGTTCATAAAGCCGAGCACTCTGTAATGGAAATATGTAGACAGCAGCTTCCCATAATGAACATGGCTACCTCGGCTGCCTCTCGCACCAATATAATTTAATTGTCATAGTGGTAATTGAGCCAGTCTCATAGGTGTTACGTGTTAGTGTGTCTTAACTTCAGGGCCTTCTTGGGTACAGTAAAACAGGGGCGAAAAAGTGCCTCTGTTGTGAAAAGCAGAAAAAATAAAATAAAATGAATAAATAGCATTGACAGGATAACCCGCTTTCAGTTTATTAAAACAAATCGAATGGAATTGGAGTTAATGTTTTCTCAATGAAGGCCTTGTTTTTTCTGCTTTCACACAAGCTCAATAGGCTTATGTGTGGAATAGATTTTCACCCATAAAATACTTATTTATGATTAAAATTCACTCATCTCTCATCATTAATTTGCTTCTTAGATTTTTTTCCTTCCATCAACTGGCGCAGTTGGCATTTTGCTCAACTGATAGCTCTCATATCCCACCGGAGCCTCGCCGGAGAAGAAACTTTTTTGTCGCTGCTTTTGCGTGTCACTCAAAAAAGTGTGTCAGAAAAAGTGGCAAGCCTTTGATGGAAAAGATGCACTTTTGTCATTGTAACAGTTTCTAGTCCATACATCATCGCTGGTCTCACCACTGTCTTGTACACCTTTCCTTTTATTCTGGCTGAAAGTCTTCTATCACATAGTACCCCAACACTTTTCTCCACCCATTCCAACCCGCTTGGACCCGTCTCTTCACCTCTCTTCCACACTCTCTGTTGCTCTGGACTGTTGACCCCAGGTACCTGAAATCCTCCAGCTTCTTGATCTTGATCTCTGTCTGTTCTCCTCAGTTCTCTCAGTATCCCACTTCTTCTTTGCTAACCGCTTTCTCTGTATACACTCCTGCACTTCCTCATTCCACCACCAAGTCTCCTTATCTGCTGTCCTTCCAGGTGACACACCAAGTACTCTTCTACCTGCCTCCCTGATAACACTAGCTGTAGTTGTCCAATCATCTGGAAGCTCTCCCAGACCCTTTCTCAACTCCTCCCTGAAAACCATGCAACACTCCTCCCTTTTCAATTTCCACCACTTTGTCCTCTTTCTGGAAAAAGGTGTTCACGACAGCCATTTCCATCCTTTTTGCAAAATCTAACACCATCTGTCCCTCTGCATTCCTATCCTGGATACCAAATCTGCCCATCCCCTCTATTGCCTTCACCAATTACCACTCTCTCATTTCTGGGAATATTCTGCATCACTTCATCCCAGAACTCTTCACATCCCACCTGCCGGGCATAGCCACTAACAACATTGAGCAGCACACCTTCAATTTACAGTTTCAGACTTATAAGTTTATCTGACATTCTTTTCACCTCTAGGACGTTCCTAACAAACTCCTCCTTCAAGATAACTCCTACTCCATTTCTCTTCCTGTCAGTGCCATGTTAGAACAACTTATAGCCTGCTCCTAAGCTTCTAGCCTTACTACCTTTCCACCTGGTCTCCTGGACACACAGTATATCCACCTTCCTTCTCTGCATCATGTTGACCAACTCTCTACCTTTTCCTGTCATAGTCCCAATATTCAAAGTCCCTCCTCTCAGTCCCCGGCTCTTTCCTTTCCTCCTCCCTCTCTGCTTCTGAACACGCATTCCTCCTCTTCTTCTTGTTCTTGTTCTTCGACCCACAGTAGCCCAATTTCCATTAGTAACCTGTAGGTCATCAGCACCAATGGCGGTCGTTGTTAACCCTGTCCGCGACCGATCCGGTATATGGTATAGTTTTGGTTGACTCGCATGTTTGGTTTTGGCAAAAGTTTTACGCCGGATGCCCTTCCTGACGCAACCCTCTGCATTTATCCGGGCTTGGGACCGGCACAGGGAGACACTGCTCCGTGGACCCCAAAGCAGGCTTGGAGAGACACGGGCCAGTGCCGCTCTGAGGCTGCATTATCTACAGAGACTAGGTGTAAGGGGGGTTATTATGCTAATGGGGTGTTGTTCATTGGAACAAAAGAGCAACTTAGTGTGATTATCTAGATTGGACTGTGAAAAAGTAAAGCTAAACAAAAGAGTAAAACCTTTTTGATTCCATGAACTGAGGCTCATGTGGACTTGCCGGGATCTGGCTCTGGCGGTTGGTCCTTCCTAGTTGTTTGGAGGGTGCAGATGGGTCTGGTCCATGTTAGTGTCGATCCCTGTACAGCATTGTACGTTTGTGAAAGGTTGTGTCTGAGGCACCCTCCTCTGCTCAGAGATGGTTTTACTGTTTTGACAAAGATGGCTTCTTTGACTCTGCTTTCAAAATCACCTGTCTTCTCTGACCAGAATATGGACATAGCAGTCTTCAAATGAATGGCCCTTGTCGGAGTCCTGTCCTGAACTGGTGGCACTCCTGCGTCGGGCCATCCGTTTGTGCAGTGGTTGTTTGGTCTCTCCAATGTAGACATCATCACGTGCACCAGTTTTTGACTCAGAGTCCTGTGGGGTTTGAAATGTACCGGTATATGGTGTTGGTTGAACACCCTTGAGAGTTTCACCAGCAACATACAGTATAACGATGTTCATTTGTTTGTTGTTGTCCTGTTCTGCGTTAATGTGCCTGGTGGTTATTGATTTGGAGAAAGGCCAATTGGTTTGGCCACAGGATCTCAAGGCTTTCCTAACATGTTGTATCTCGGTCTTGCTTCCTTCCGTGGTTGATGGAATGTTCCCGGCCCTTGAAGTCTAGAGTCCTGATTACCCCCAGTTTGTGCTCAAGGGGGTGGTGTGAGTTGAAAAGTAGACACTGGTCGGTGTGTGTTGGTTTCCAGTAAATCTTGATGGTTTACGTTAGAATGAGTCCTGTTTAGTTTCTTCTGGAGGGAGCAGAATTTCCGTCTCTGTCTTTCCTTGCTACTGTTATGTTGAACTGTGTGCGCCTTCTCCACAAACCTGTTAACCTTTTCCATGGCCAAACCAGGAAGGAGTGAGGTCGTTTCTACCCTTACTATGTGAGTTTGGTTTCTAGGATGTCTATCATGTAGTGTGTCCGTCTTATCCTTTCATTGAGAGGCTGTCATTGGGTTCCCTGAAATATGCCCTCTGCTCTGTGTCCCTTGACCAAGGAAATTAGATGTAGGCTGTTTGGGGTTGATCTTCTGTTTTCTGCAATGTAGGATGAACTGCAGGTGGTTCCTGTTGTCTGCAAGTCTCCTGGCTGTCTTTCCTAACTCCCACACAAGTCGAAGGGTTGTCATCCCAAATTGTGCAGCAACATGTCTGTGGAGTTTCTCAGTCCTCCAAGTCATGGGGTCAACCCTGACCCTAACCCTCCTGTCAAATCCTTTTTGTCTTGGCGAGTGGACATGAGTTTTTCACTTGAAGATGTTTCATCCCTCATACAAGAGGCTTCTTCAGTTCTGATGACCAATGGGGAGCTCCCCAATATAACTGCCAGGTGATAACTTAAACAACACTCCACCATTGGACCAGTTACTTGGCTGTTGAAAGAATTAAAGGCACTGAACTCATTTATCTTGATCAAAGGCTCCCTTTTAAAGGCTGTGTCCCTACATGACAGAACACCTGAGTGAACAAGGGTTTCATAGTTTACACCTTGTATTTAATAGTATGGGAAGTTTTCAAGCAGTAACTGAGAGCAGGGCGGGTATCCTTGTCATTGATGATCTAGCAGAACCAGGCTGGAGGTGGATAAAAAGTCAGAAGACCTGTTTTTTACAGTAGTCCCTGTGAAGATACCAAGCCCTGACCTGTGAAGTTGGTACCTGTCACGATGGTTTTGACTTGACAAATTGAAGGTTACAGTGGTACTGACACTCCAGTTGGGTTGTAGTAGTTCTCCTTTGAGAACGCCAGTGGCCTGGAGATTGGGAGGCGAAACGACAGGGACTCGGTCCCAAACTTCCAATGCCTCTGATATGATACAGACACGACCTCCTCCAGCAGGGCTGGACGGAGCCTTGGCCAGGCTGCTAGCTAGCTAGCTCTTTGTCCTCCCCCCAGTTGTTTACCTGTTCCCCAATCAGGGGTATAAATATGTATGTTGTGCTGAGCTTTTAGTTGCTGCCATCTGTTATTGCTCTGTCCCTGATGCCATGTCTGGTCTGTATTCCTGAGTCTATGTTTCTCGTGTTGATTGCCCACTTTTACATTTCCTCCTTAGAGAGACGGGCCTGTGTTCACAATTAAAACCAGTCCAGTGCTAAACTATTTCCCTGCTGTGTGTATGGTTGTTCTGTCTTGTTGCCCCCTTGGTGGAAAGTCCTTACACCCTTCTCCCCCATTGCAACAGCTTATAATGTATCCAATGCAATTATTGGTATGACCGCAACATTTTTAAATTTCATAAATGAGTTAATTTCTTTCTTGATTGAGGCCTTGCTTGTTTAGGAGATTTCAATTTATTTTCCAAGTTGTTTTTTGGATGCAAGTTAGGTCAGTTGACAAATACAAGTGTCATGGTCTCTGACACCCGTTGTTTCAATTCCACAAGTCTTCATCTTGTCTTTTTCAAATGTTCGTGATGAGTCCATTCTGGTAATTTAGGATTGAAGGGGGTTATAATCTCATCAGTTACAAAAAGAACCAAAACTCACCATACATCAATTTGGGAATGAGAGGTCTCAGAAGCGACAAGCCTCTGCTTTAAATTACGGAGGACGTGGTTGGAATAAAGGTTGTATAGTGCACACTGTGTTGAATAGTGTTGAGTGTTTTAAGAAAAGTAGCTCCCTCCAGGGCCAGGATGATTATTCCCCATATGACGAAAATTTGAATTCTGGCACTAAAAGCATTGCACCCGGAGGTGCTTGAAAGACTTTTGTGTAATTTAAATGTTGATTGACTTTCTGGCTGTAGTTGTGGTTGTTCAAGCAGTGGTTTATCATTCCTTTACAGGAGTGATGCTTGTTATGTTTTTTTAACAGAGTAAGACCCAAGCTGTTGTTTGGTTTTGCAATTTAAAGATATCTCCTATTTGGGTGTAAGCAACATATTTTGGCATGGTTCAGATTTTCAGGGGAATGATGCCCATGTATGGGGACTCCTGACAGAACACAAAGGCAACCCAAAAGGGGATATCAATGATTGTCGACACTGGATCTTATGAGATTAGGATGGTTGGTGTTGTGTTGTTAGCAGGGGCAAAGTTGAAACTTCTGGGGACTTGAGTCTAAATTTGAATAGGTACAGATATAATTTGGAATGTGCGAAAGAAGGAAAAACTTGCCAGATCACTCTGACCGAGGCTCAGGCAGTAGGTATAAGGGCCTGGTTTCGATGGATCTTCCCAGGTGATTTGGAGGGTACACACTCCAAACTATCCTGGGAAGATTCACCACCAAAACCACGCCCAGATGACTAGCGCTTGACCCTGTCAGTGGCCTAGCAACTTTCTCTCCTTTTGTCTCACACAATCTTATTCGAACTCTAACTCAGGCAAGTCCCCAGAAATTTAACCTTTATTCGACTGAACACCACCCCCATGAACATAACAACCCCATACTACTTAGTTTCTGCAAAACAACTCTCACACTAAGCCATCGCTTTATCCCCATCGCCATCCCCATGGTCCATTTGAGCAGAAAAACACTCTCAGATAAGGTGAGACGTCTTCAAGGAAAGATTTTTGCCTGGATTAATCGTGACCTGGATGACTGAGAACCGATGTAAACAAAGGAGTAGTACCTTTACTCAAAAATAGAATTGATCTAGAAAGGAAGCAAACAGCTTTGGAAAGAAGAGGTTGCTGGCCTAACCTTTGGTTCACGTCTGTTCTATTTATGGTGTTTCAGCTTTGTGGCATTCTGGTTTATTTTTGTTTCATTCTTTGTAATGTACATTTTTTTGCTTTTTGTGACTGTACTGATTTTAGTGCACTGGCTGACGGTTTTATTTTATGTTTTTATTAGTGATAGAAAAGATCTCCAATGGACACTATCAGCCATGTCAAGTCCAATGTAATTCTTAAGAATTGAGCATTTGCACAAGTAACACAGTGACAGGGTTACAAGGCAAATGTTCCTTAACAGAGCTTTTTATCGCCTCCAAGCATGGCTCTTTCCAGGGCTAGTTATGTGGATAACTAACAAAACATTCTTGTCAAAACAGTATTTTGATATATTGATAGAGAATATAAAACATGCCTATGCAATGGAGGGCCCATCTCCAGATGTGGGGGACTTTTTGTCATGACCCTTACATGGTGATACCCCCATAACTGCATACCGAGGTCACCAGGGTCAGTGTGATCTTGGCCATGTTATATCAACCTTTTCAAGACACTCGAAGAGGGGCACTTCTTTATTGTCATGACTCCCAAGGCCAGAGGCAAGGCGATCAAGAACTATCCACCGCACCTGGTGACTACGCCGCACCTGGGAGCAATCCCAGTGATTAAGCAGGAGCACATAAAGCGCACCAGGATGTTCAGTTGTTGTCTGGTCTCGTTTGCAAGAGCATAAATAAACCACCCAGAAATCCTATGCCACTGTGGCTGTCTTCCTTGGGAGCCAAACGTAACAGAAGACCCGATCGAACTGCTCGCCCCCGGCCGCAGCGGACCGCAGCTTTCGCCCCCGGCCGCAGCGTGCCCGACGCCTCTCCCTGGTCGGCAATTCACTCTCCCCGTTGGCGTGGCTGCGAATTCTCTCCATTTTCTTTTTTGGGTCGAACTGTGCGGTCGGTGCCGTGGCCTCCTGGACGTCAACCGCATTCGCCCAAGAATCTTTGGACATTTTACGGCGTGAGTTTCAGGGCCACGGCTTCCCGCGCCGCTTCCGAGTGTCCCGGCGTTGCTGCGTTGCTGCTCCCCTTCCCGGGTCCCGAATGCCGCCGCCTTCCGCCGCTGCTGGACATCCGCCATCGCCTCCCCCCTCCATGGACGAGGGAGGTGTCGGCGCAGGCCGCCGGATCCCCGGGTCTGCCTGCTCGGCATCCCAGTGGCCGTCCCCGCGGTCACTCCCCTTGTCCATGGAGGGGGGGGGGGGGTCATGTTGCTGTGGTCTGTCATGACTCCCAAGGCCAGAGGCAAGGCAATCAAGAACTATCCTCTGCACCTGGTGACTACGTCGCACCTGGGAGCAATCCCAGTGATTAAGCGGGAGCACATAAAGCGCACCCGGATGTTCAGTCGTTGTCCAGTCTCGTTTGCAAGAGCCTGAATAAACCACCCAGCAATCCTACGCCACTGTGTCTGTCTTCCTGGGGAGCCAAATGTAACATTTTTATAATTTCCTCCCTGTTATACCAAGTATAATGTGAAAAAACAGCAATATTGTTGGCTAAGAGTGCAAGAAGACGAGCCAAAGATTTTGCAAACTCCCTCCTTCTCAGCAAATGTGTCCAGAGCTGATCATGTAAACCTTGTAATGCATCTCTGCTTCCTCGTCTGACAGGATCTTAACCCTAAACACCTATAAATGTAAGACAGAAGGTTTTACAGTTTTTATGATAGGTTTGGGACTTGTCAGTGCTCTACACTAGCCACAGGTCGGACTCATTGACACTTGCAGTAGATGATAACTTGTTAAAATGTAACTACATTTCTATCTGCCATAGGTCGTGCTGCTGAGGCCAAACAAGGCTGAGAAATGTTGAGTCAGTCCCGAAGCTTTATCCCACCCATAGGACCTCTTGGACTCAAGCCACCACAAAGTTCAAGGGCCAGCCAGAATAATTCAAACGTAAGTCTGGATTCAGGTGAAGAAAAAACATCTTGAGATAAATTCTGAATGTGCTGGTAGGAAGGCTAGGCAAATTGTATGTGAGGGAGAAAAGGTTAGACAATTTATGTTAAGGCACAATTCCGGGCAGCTAAGTGTAGGCAGGGCATGTGAGGTAATGATGGACCTGAATGAGCAGCTGGTTGTTCCAGCATGTATAATTGTCATCTGGCCACAGCAGGATATGTTACTGTGGTCTGGGGCTGAGAGGATAGCCTATTTTATTGAACTTCCCATTCCCTGGGATGATGGAGTTCAGGAGGCTTGTGAGAGCCAGGTATGCTGAGCTGGCAGTGGATGTAGAGCAGCAGAGTTAGAGGGCTTTGGTGTGCCCAGTAGAGGTGGGCAGCCATGGTTTTGTAGGAAAGTCTGTCATTGCCTGACTAAGTTCAACATACGCGGTCTGAAACTTCCGGTCAGCAATATGTCTGACAGCAGAATCAGCAAGTTAGGGGTTGTGGTGAAGGAGGTAGCATTGTAGCTGGGGAGATAGTTAAGGTAGAGTTGTCTGCTTGTAGATCAGCTATGGGCCATGAAGGAGAATGTTTCCAGGCTGCTGGATTTCAATGTTAAGGTTTGGGTTAAGCTTTAGGGTTTTAGGTTAGGGTTGAAGTGGTGTTGTGGGCCTAACTTAACCACATCTGTGGAGGAAGGTGTCCACTTGAAAACCTGATCGATATGCAGCAGACTGCTGTTGGTGATAATATTGTTTGTTGTTAGCTAGCTGGTAGATTCTTATTTGTTGTAGTGCTTATTAGCTTCTTGGAATCTGAGTTGGGCTTCTAGATGTGTGTTGCCTTGGATTTTGGCACAAGGGACGGTAATATCTTGTCCTGCGTGTTAATGAATAGAAATAATCCGTCTGTATTTTAATGGAGTCAGACACAAGCTCTTGTTAGAATGCATTTTAAATGTATCTGCTTTTCAGGGAGTAAGCATCGTTCTGATACAATTCCGATTTTGAGTGTCCAGGGACTCCTGATGGAACACATAGGCAAACCAAAAGGAGATATCCATTCTAGGTCTTATGAAGTTAGGGTTGTTGAAGGTCTGAGATCATGAGCAGCCTGGCATCTAAGTGGAGTAAAACTTGGCCTCAAGATGTGAGTGGATTTTGCCTTTGTTATGGATCATAGAACAATTAAACAGTTCTTCTGAGGTCATTAAACATCTGTTTTGAGAGTAGTTCTTGGAAAGAGAGCACTCATTGCTTTTGAGTAAAGGCACAACTCTCTTTCTCGTCGATGGCAGTTCTCTGTCATCCAGGTCACGATAAATCCTTGTCATCCATTTGTAGCAACTGATCCTGAATTTCTTCCTATATAGGACGTTTCACCTCCCGGAAGCTTGTCCAGCTTGAGTTGACTTTAGTGAGTTTTCTGTTTAGATGTCACATCTCAATGTTCAATACGTCAATCACAAAGGTAATACTGGTAGAACACATGGCATTAAAAGAAATAGACATCAGCCTATCATCCATCCCGTCATTTGATTGATATACAGATGACATCTGACTTTGTCCTGACAATGAGGTCACCGCAGATGCACAAACAACGGCGCAAAGTGCAGCAAAACTAACAAGCTGCCCAGCAACTTACCTCCGATTTTTAGCCCTCTCTTTTTCTCTTAAACTTAAGTAAGGGTATAAAATGAGCGGGGGAGCTAGAACAAGTAAGAAGACAACAACTTATCACTTTCATACGGAATGGGAGGAGGACTTTTTTTTTTCACAATGACATTTTCAAAGTACGTTCGCCTCATCTGTCGGTCAACCGTCACAATACCAAAGAAGGAAATGTGGCGCGGCATTTTTGGACCATTGGTGGAAAATACGACATGGACGTCCCGCCGAAAAGCGAGCTGAGAAAGGTGAAGGAACTAAAATCCCAGTTGTCCAGACAGCAGTCACTTTTCACACCACAAACTTCAGAAGCGGAAGCCGCGGCCGAAGCATCGTTCCAGGTGAGTGACGTCATCGTTACTAAGGGTGGCCACCTGCAGCCTCTGTGTGCACTATCATTCAATTCCCTGCAAGTCGTCACAGTTAACGTGGGTCATGACAAAAGAATGTACATTAATATTTTGTGTTGAGCAATATTTGCTCATGCGGTTATGCGAAGTACATCAATATACATTATAGGTATAAAGAATGTTTTGCATTTTTGTTGTGGGTAGATCATTTTGACTGGGTCATTTTATAATGAAAAAGTGTGAGCACCCTTGAATTCTAGGCGGCTGCTGATTACCATCCAGCACCATTCATTTCTTCAGAGCTTTCACATGTCATCATCAGTAAGAGATACTGATTGGCAGCTTTCATATCACTTTTATCAATCATTCGCTGGAGCAACCCCTTGAGCTGATTCGCTGTTTCTTAAATGTGTTATCTTCATTGCGCAGCTCGATGTGTCATTGTGACGTGACATTTTGAGGAGATATCTTTGTCTTTGCCTGCAGTTTCACCCATTATCTTGATGAAAGTAGAGAGTATTCCCCTGCCAGCCTGCTTTGGCGTTTAATCAAGGGACTGTTCAGCTATCTGTATAGCCAAGTGGACATCTTGGGACAGGGGTCACCAACACGGTGCCCGTGGTGCCGTGACTCAGTACCCATGGAAAAGGTTGGTGATCCCTGTCTTGGGATAACATGTTCAGTGCAAACAGAGCAGCAGGACTCCGACTGGCACTTGTCTGCTGCTCCAGTGGCCAACTACTCAACTACGCTTCTTGAATTCGTGAGATCTGGATCTCATGAAAATTTTGTTTTAAATGTGTGAGCGGAAGGGATTTCATGTAGGAATGACTGTGCGGAATGTCAAGGAGGAAAAAGGGTAGCGAGAGGGAAAGATCAATGTTAATGACCCCTGAATGTCACTGTCTCAAGATGGGTGAATACAGCGAAAAAGAGTGGAAGGAAAAAGAAAAAACAATGACTGAAAAAAGAGTATTCTGATCTATGTCATGTTTCTAGTGTTCGTTGCATTACTTGCACTTGTTTCCTCCTTGTGGAGACTGTCCTGTGTTCACAATTAAAACTTGTCCAATTCTACACCAATCCCCTGTCATGGGGTTGGATTCGGTGGCCTCACCTCGTTGCCCCTATGGGGAAAAGTCTTGACAGAATGAACTGGCCATTTAAGAACCTGGCTGACATGGACCTGAGGTGGTCCAGTATCAGAGCCTGGTTGCACATCACAACGCTTCCCAGACACCAGCTATGCTCTGGTATGGCCTCAGGTTTGCCGAGGGAGCTGTCTGCAGCTGACACTGACAGGGGATTAGTCATCTTCAGCTTTTGTGTTTTTTTTTTGTTTTGGGGATGTCTGGAGCCACCCCTCGAGGGGCAGGTACTATCATGATGATGATTCTGCTGATTGACCGGTTTCCCTCCCATCAGGCTCTTGATAGCGCTCACCTGTTCCCCAATCAGGGTTATATATATGTTGTGCTTCGTGGTTGCAACTTTGTATTGCTTTTTCACTGTTGCCATGTTTTGAGTGTGGATTGCCATGCTTTCACTGTTTCCTTCATGCAGAGGTTGTTGTGGTGGTGGTTCAAGCAGTGGTTCTTTATCATTCCTTCATAGAAGTGATTCTTGTGAGCTTTTGTTTTTGACAGGAAAATCCAGGCTCTTGTTTGGTTTGCATTTAAAATGTATCTGCTATTTGGGTGCGAGCAGCATCTTTGACAATATCAGATTTTGAGAGTTGGGGTTAGGGTTAAGGTTAGGGATAGGGTTGAGGTTAGGGTTAGTTAGGTCTGTGGGTAGTGGTTAGGGGTTTGGTTTAGGGTTAGGGGTCAGGATTAGGGTTTGTTTGCGGTTAAGGTCAGGGGTTAGGGTTAGTAGGGTTAGGGGCTAGAGTTAGGGTTGGGTTAGGTTTTAGGTTGAGGGGTTGGGTTAGGATTACGTGTCAGGATTAGGGTTTGTTTAGGGTTTGGAGTTAGGGTTAGGGCAGGGGTGTCAAACTCAAGGCCCGTGGGCAGGTGAACAGGTTTAATCCGGCTTGCAAAGCGAAAAAATACCAGGTTTGAGGAGTGAATTGAACAATAGGTACGTAACAGTAGTTCATATGTCATGATTTTACCGATCAGGCCCACTTTAGAGTAGATTTTCTCCTGTGTTGCCCCTAAGCTAAACACCCCTGGGTTAGGGGTTTAGGTTTAGGGTTAAGGATTGGATTTAGGGTTAAGATAAGGGGTTAGGGTTAAAGTAAGGATTGTTCACTTGTAGATTGGCTATGTGGCATGGAGGAAGTGTTTCCAGGATGCTGACTTTGACTATTAAGTCTTCTTGAGGTGGGCCTAACTTAATGAAACATTGGTAAAGGAAGGTGCTCACTTGAAACCCCAGACATAGACTGTTGTTTGCTTGGATAGGTATTTGGTAATGGTACAGTATATTTGTTGTTTGCCTGCTTATTTGTTGTATGGTTTGTTAGCACCTTTACAATTGGAGCTTGTTTTTTAGATGTCTTTTGCCTTGACATTTTGTACAAGAGGACAAGAACATCTTTTCCTGTATATTACTGAATAGTATGGGCTGTTTCAAGTAACCTTGCAGTCTCAAGGCACATGATGGTCATGGATATTTGTTTCGCTTGCTCTTTGGTATACAAATTTAGCTGCTCTTGGGGTGTGACCATCATCTTCATGTGATGGAGATTTTGTGGACCATGATGTCTATGTATGGGGACTCCCAATGGAACACAAAGGCAACCCAAAAGGTAATAACCATGTTTGTAGATGGTGGGTCATATGAGGTTAACATTGAAATTCTCAGATCATGAACAGCCTGGTGTCTGAGTGGAGTAAAATTTGGTCTCAAGCTGTGAGTGGATTTTGCCTTTGCTCTTAGATCATAGAACAATTAAACACCCAAAAAACCATTCATCTTCTTGAAACATCTTTTAAAAGAGTAGTTCTTGGAAAGAGAACACTCATCGCTTTTGAGCAAAGACACCACTCTTTCTTTTCCACGGTGGCTCTCAGTCATCCAGGTCATATTTTCTTCCCTAGAAGACATTTTACCTCCTGGGAAGCTTGTTCAGTTCGAGTGGAACTTGGTGACTTTTCTGTATAGAACCATTAGAGTTGGGGGCTGGTCTCAGCGGCGCCAGAAAGTAGGTTGGTTGGGGAACAAAGGTGACACTTCTGGGGACTTGAGTCAAAATTTGAATAGCTACAGCTGTGATTCAGATCCTCAAAGTAACTTGCTGGTTCACTGAGTATCAGGCGGTAGTCGCTGGGGCCTGGTTTCAGTGGATCGCCCTGGGTATACCTATTCAAAGTGTGACTCACCACCAGAATGCGTGAGAGAGGTCTGAAAGCTAGCTACAAAGTTGCTGAACTCTTTGCTAAGTCCAAACGGCCACTGACTGTGGCAGAGACATGAATACTACCTGCCCGCAAAATCATCACAGAAGAAATGATCGGCCCTGGTGGTGTTATAGAAACAGCGCCACACTGAGCAAGTAAATTTAGACCAGTTTCCTTCCATTTCATTGTTTGACATTTATTTGGTGGTGTGCAGTATGATTTTTTTCAAATAAAAAGTATTTAAAAAAAGTTGGAAACACTGGCCCGAATAAGTGTCCCCATAATAGCAGTGTGTGGTTAGTTGTGGCTGAAACCTAACGGTGATAACAAACACTCCACCATTGGACCAGTTGCTTGGCTGTACGGCATACAAACTGGCTTTTGAAAAAATTAAAGGTACTGAGCTTGTGTATCTTGATCCCTGTCAAAGGTTCTGTGTCTACATGACAGAAAGCCTGAGTGAAACAAGGGTTCTACTACGCACTTGGGGATGTTTCAAGGAACCGAGATATCCCCAAGCACAGGATTGTGATACATGCATTTTGGACTCCCCATGTGACACAGTTGTATTTTGGCACTAAAGGCATGACACATACTGACTGTTGCTCATTGTCTAAAGCTCCAAGTTGTGGACATTGCTTTATAAACCGAAGATACAGGTTTTGATAACTTTCCTGTCTCTAGTAGTTCACTGGATGGATCAGGGATTGTAGACCGTACTTGAAATGCCTTTGTGCAGTTTAAATATGGATTGACTTTCCGGCTGTAGTGAGATACAGGTTTTGTAACTGTTCTGTTTGGAATAGTTCACCTGATGAAAATGGAGGTCAGTGATTTATAAATTTTACTTGAAAGGCCTTCTAGTAATTTCGTAGCTGAAGTTGTTCAAGCAGTGGTTCTTAATCATTCCTTTTTAGAAGTGATCCTTGTCTTTTTTTTTTTTTTTACTGAGTTTTACTTAGAAGAATTGTGTGCTTGAGGAATACTTGGAGGAGGTTCACAAAGATAGGGAAAGGGTTAGAGAGATGGCACTCCCCTCTAACATTCCACCTTTTGGTGAAATTGAAAGTCAGTGTGATGATAGCCCACGGAGATGGAGGGAGACTCAGGAACTAGTGAAGCGAGCAAGGTGGTCGTCAGTCCCGGGACCTAATGGAGTGCCCGACCGGCTGTATAAGAGTGCACCAGATATATTTAGGTTTTTATGGAGGTTGATGAAGGTGGTTTGGAGGAGGCAGGTTATTGCCAAGGCATGGTGTGGAGCAGGGGGATTTTCATTCCTCAGGAAAGGAACCCATCAGACTTTGGTCTAAACTGGACAATCGGTTTACTTGATGTTGAAGGGAAGGTCTTCTTTAGTGTGGTGGCACAGGGGCTGTCCAGTTACCTCAGAAAGAATAGACTGATTATTACTTCAGTGCAAAAGGCTCATCCTGATGGAGGTTTAGGGTTGTGGTGTAGGACATCCAATCTGGGGGGCAAGTCATCAGTCATAGAAGAGAGGAAGATGGTAATTGGGCAAGTACATGGGCAAGAGGAGGCAGTAAGATGTACTAAGACAGTGTCAGGTAAAGAAAAGACAGTGGGAGAATGTGGAGAGAGTTGTGGATCATGGAGGCTAATAGAAGGCTCATCATGGGGCTACTTATGATGTGCTACCATCTCCCCTCAACCTCAATCAGTGGTTGGCTGCCCCACCATTGTGTTCTGGTGGATGCACACTTAGGCATATATTGTCAAGGTGTAAGGTTAGTCTTTCCCAGGGGCAGTACACTTGGTGTCATAACCAGGTGATAAAATCTTTGGCAGCAGCAGTGTGGAAAAACATCTGAAGGTAGATTCCGTCATTGCTGGTATGGAGGTTTGGCAAATGAAATTTGTACATGAGGGAGAAAAGTTAGACTGTTTATATTCCGGCACAACACGGGGCAGCTAAGTGTAGGGGGGCTATGGAGTTGATGATGGCCCTGACTGAGTGGTTGGTTGTCCCAGCATATATGATTGGCTCCCAGCTGCGGCCGATTACGTTACCATGGTCTGGGGTAGAGAGGATAGTCTTTTTTTATTGAACTTATGCACCTCTGGTGCACCTACATGTGCTTCAAATGACTGGAAGTAACAGGGGATGTTGTCCAGATAGGGTATGCAGCAGTCGTCCCTAAGGGAACTTCGCATCTCCTCCATGCTCTTCTGGAAAGCTGCAGGGACGTTCGAGTCAAAGGGGGATCCGCACCCACTCATACAGCCCCCACGGGGTGGTGAAGGCAAGTACTGGTGGTAAGCTTTTCCCTGGTCAAGGAAAGTGAACCAGTTGTTTCCCCCCAGTGTGTCAAGCAGGTCTCTTGTTCGAGGTAACGGGTGTCTGTCTGGCACGGTTTTCTGATTTTAATAGCCGATAATCAATATAGAGGTGCAACGTGCCATCTTTCTTACCACGCACACGATTGGGGCAGCATAGGGGGACTTTGATTTTACAATCCACCCCTTCACAAGGAGGTCTTGAATATATTCCTTGACCTCCCTAAAGAGCGGCTTTGGAATGGAGGTGTATGCTCTCTGTACGGGGATCTCATCTTTAAGACTGATGACCATCTGCAGACTAGGATTACAATCAATGTCGTTACCGTCTCGGGCGAATGCTTTAGATTCCTCAAACAACATTCTCCTAACAACTTCTTGCTGTTCTTCCTTTAAATGCTCAAGGTCTACTGGTGGATGCCAGAGAGACTGGTCTGATTCACTAGACGGAGTGGTAACCTCAGTGACTACCAAAACGGGTGTGGAGTTACCTCGGGGGTCAGCATCCACGATCCGTTCAATATTCTGCAAAATGCCTAAGGTTGTTTTCCTTGGTAGTGTAACATCGTGCTTGGTGTTGTTGCCAACAGCGATCTTACCATAAGGCTTGGCTGGGTTCTGAACCTCAATTAAGGCTGTCCCTACATTGAGCTGTTCTAGAAGCTGGCTGCACTCATCTACTTCAAACAACGCTGGGCGGTCAGAGGGGTTCATGGTTGGAGGAACCCGGCACGCTATCCAGGAAACCTGTCCAGTCGGGATAACTGTCCTTCCCACCAGTTCTAAGCCGTCCTAATGGTGTGCTTTGCTCTGCTGTCTGAACAAAGTCTGTCTACCTTATCAGGGGATACTGATATGGCGTTCTGGAGTAGTGTGGTCAGGGTTGGGAGTGACTGTTCTGGCTGCCCCTTGATAAGTTGCTCGGGAATATCAAAACCTGTCAGGGTTCACAGCTGATCCCCGTTGTAATCTGCGCCAGCTGCAGCAGATGCCGCTAATCGAGATCCCTATAAAGGGCAGCGGCACTCTCTGCCTGGCGCCGGGGGATTGTGGTCTTCATGGATTACTGTGGGACCCTGCCACGACCCGGACCTCACCCCTGCCAACCCGGACCTCACCCCTGCTATGACCGGACCCCAGGTAGGACCTCCTTTCCCTTCCCGAGTCACGGCCGGGCCCAGACGGCCGGCGTGACCTCTGTTCCCTTCCCGAGTCACGGCCGGGCCCCTCCCGCAACCCGTACTGTTGAGGCCCAGCCTCTGCCGTTCTGTCTGCAACTCGTCCTGTCTGCATCCCGTACTGTTCAGTCTGCCACCCTGCCTGGGGCCCGCCCCGTCTGCAATCCGTACGGTTGAGGCCCAGCCTCTGCCGTCCCGTCTGCAACTCGTCCCGTCCAGTCTGCAACTCGTCCCGTCCAGTCTGCAACTCGTCCCGTCCAGTCTGCAACCCGTCCCGTCTGCAACCCGTCCCGTCCCGTCTGCAACCCGTCCCGTCCAGTCTGCAACCCGTCCAGTCTGCAACCCGTCCCGTCCCGTCTGCAACCCGTCCAGTTAAGGCCCAGCTTCTGCCGTTCTGTCTGCAACCCGTCCAGTCCGCAACCCGTCCAGTCTGCAACCCGTCCCGTCCAGTCTGCAACCCGTCCCGTCAAGGCCCAGCTTCTGCCGTTCTGTCTGCATCTCGGCCAGTCTGCAACCCGTCCAGTCAATGCCCAGCTTCTGCCGTTCTGTCTGCATCTCGGCCAGTCTGCAACCCGTCCAGTCCAGTCTGCAACTTCAACCGAATAAAAGCGCTTTCCACCCATCTCTGTCCCGAAGTGTAGTTCCCTGCTCGAGTCCGCCCCAGCACATCGTGACAAAACCAGTCAGTGGTCTGTCCATGGGCAAGCTGCTGACCTGGACTGGGGCACGGATAGAGAGACTGGGGTCTTCACTTCTAGACAAGTTGATCCTAAAAGGGATCCAGCCATCAAACGGGATGGGCTCCCCAGTGACTGCTTGCACTTTCAGCTCGTCTATTTCCTCAATGATTTCTGAAAGTGGGCGTATGTTGAGATCAGGCAAGTATCTTTCTTTCCAAGCCTGGTTTATCATGCTAACCTCTGCGCCTGTGTCCATCAATGCAGTTACTGCCAGACCACTCAAATTACATTGGATGAGGGCCTTTTTTCCTATTAGTTTAGCAACAGCTCCGCGTCTTGTACCTGACTCGACACTGGACAGTCGTGGTATCACCGTGGCTGTTACTGGTTATTTCGGGCATGGTGGATGGGACAGAGCCTTCTTGTTGCCTCTTAGGTTTTGCCTGACCACTTAGCTTACTAGCACACTGGCTTCGGGGCTTGGTCTCTGATCTGATCACTGGGGGCCTCGCTGCAGTGACCAGTTTGCGTTTCCCTGATTTTTCTGTCTCTTTAGACAGCCTGCGGCTCAGTGGCCTTCTTCTCCCCATGAGAAACAATGGCAACAATCTGTACAGTTTTGTCAAACACAGTCAGTACATCCAAATGGTTTGTCTCGTTATTCCTGTTCTATTTGGAGGGTACTGGGGAACAGGGTCGTCGCGGGCTTTGTTGTCTCATAGACTCTACTAACTTAGTGAGTTTTTCGACCTTATCTGTTCGCTGTTTGATTTGGTCAGTCTTTGTTGGAACAGCCGTGCTCTCTTGTTAATCACTGCGTTGGCGAGCGATGCCGGGCTGGAGCTGTACACTATGTGCGCTAGTGGAGGCCTGACGATGTGAAGACCCTATCCGTCTCTGCCTCTCATTCTCCTCAATAGTGATCCTCGCCACGTGATGCGCGTATTGTCTTCTCATTTACTTTCCTACCTGACAGGAGGCTACAGCTCTTGCCGTATGTCACTGTACTTATTTCCAAGTCCCTGGTAAATTGTGTGCTGAAAAACATCCTGTACCATGGCTGGGCTAAACTGTATGCCTGTATCTGGCAGTTTGGATGTGAACAGAACTCTCTGTTTCAGCCCTATCACACGGTAAAGAAACTGTTGGGGTGTCTCGCCCTCATCCTGTTTGGCACACATTAGCTCTTGAAATAACTCTTTACTGTTCTTCCCTCTCAGATGGACTTGGAGAAATTCTTTAAATTCTGCCACAGTAATGTCATCCATATTGATAAGCATATCTTGAAAAGCCTTGCTAGGCTGGCAAACCAACGGGGCTGGATTAGCCTGTCTGACCTCTCCCGCCTGTGATAGCACAGTCATATCATCTGTGCTGTGGGATGTGTGCATTGTTTGGGTGGGAACATGGGTGGCTTGCAATTCTAGATCTGCTCTGCTCTCTTATATATATATATATAAGAGATAAATGCTGAGGGTTGTGTCAGGAAGGGCATCCGGCGTAAAACTTTTGCCAAAACCAAATATGCGAGTCAACCAAAACTATACCATACCGGATTGGTCGCGGACCGGGTTAACAACGGCCGCCATTGGTACTGATAACCTACAGGGTACTAATGGAAATTGGGCTACTGTAGGTCGAAGAACAAGAAGAAGAGGAGGAGTGTGTGTTCGGAAGCAGAGAGAGAGGAGGAAAGGAAAGAGCCTAGGACTGAGAGTAGGGACTTTGAATATTGGGACTATGACAGGAAAAGGTAGAGAGTTGGTCGACATGATGCAGAGAAGGAAGGTGGATATACTGTGTGTCCAGGAGACCAGGTGGAAAGTTAGTAAGGCTAGAAGCTTAGGAGCAGGCTATAAGTTGTTCTAACATGGCACTGACAGGAAGAGAAATGGAGTAGGAGTTATCTTGAAGGAGGAGTTTGTTAGGAACGTCCTAGAGGTGAAAAGAATGTCAGATAGACTTATGAGTCGGAAACTGGAAATTGAAGGTGTGATGCTGTGATGCTCAATTTTGTTAGCGGCTATGCCCCGCAGGTGGGATGTGAATCTGAAGAGAAGGAGAAGTTCTGGAATGAGTTAGATGAAGTGATGCAGAATATTCCCAGAAATGAGAGAGTGGTCATTGGTGCAGACTTCAATGGACATGTTGGTGAAGGCAATAGAGGGGATGAAGAAGTGATGGGCAGATTTGGTATCCAGGATAGGAATGCAGAGGGACAGATGGTGGTAGATTTTGCAAAAAGGATGGAAATGGCTGTAGTGAATACCTTTTTCCAGAAAAAACAGGAACATAGGGTAACTTATAAGAGCGGAGGTAGGAGCACGCAGGTAGACTACATTTTGTATAGACGAGGTAACCTGAAAGAGATCAGTGACTGCAAAGTAGTTGTAGGTGAGAGTGTAGCCAGACAACATAGGATGGTGGTTTGTAGGATGACTCTGGTGACAAGGAAGATGAAGAGGACAAAGGCAGAGCAGAGGACAAAGTGGTGGAAGCTGACAAGGGAGGAATGTTGCATGGTTTTCAGGGAGGAGTTGAGAAAGGGTCTGGGTGGTCAGGGTGAGCTTCCAGATGATTGGACAACACCAGCTAGTGTTATCAGTGAGACAGGTAGAAGAGTACTTGGTGTGTCATCTGGAAGGAAAGTAGATAAGGAGACTTGGTGGTGGAATGAGGAAGTGCAGGAGTGTATACAGAGAAAGCGGTTAGCGAAGAAGTGGGATACTGAGAGGACTGAAGAGAACAGACAGGAGTTCAGGGAGGTGCGGCGAAAGGTAAAGATAGAGGTAGCAAAGGCAAAACAAAGGGCTTATGATGACTTGTATGCTCAGTTGGATAGTAAGGAGGGTGAGAATGATCTATACAGGTTGGCGAAACTGAGAGATAAAGATGGAAAGGATGTACAACAGGTCCGGGTGATTAAGGACAGAGAGGGGAATGTATTGACAGATGCTAGAAGAGTGATGGGAAGATGGAAAGAGTACTTTGAAGAGCTGATGAATGTGGAAAATGAAAGAGAGGCAAGGGAAGAAGAGGTGACTATTGTAGACCACAAAGTAGCACAAATTAGTAAAAGTGAAGTGAGGAACGCATTGAAGAGGATGAAGAGTGGAAAAGCAGTTGGTCCAGATGATATACCTGTGGAGGTGTGGAAGTGTCTAGGAGAGGCAGCGGTAGATTTTCCGACTAGATTATTCAACAGGATCTTAGAGAGTGAGAAGATGCCTGAAGAATGGGGACAAAGTGTGATGGTGCCTATTTTTAAGAATAAAGGGGATGTGCAGAATTGTGGCAACTATAGAGGGATTAAGTTGATGAGCCATACAATGAAGTTATGGGAAAGAGTAGTGGAAACTAGACTGAGAGCAGAAGTCAGCATTTGTGAACAGCAGTATGCTTCATGCCTAGGAAGAGTACTACAGATGCAGTATTTGCGTTGAGAATGCTCATAGAAAAGTACAGAGAAGGCCAGTGGGAGTTGCATTGCGTTTTTGTAGACCTAGAAAAAGCATATGACAGGGTGCCAAGAGAGGAGCTCTGGTATTGTATGAGGAAGTCTGGAGTGGCAGAGAAGTATGTTAAGACTGGTGCACGACATGTATGCTAGCTGTGAGACACTGGTACGGTGTGCTGTAGGGGTAACAGAGAAGTTCAAGGTGGAGGTGGGACTCCATCAGGGATCAGCTCTGAGCCCCTTCTTGTTCGCAATGGTGATGGATAGGCTGACAGATGAGGTTAGACAGGAATCCCCATGGACCATGATGTTTGCGGATGACATTGTGATCTGTAGTGAGAACAAAAAACAGGTAGAGGAAAATCTAGAGAGGTGGAAGTATGCTCTGGAAAGGAGAGGAAAGAAAGTTAGTCGCAGCAAGACAGAATATATGTGTGTGAATGAGAGGAACTCGGGTGGAGCGATGAGGCTACAGGGTGTGGAGATCAAGAAGCTGGAGGATTTCAGGTACTTGGGGTCAACAGTCCAGAGCAATGGAGAGTGTGGAAAAGAGGTGAAGAGACGGGTCCAAGCAGGTTGGAATGGGTGGAGAAAAGTGTCAGGGGCACTATGTGATAGAAGACTTTCAGCCAGAATAAAAGGAAAGGTGTACAAGACAGTGGTGAGACCAGCAATGATGTATGGACTAGAAACTGTTACAATGACCAAAAGACAGCAGGCAGAACTAGAGCTTGCAGAGATGAAGATGTTGAGGTTCTCTTTGGGAGTGACCAGAATGGATAGGATCAGGAATGAGTCTATCAGAGGGACGGCACATGTTAGATGTTTTGGAGAGAAGGTCAGAGAAGCCAGACTGAGATGGTTCGGTCATGTACAGAGAAGAGATAGTGAATATATTGGTAGACGGATGCTGGAACTGGAGCTGCCAGGCAAGAGGTCTCGAGGAAGACAAAAGAGAAGATTTATGGACGTAGTGAGAGAGGATATGATGGTAGTTGGTGTGAGAGAGGAGGATACAGAGAATAGGGTTGGATGGAGAAAGTTGACTCTCTGTGGCGACCCCTGACGGGAAAAGCCGAAAGAAGAAGAAGAAGGAGAAGAAGAAGATGAGACATTTCTGTTCTCAATCATGGTATCAATATTGTCCTTCAGGATCAATAAGTCAATCATTCCACTGTCCTCTAATTCGAGTAAATGCTTACTGTACATGAAAGCACTGATGTACTCGAAGCATTCCTCCTGGTCTCCCTCCTGGAGCTCGGGTCGGTCTTGTCCCGGAGCTAGACCCACATCTTTGGCGACCTTTAAGAGTTCCTTGGCTGATAGGGTAAGCAGGCTTTTCCTGATGTCCCCCACCAGGTCATTCCCAGCTCTCTCGGCCATGGCAAGTTCCCCTTCTTGTCCCTCTCGATGGAATCACTCAGCTCCCAACACTACACCAGCCTTAGCTCCAGTGTCGGTCCTAGATTTCATTAATGGATCAGCTCCAAACCAGCCGGCGGCGCCGATCCCAGACGAGCCCCCAAGATTTGTTACGGGTCTCAAGTGTGATGACCACAGTAGCAAAAATGTTACCTGTGTTAAGCAGGTGGAAGAGCGGAAGTCAAGAAGCGTGTTTCTTGTTTCTCTCTCGCATTGCATCTAAGGAGACGATGGGAGTGCCCACCTTTTATTGCTTCCGGTGCAGCGAGAGAGAAGAAAGTTCCGCCCCCCCCACTTTTATAAAGAAAAAAATATTAGAACTGAAATAAATCACCCAATAAATGTGGTCATCCTATTTTAGGTGTGCCACACTTGTAACACATTTACATGGATGCAGGGGGCATATGTTTGGAAAGGTAAAGCCAAATATCTGTTTATTTAAGAAAAAACAAACACTACATGTTTTATAAGAAAGGGAAATATTTTACAAGTTTATCTATTTTACCACCAACGTGAGTGGATGCAACCTGGCATGTTTATGGTTCATAGTCGGGTTTTCCATTAACTTCATGCACTAAAGGGCAAAACTCACAATTCGGCTCAGTTCTGTCAGCTCCATTTCAGTTGCTATGTAACCCATGGTCCGCATCAGATTCCCCAAGTCTTTGCAGTTTATGAAGCCATCCTTGTCCTTCTGAAATTCGACAAAGGCCTCACGTAACTCTGGAGAGCAAGCAGACACGGGGACACCGCCCTCTATCTCATTGTGTGTGAGACCTCTCGTCTGCAAAACAGAAAGGATGGGAGAAAGAAACGATTAGATCAATTGATTTTAATTAGTTTTGTACATAGTCTGTCAAAGAATACACAAGTCTTACGTGAACGGAAGAATATGCCTGTTAAGTTGTTACATGTATAGCTTATAGCCGTTATCAATACTTACGTGGTATGTATCCATTTAAGAATGATTAGTAGAAAGAGAGTTGTGGAGGCTGTATTCCTGTCAGTCCTAGACTATGGTGATGTGATCTATAGGCATGGATCTTCATCTACATTGATGCAGCTAGACTCTGTTTATCAATCTGCTCTTAGATTTATCACCGGTGATGGCTAAGACACTCACCACTGCATTCTTTATGACAAGGTTGGCTGGCCCTCTCTCTCACTGAGGCGTGATTGCCACTGGTACTTCATCTTCATAGCCGTCTGTGGCAAACTTCCCTCCTACATCTCTTCTCTACTCGACTGGGCTGTTGGTACTTACGAGACCAGATCCAGCTGTTGGCTTACTCTTATGGCTCCGCTTGCGTGCACGGATCTGGGGAAAACAGCCTTTTGTACTGATGTCCCCAACACATGGAACACTCTGCAACAAACCCTAAAATTAGATGCCCTCCCCTCTGCCGCTGTTTTTAAACACTTTGTTAAAGTAAACAAGTAACACTTTGTTACTTGTTTTTAGTTTTATCCACCCCCTTGTACTTTTTAATTTGATCTAATTTTTTTACTTGTTTCGAGTTTTATCTACGGTTTCCGTACTGTCTTTAATCTAATTTTCGCCTGTTTTTAGTTTATCTACTGGTTTTTTTTTTTTTTTTTTTTTTTTAATTTGATCCCATTTTATTGTTTTGCTGTGCTCTACTTTGCTTGTAAACTTGTCGACCCTGAAAATGAGGGAGACCTCAGTGGTCTTACAAGTATAAATAAAGGTTTGAATATGAATATGAAGAAATATGGAATTTAAGACAGTATTCCTATCACATTGGTTATACTGGAACTCTTTTTCACATTTTTTAGAAATCACTTTGACTCGGCAGCGTTCTTCGTCCACCTGTCAAGCATTTTTAAACAAAAAAGAGTCCGATCTCGCCCCTGAGATATTCAAATCTCTGTCTACCGAGTGGCTTGGTAAAGATATCCGCTTTCATATCATTTGTTGGACAATATTGCAGTTCAGTTTGTCCATTCTGCACACATTCACGGATATAGTGGTAGCGAATGTCTATGTGTTTGGTCCTGGAGTGCTTTACAGGATTCTTTGCAATTGCGATGGCTCCTTGGTTATCTTCAAGGATCACTGTGGACACAGACTCTACACTGAGATCACACAGTAGTCGTTTCAGCCAGATTCCTTCTTGAGCTGCTTGACTGAGTGAGATGTATTCAGCTTCTGCTGTTGAAAGTGCTACTGTTGATTGTTTCTTGCTGAGCCAGCTTACTGCTCCTCCACTCAGAAGGAAGATGTTGCCTGTTGTTGACCGGCGATCATCTTGATCTCCAGCCCAGTCGGCATCCGAGTATCCGATTAAAGCTCCGGAGTCTGACCTCTCATATTTCAGAGCAAGATTTAATGTCCCTTTCAAGTATCGAAGTATCCTCTTTACAGCAGTCAGATGTGAAGCGTCTGGATTTGCATTGAACTTCGACACAGCACTCACAGCTTGAGCTATGTCCGGTCTTGTCGCCATGGCAGCATACAGCAGACTTCCAACCATTGACTGATAGGTATGCTGGTGCACTGACATACTGACACCATCACTCCTTTTTAGCCTGACGTTGGCATCTGCAGGAGTTGCCACAGGATTTGCATTATCCATTCCATACTTCCGAAGTATGGCTTCAATGTAATGCTTCTGCTGAAGAATGATACGATTCTTTTCTTTATCTTGGATGACAGCGATGCCTAGGATGTAGGACAGCTCACCCATGTCTTTCATCTTGTAGCACTCCTTGAGAGCTGCTTTGAGCTCGTCCATGCTCTCAGTTGACTCTGTAATCAGGATCAAATCGTCCACGTAAACTGCTAGTATTTCAAGCTCTTGTCTTGACCTCACAAACACGCAGGGGTCTGATGTGCTCTGTTTGAATCCAATTTCCATCATGAACTCCGTAAAAGCCTTGTTCCAACAGCGAGGAGACTGTTTCAGTCCATAGATTGATTTTTTTAGTTTGCATACCAGATGTTCCTGCCCTGGTTTGATGAAGCCCTCAGGTTGCTCCATGTATATTTCTTCTTCCAGGTGTCCATTGAGGAATGCAGTTACAACATCCATCTGGTGGACATGTAGACCCTTTTGAACAGCAAAGGACAGTAATGTACGAATAGAGCTAAATCGTACCACTGGTGAAAACGTTTCATCATAGTCAGCGCCATACAACTGTGTGTAGCCCTGTGCAACGAGTCTACACTTGTATCGTTCCACTCTTCCATCACTGTGATGCTTGACTTTGAACACCTATCTGGATCCTACTGCCTTTCTGTCTCTTGGCAAGTCGACTAAGTCCCATGTCTTGTTTTCCAGCAGTGACTCATATTCCAAGTCAGCTGCCTCCTGCCAGTCTTTTGCATTAGGACTCTCCATTGCCTCTTTTAGTGAGAGTGGCTCTGTCACGCAACACATGTTTGCATAATGATCAACAGTCACTACATCAGCAAACTCATCATATCCAAATCTTATTGGAGGCTTTCTGATTCTGTCATTTTTTCTGACAGTGCTCTCAACAGTGACTTTGTCATGTTTTGTTTCACTCTCATCTATTTTCATAGTTATCTTGGTGTCTGTGCAGTGTACTTTTGGTTCCTGCTTCAAGTTAAAGTTGGATTCATCAAAGACGACATCTCGACGGATCAGAATCCTCCTCTTCTCTTCATCGTACAGGCGATAGCCTTTGGCATTGTTTGCATACCCCACGAAGCGAAGCTTCACAGTCTTTTTGTCCAGCTTCTTTCTCTCTTCATCTGGGACAAGTGCATAGGCAATACAGCCAAACACCTTCATGTGACCCACATTAGGTTTTTTCCCACACCATCTCTGGTACGGTGTCTCTCCCTTCAGGACAGAAGTAGGCAGCCTGTTCTGTATGTAAGCTGCTGTGGCAACAGCCTCTGCCCAGAACATCTTTGGTAACTTAGCATGAGACAACATGCTCCTTGCTGCTTCAACGAGTGTTCTATTTTTTCTTTCAGCAACTCCGTTTTGCTGTGGTGAGTGAGGTACAGTCATTTCATGGTGGATGCCTTGAACCTTCAAATATTCTTGAAACTCCCTTGAGGTGTACTCACCATCATTGTCTGTTCTCAGCCTCTGGATGCTTAGTCCACACTCATTTGTGAATGTCTTCTCAAATTCCTTGAATTTACACAGCACTTCATTCTTCTGTTTCATGAAGTATACCTTGGAGCATCTTGAGTAATCGTCTGTGAAAGTCACAAAATATTTTGATCCATTTATAGATTCAGTTTGCATGGGACCACAGACATCACTATGAATTAACTGCATCTTGCGCTTGGAACGTATTTCTCCAATCGACTTGAATGGCTTTTTAGCCAGCTTGCCCTCCACACATCCTTCACAGAAGGGAACTTCTTTGTCTGCAGAGAAGTCCACTCCGTTCACCAGACCTTTTAGTTCCTTCAGCTTGGTAGTGTGAGCGAGGCGCTGGTGCCACAAGATAGCAGCTACTGATGCACTGTGAGTGACTGATTCATTTCCTTTCACATCTAGCTGATATAGTCCATCAGCTCTTCGTGTTCCCATTCCTTTAAGAGTTCCATCTTTTCCACGAATGTAGCAGCAGGACCTCTTAAACTGAACCGTATTTCCCTTTTTGGTGGCAGCTCCTACTGAGAATAAATTCCCAGAAAGTTTTGGAACATACAGCACATCATACATTGTAGCATTTTTTACCTTGCTTGACTTGAAGGTCATTGTCATGTTGACATTTCCAATTCCCAGGGCATCAACCACCCTGCCGTCACCGAGCTTCACTGACTGTTCTTTTGAGAACTGCTGGTATTCCTTAAGAATTCCTTGCTCGCATGTCATGTGCTTTGATGCTCCAGAATCAATTAACCACTCAAACTGATGTGGTTTTTCTGAGCTTTCCCTTCTAGCTACAAAGGCACTTTCAGATGAACCATCTTCATCCTCACACACCACATTTTTAACTTTGTGGATTTTCTTTTTTGATTTGTTTTTCCAGCTTGGACAGTCACGTTTAATGTAGCCTTCCTTCCCACATTTATAGCATCTCCACGTGCTTTGTCCTGCTCCCACTGCTTTGGAGCGATCCTGCAGATTGCCACACACCTGTGATGACATTGCTGCTGCACCATCTGAAGGACCACCACTGTAATCATTAGCATTCACTCGCTTTTGTTCCTCATCGATTAACGCTTGTTGAACACATTTGAGTGTCAGGTTGTCAATCTTTGTTTCCCGTGCAGTGACAACTGTAGCGTAACTTGGTGGTAAACTTCCCAACAATGTTACAATTTGGTCTTCCTCTTCAATTACAGCTCCTATTGCTGATAACTGGTCAGTCAGTTCTTTCATTTGTTTGAGGTGCTCAGTCAAACCATCTCCTTCCTTCATTTCGCACCTGAAATATTTCTTCTTCAGAAATAGTTTATTTGCCAGCGTGTCTCTTTCAAAAATATCTTTCAGTGTAGTCCACACTTCTTTGGGAGTCTTACAGTTTGTAATCAGGTACAACAGGGATGAACTTACATTGAGCACTAACACAGAGAACGCTTTCTCTCTCTGTTTCATGAACTCACCCTGTGCTGCTGCGTTAGCATCTGGGGCTAATGTGTCTTCCTCTGTTAGCATTCGCCACAGTCCTTTAGCCTTTAGCAGATGTTCCATTTGAAACTTCCACGTTGGCCAATTCTCCGGTCCGCTCAGCTTGTCGATAAACAGCTTGTCCTCCATTGTGAGTTCCCACAATACTGTTCACTATCACACAATATTCAGTGTAATCCAGCCTTTTAGCGACACTCTGGGCCCATAACCTATTGTATTTTAGGAACGAACTTTATTGCAGGCAGCATGAAAGAAAAAAACACGGAACGTTCTTCTTCCTTTGTTAAGACGCAAAAACACACAGACGTAACACACTGATATAGCAGTAGCGCCACCTATAGGTAAAAGTACCGCCCATTTACAACACCGGCGGCAGTAGATCGAGCCACAATCCGGGGGAACCACCGAAATGAGAGCCAGGGAATCCAGAGACAACATGAGCTTACTAATGTGAAAAATGTTCAAGTAAATTTTTGGGTAAATTTAGTCAGAGGGTTAGGGGTTAGTGTAAGGGTGACGATTAGGATTAGGGTTACCCTGGGCATGTAATGTAGAATCCGTCAGCGGTTGGTTTATGCCACTGGGAGCCATAAAGGTCCTCACTTCCTCCTGGTTCCCGCCGGGCAACGTGCACGCTAAGAGAACGGCGGGGCGGACAATACCGGGGACGTGAGCCGTCAAGACCGCCCTAAACTAAGCCCCGCGGTTCGGGAATACCAGGGGCACCGACGTATCCACCATCAAATATGAGACAAGCAGAGACTCCCGGGGCCGGAAGATGACAGACGACGGGGACACCGCAGCGAAAAAAAGAAGAGGTTTGTCCCTCCCCCCTTTGAAAATGTATGAATGTATTGTTAAAAGATGCTTATTTTCATAATAGCTCATCGCACGAGTTTAGAGTCGTGTGTGTGTGTGTGTGTGTGTGTGTGTGTGTGTGTGTGTGTGTGTGTGTGTGTGTGTGTGTGTGTGTGTGTGTGTGTGTGTGTGTGTGTGTGTGTGTGTGTGTGTGTGTGTGTGTGTGTGTGTGTGTGTGTGTGTGCGCGCGCATGCGGAGGGGGGGGGGGCTCCTGCCCTTGCCCAGAGATGATGTACTTTCTTCGGACAAGGATCCCCGGGATGACGGCGTGGAGCTCCGGGACCTCCAGACAGGCACATGAGAATGAGTGGGGGAGTTAAGGAGGGGGTAATGTTTGTGTGTGTGTGTGTGTGTGGTGGTGGGGGGGCAGCCCTCGCCCAGCGATGATGCACTTTCTTCGGACACGGATCTCCGGACCATCGGCGTGGGGCTTCGGGATCTCCAGACATGCATATGAGAATGAGTGGGAGAGTCAAGGTGGGGGTAGCGTGGAGGAGGGGGGATTCCAGGCCAGCAATCCTTGCACTGACTTAAGACGAGGATTCCCGAAACGTTGTCGTGGAGCCCTTGGAGATCCAGAGTTGTACATGTAACCCCTGGGAAATTTGGTATTTCTTTCATCATATATTTTTGTTTTGGTTTCAAGGAATTTCAGTGTTTTTAGACTCTGCTGTTTTGTTCATGTTGAACGTAATTTTGCTGCAGAGATTTGTATTATATTTGTTGTTAGTTGTTAGTGTTGTTGTTTTTAACCAATCAAAGCATCTGTGGTGGAGTATGCAACTAGCAGCGTTTCTTTTGCAACCTGTGATTGGGCATTGAATCGTCTCTTCAGTTTTTCTGTTTCCAGTTGGCTGGGGGGCGGGAGTAAGGCAGGGTGAGGCGCAACCAGGTTTAGGTGTGAGGGAGAGACGAGAAGGAGCAGGAGGGCTGCAGCTGAAGGACTTTCTGGACGGAAAAAGTTCAGGATCTGCTTGATGTACAGTGCCGAGCGGTCAAACACTGTACCTGCTCCAGTGACTGGAATGCGGCGCGACAAGAAAAAAAACAAACTCTGACGACGTCAAAGAAGGACTTTGCCGTCGTGTTAGTTAGCTGGCTAAGCTAACTGGATCGCCAACCGCGGACGACAATCCACGCCAGTCCAGATAGCGCTCCAGGCGACCAGGAAAAGCCTGGTAGCTCTTCTGGCGACGAGGGACAAAGGTTTTCCACGGCAGCCCAGATAGCGCTCCAGGTGACCAGGAAAAGCCTGTTAGCTCCTCTGGCGACGACGGAAACAGCGACCATCCCTTCCCGCCCGCCGCCTCAGCCGACTCCTCCAGTCAGCACTGTCAGGGGGTGAAGTAAAGAACGCTGACATTGAATCTTCTCAAAGAGTGAGTACTCCGCTTCATTTTGTTTACTGACTCTGCTCAAAGAGGGAGAATTTGCCTCTTATTTTTCTCCTACCTTCCTCTTCTTCTTTTGGCTTTTCCCTTCAAGGGTAACAACAGCGTGTCAACTTTCTCCATCTAACCATATTCTCTGTGTCCTCCTCTCTCACACCAACTACCTTCATATCCTCTCTCACTACGTCCATAAATCTTCTCTTTGGTCTCCTTCGAGACCTCTTGCCTGGCAGCTCCAATTCAAGCATCCGCCTACCAATATATTCTCCATTCCTCCTTTGTACATGACCCAACCATCTCAGTCTGGCTTCTCTGACCTTCTCTTCAAAACATCTAACATGTGCTGTTCCTCTGATGGACTCATTCCTGATCCTATCCATCCTGGTCACTCCCAAAGAGAACCTCAACATCTACATATCTGCAACCTCTAGCTCTGCCTCCTGTCTTTTCGTCATTGGAACAGTTTCTAGTCCATACATCATCGCTGGTCTCACCACTGTCTTGTACACCTTTCCTTTTATTCTGGCTGAAAGTCTTCTATCACATAGTACCCCGACACTTTTCTTCACCCATTCCAACCTGCCTGGACCCGTCTCTTCACCTCTTTTCCACACTCTCCGTTGCTCTGGACTGTTGACCCCAAGTACCTGAAATCCTCCAGCTTCTTGATCTCCACACCCTGTAGCCTCACCGCTCCACCCGAGTTCCCCTCATTCACACACATATATTCTGTCTTGCTGCGAGTAACTGTCATTCCTCTCCTTTCCAGAGCATACCTCCACCTCTAGATTTTCCTCTACCTGTTTTCTGCTCTCACTACAGATCACAATGTCATCCGCAAACATCATGGTCCATGGGAATTCCTATCTAACCTCATCTGTCAGCCTGTCCATCACCATTGCAAACAAGAAGGGGCTCAGAGCTGAGCCCGGATGGAGTCCCACCTCCACCTTGAACTTCTCTGTTACCCCTACAGCACACCACACCACTGTCTCACAGCCAGCATACATGTCCTGCACCAGTCTTAACATACTTCTCTGCCACTCCAGACTTCCTCATACAATACCAGAGCTCCTCTCTTGGCACCCTGTCATATGCTTTTTCTAGGTCAACAAAAACACAATGCAGCTCCCTCTGACCTTCTCTGTACTTTTTTATTGTCATTCTCAAAGCAAATATTGCATCTGTAGTACTCTTCCTAGACATGAAGCCATACTGCTGTTCACAAATGCTGACTTCGGCTCTCAGTCTAGTTTCCACAACTCTTTCCCATAACTTCATTGTGTGGCTCATCAACTTTATCCGTCTTTAGTTGCCACAATTCTGCACATCCCCTTTATTCTTAAAAATAGGCACCATCACACTTTGTCTCCATTTTTCAGGCATCTTCTCACTCTCTAAGATCCTGTTGAATAATCTAGTCAGAAAATCTATCGTCTACCAAATCTACCATCCTCTTCAATGCCTTCCTCACTTCACTTTTACTAATTTGTGCTACTTTGTGGTCTACAATAGTCACCTCTGTAACCTTTGCCTCTCTTTCATTTTCCCCATTCATCAGCTCTTCAAAGTACTCTTTCCATCTTCCCATCACTCTTCTAGCATCTGTCAATACATTGCTCTCTCTATCCTTAATCACCCGGACCTGTTGTACATCCTCTCCAATTTTATCTCTCTGTTTCGCCAACCTGTATAGATCATTCTCACCCTCCTCACCATCCAACCGAGCATACAAGTCATCGTACGCCCTTTTTTTGCCTTTGCTACCCCTATCTTTACCTTTTGCCGCATCTCCCTGAACTCCTGTCTGTTCTCTTCAGTCCTCTCAGTATCCCACTTCTTTGCTAACTGCTTTCTCTGTATATACTCCTGCACTTTCTCATTCCACCACCAAGTCTCCTTATCTACTTTCCTTCCAGATGACACACAATGTACCTCTACCTGTCTCCCTGATAACACTAGCTGTAGTTGTCCAATCATCTGGAAGCTCACCCTGAATACCCAGACCCTTTCTCAACTCCTCCCTGAAAGCCATGCAACACTCCTCCCTTTTTAGTTTCCACCACTTTGTCCTCTGCTCTGCCTTTGTCCTCTTGATCCTCCTTGTCACCAGAGTCATCCTACAAACCAGCATCCTATGCTGTCTGGCTACACTCTCACCTACAACTACTTTGCAGTCACTGATCTCTTTCAGGTTACCTCGTCTATACAAAATGTAGTCTAGCTGCGTGCTCCTACCTCCGCTCTCATAAGTTACCCAATGTTCCTGTTTTTTCTGGAAAAAGGTGTTCACGACAGCCATTTCCATCCTTTTTGCAAAATCTACCACCATCTGTCCCTCTGCATTCCTATCCTGGATACCAAATCTGCCCATCACTTCTTCATCCCCTCTATTGCCTTCACCAACATGTCCATTGAAGTCTGCACCAATGACCACTCTCTCATTTCTGGGAATATTCTGCATCACTTCATCTAACTCATTCCAGAACTTCTCCTTCTCTTGAAATTCACATCCCACCTGCGGGGCATAGCCACTAACAACATTGAGCATCACAGCATCACACCTTCAATTTCCAGTTTCCGACTCATAAGTCTATCTGACATTCTTTTCACCTCTAGGACGTTCCTAACAAACTCCTCCTTCAAGATAACTCCTACTCCATTTCTCTTCCTGTCAGTGCCATGTTAGAACAACTTATAGCCTGCTCCTAAGCTTCTAGCCTTACTAACTTTCCACCTGGTCTCCTGGACACACAGTATATCCACCTTCCTTCTCTGCATCATGTCGACCAACTCTCTACCTTTTCCTGTCATAGTCCCAATATTCAAAGTCCCTACTCTCAGTCCTAGGCTCTTTCCTTTCCTCCTCTCTCTCTGCTTCCGGACACACACTCCTCCTCTTCTTCTTGTTCTTGTTCTTCAACCCACAGTAGCCCAATTTCCATTAGTACCCTGTAGGTTATCAGTACCAATGGCGGTCGTTGTTAACCTGATCCACGACTGATCCGGTATGATATGGTTATGGTTGACTCGAATGTTTGGTTTTGGCAAAAGTTTTACGCCGGATGCCCTTCCTGACACAACCCTCAGCATTTATCCGGGCTTGGGACCGGCACAGGGAGATACTGCTCTGTGCCCCCCTGTGCTGCCCTGAGGCTGCATTTCTTATTTTTCTCCTACCAACCGGAGTAAAGGACCTATAGGTTTTTTTGGCTCCCACGGTCTTCAGTGTTGATCAGGCCTGCAACTGGGTTTTTTTTTTTCTTTAATTTTTTTTATCTGATCACCAGCTTGTGTGCAGGTGTGGGCCCACAATTTAAAGTGTTATACAAAGGTGACACCATTCTCATTTGATATTCCTCTGATCCTGTAATAACTGGATAAGTTTTATTTTATACATTAAGAGCCAGTGAGTCACAGGGTGGCAGCCTCTTTTTATTGTTAGTACCTGGCTGATTCTTGGTTTGAGAAACCGGTGTGAACAAGGTTCATAATTTCATTTTTATTTTTCCGACGCATTCTTATTTCTGTTTAATAAATCATAACTTATTTTTGTGAAGTGCGTTGGTGATTTGTTTTCTATAAATAGTATTTTTTGTGATCTTTGAAGTAAAAGATAAGGGGTAAATACATTTTACAACAAAAAGGGGAATAATTATCGACCTAGGGCGCTGACCGCATAACAGGGTTAGAGAAGCGCTACATACATGTGAGTAAAGGGAGTATTTCCCCCTCCCTTTATGCTCCTAGTTCCGCTGCATCTGGTTTACTAGGTCCATAAAAGCTCCCCATGTCCCTGGTACCCCTTCTGACTTTCCGGGCCTTGGTACTCCATAAAGTCTGTTGAAGTTTCTCTAAGTTTTCCTCTAGGAGAGAAGGCAAAGCCCTTAGACCGAATGGGGGCTTTGCCCTTCTTCCGCGCTGCACTGTGTAAATACATATATTAATATACATGGACATGTCCTCAGTGATGTTCCTGGAATCATTGGGTGTTTCGGGTCTTTCAACATCATACACCCTCATCCAGGTGAGCCTGTCAGGGCTGATCAGACCCTGGCTTGTGTCCAGTTGGCACGCTAGCTACCATGACTCCATGGCTCTCCTCTCTTGAGCCACAGGCATCTTGAGGCCCTCTCTGCAGCTTCGGTGGTATTGCGGATGGCTCTTCTCTTATGCTGCCGGACGATGCCCAGACAACCCAGAATGCTGGCATAGGACCAGGCCACAAAGCCCCTGCAGCCCACTTCCACTGGAAGGCATATTGCCCTCCATCCTGCTTGCTGGCACTCATTGACTGTTACAGTGTACTTGGAGAGCTTCCTCTCAAAAGCCTCTTCCAGGCGGTCTTCCCACGGGACGGTCAACTCCAGCATTATCACTTGCTTGGTGGCCTCTGATACAAGGAGAATGTCAGGCAGGAGGGTGGTGGTTGCAATATGGCTAGGGAGCTTCAGCTGTTTTTCAAGGTCCACTGCCAGCTGCCAGTCTCTTGCAGATGTCTGGATGCCTGCTGGTGTTCTTTTAGCTGTGGCCGCCTGTTCTCCAGCCCTAACAAAGCCAATGGAGTTCTTGGCAGGGTGGAACTGCTTTGCCCAAACCAACCCTGTGCTGAGTGCCTCAACGATGGTCTTCAGGACTTGGTCATGCCTCCATCGGTAGTGCCCTTCTCCTAATACTGTAGTGTAGCAGATTAGGACATGTTCTAAGGTGCCTTTCTTGGAACACAATGGGCAGGCTGGCGACTCTGCTAAGCCCCAAGTATGCAGGTTCGATGGACTGTGCAGCACACCGTACACTTCTTTGACAAGAAATTTGATGCGATGAGGCTCAGCTTTCCAGATATCAGTCCAGGTAACGTCCCTCTCAAGCGCATTTACTCACCTATCCAGGCTCCCTGATGTCTCATGCCCACCGCCTTGCAAGATCTTGATTCCTCCATTGCTGCTCTCACCTCCTCTTAGACCAGGCGCCTCCTCTCCTTCCCCCTGATGTTCATTTGGGGGGTTGTGAAGGAACTTAGGCCAGCTCGGCCCCGTGTGACGAATCCCACCAGAGTCTTATGGCGCAGCCTAGCTTCAGCTGTTTGTACGGCCTCTTACCTGGATTCCAGCATTAGCCACCTTCGGATCCCTGTACAGCACCACCTCTCTGGCTCTGGTTACCTTGAACTCCTCCTCTGGTTACCTTGAACTCCTCCTCCAAGGACTTGAAGGGCAGTTGCAGTTTGTTGTTGTGTTCATAGAGAGCAATGCTGCTCAGGCTCTTTGGTAACCCCAGCCATCTCTGGAGGTGGCTACTGACTTTCATCTCCAGGGTTTCTACTGTGGAGAGTGGGACGGCATAGATGAGGAGCGGCCACAGGATCCTGGGGAGGATGCCGTGCTGGTAGACCCAAGCCTTGAATTTTCCAGGTAGACCGGATTTGTCCACAGACTTCAACCAGACATCCAACTCACCACAAGCTGTCTGGATGGATGCTGCATCTTTGAGAGAGCTGTCAAACATCTTGCCCAGACTCTTGACTGGCCTCTCTGAGATTGTAGGGATAGCTGCACCTGCGATGTTGAAGCGGAACTTGTCTTCTATCTTCCCTTTCCTGAGTACCATCGACCTAGATTTGGCAGGTTTGTAGCTCATTCGGGCCCACACCATCATCTTCTCCAGCCCCTTCAGAATCCACCGACATCCAGGAACTGATTCTGTGGTGACAGTTTGGTCATCCATAAATGCCCTAATGGGTGTCTGTCGTTGTCCAGAGCTCATCAGGGGCCCTCTGCACTCTGGCTTAGCAGACTTCATGCATATTCATGGCCAGGGAGATTCATGTCACAGAGATGGTACACCCTGTGATGATGCCAGTTTCCACCTTGTGCCAGCTGGATGAAATTGATCCTGAAGAAACCCTCATGCTGAAGTTGTTGTAGTAGTCAGCGATGAGGTCTCTACATCTGCTCGGCTCATGATGTTTCACCAGAGTGGGCTGGAGTAACTTATGGGGTAAGGAGCTGAATGCATTGGCCAGGTTGAGCCATAACACTGACAAATTGCCCCTCTGCTCTCTGGCCTCCTGGATTTGCTGCGTCACTACCCCTGTGTGCTCCACACAACTTGGCATCCCTGACATGCCACCTTTCTGAACTGATATGTAGGTGTTTCTAGCCAGGTTTAAGCCCAGTCTCTTGGTGATAGTGCTGAAAAAGATTTTTGATTGAACGCATAGGAGGGAGATGATGTGGAACTGATCAAGCTGGGTGGAGCCTTCTTCCTTCGGAATTCATACTCCTTTGGCCATTCCCCATTGCTATGGTATCTTCCCCTTTCTCCAGAAGACTCTCAGAATTTTCCACAGACGCATAAGCAGTTTTTGGACACTTTGTACGAAGTGCCGCTTGGTCCTGGAGCAGAGCATGCTCTGCCTTTATGGACAACCTCCTTGATTTCAATTAGCCTCAGCTCCGACATGTCAAACTGCACCTCTGGTTCAGGGGAATCAATGAGGATGTCGCAGTCTGCCAGCTCCATTTCTTTTCTGGGGTCGCAGAACATGTGTGAGAGGTCTTGATCGATGTCTTCCCTTGAAGAGGTAAGTTTGCCACTGTGTTTCTGGCCTAACAGGTCTTTTGTGAGCTTGAAGGGGTTCTCGGTAAAGGCCGTTGGTTTACAAGCCCTCTCACGTCGCCGCCGCCACTGCTCGGTGTAGGACCCTTATCCTCTTCCGGTGGATGGCCATCAATTGGGTTAGGCCAGATCGCCCCTCCTCTCCTACCTCCTTATACTGGCGCTCTCATCTCCCTTCTGATGAGGTGGATCTTCTCTGCTCTGTGGTTCCTTGCATAGGATGTTCCCGATCGTTTCTTCTGCTCTTCGCCAAACCGTTCTACCGCTATGCCAACAATGATTGCCGTCATGCCTTGCAGCTTCCGCCTCTCCTTTTGACACAGTCTCCAGGATTTGGTCCACATCATCGTCGAACTGCTTCCACAGTGAAGTCATGGTAGCTGCTGGCCACTTGATCCGCCTCCGCTCTGAATCGATGCTCGAGGAGCGCAAGGGCAACACTTGGAGGTTCCGAGCACTGTGGGGTGACTCCGGGCAAGGCCCCTCCTGCGTCTCACCAGGTGGAACACCTGTGCATTGTGTTGCTCCTGCTCCTCCCAAGCACTTCTTCTTTGCTTGGTGGATTTTCAAGCCGTGCATGTTTTTGCAAACCTTTCCACAAATACACTGTGAGCTTGTCGTTTCTCCATTGCTTTGGTCTGTTACCAATGAATCCGTCCTATTGGGGTTAGGGGCTCATCCCCCCCCCCCCCCCCCCCCCCCCTTGGGAACCCCTGGGGGTATCTCTCCATTGAGTTCGTCATAGCTTGATTGGGTGTCCTCCTCACGGTGAACACAGATTGGGTTGCCAGCCCGCTCTGCCCCGGTCGCCGTCTCTCCGAGCTGTCGGAGATCCGTTTGCAATATGCAGTCTGAAACTACTCTTAAATTCACTATAACTCATTAGTCCCTACTGGACAGAGCCTTAGGTTGGTTCTGCCCCCGGACTTCCAAATGTGGACCACCCATTTCGTGTCTTTACATTTGTTACAATGCCCAAATTTCAATCGATGGGAGAGTAAGGAGGGGTCTGTCGTGCAGTCATTTGGAATTGCTCTGTCCTGACTTATGGGTGCTCAGTATTCCTGTTTCCATGTTAGTGTCTGTTGCCATGACTTGTGCCCGTTTCCTCCTTATGGAGACTGTCCTGTGTTCACAATTCAAAACGGTCCAGTTCTACACCAGCCCCTGTCAGGTGGTTGGCCTTGCCTGGTTGCCTCATGGGGAGAGGTCTTGGCATAACCAAGAAGCTTTGTCACTTTGCCAAACGCACCGGTCAATGCAGGCAAAAGGAGACAGCTTTTCTCTGGGAATCTAAATATCCCATATCATGATGATTCTGCTGATTGCCAGCACTGGTTTCCCCTCTCAGCCCCTTCATTGTGTTTTCCAATTGGGTATAATTTTATGTTTTACTGAGCTTTTAGTGGCTGCTTCTTTAAATTGCTCTGCCCCTGATGCCATGTCTAGTATGTATTCCTGAGTCCATGTTTCTAATGTTTGCCTACTCTGCCATTACCTTGTTGTAGAGACTGTCCTGTGTTTACAATTAAAACCAAGCAATGTCCCTACTGTGTGTCGGGGTTGGTCTGCCTTGCTTGGTTGTCCTCGTGGTGCAAAGTCTGACACCCTTCTCCCCCATTGTAATAGCTGATAATGCATCTGATGAACTTACTGGTATGACCACACCATTGTTAAATTTTATAAGTGAGTTAATTTCTTTTCTGATTGAGGCCTTGTTTTAGAGACTTCAGTTATTTTGCAAGTCTGATCTTCTTCTTTCGGCTTTTCCCTTCAGGGGTCGCCACAGCGAGTCAACTTTCTCCATCTAACCCTGTTCTCTGTGTCCTCCTCTCTTACTACGTCCATAAATCTTCTCTTTGGTCTTCCTCGAGACCCCTTGCCTGGCAGCTCCAATTCCAGCATCCGTCTACCAATATATTAACTATCCCTCCTCTGTCCATGATCTAACCATCTCAGTCTGGCTTCTCTGACCTCCTCTCCAAAACGTCTAACATGTGCTGTTCCTCTGAGAGACTCATTCCTGATCCTATCCATCCTGGCCACTCCCAAAGAGAACCTCAACATCTTCATCTCTGCAACCTCTAGCTCTGCCTCCTGTCTTTTGGTCATTGTAACAGTTTCTAGTCCATACATCATCTCTGGTCTCACCACTGTCTTGTACACCTTTACTTTCATTCTGGCTGAAAGTCTTCTATCTCTTGGTATCCCCCGCCCCCACTTTTCTCCACCCATTCCAACCTGCTTGAACCCGTCTCTTCACCTCTTTTCCACAGTGTTTGTTACTCTGGACTGTCGACCCTCAGTACTGGAAATCCTCCAGCTTCTCGATCTCCACTCCCTGTAGCCTCACTGCTCCACCCGAGTTCCTCTCATTCACACACATAGATTCTGTCTTGGTGGGACTAACTGTCATTCCTCTCTTTTGCAGAGCATACTTCCACCTCTCTAGATTTCTGCTCTCACAGCTAGCATACTGTCCTGCACCAGTCTAACATACTTCTCTGCCTCTCCAGACT